>NC_142011.1:106015030-106337530 GCF_049901735.1 Notechis scutatus | reverse complement strand
TGTATGCTTTGGCCCTTGACAACCATAATATCTGGTGTATTGTGTTTCAAGTTGTGATCTGTCTGTATTCAAACGCCCCACAAGATCTTCACTGTCTCATTTTCGACAACTTTTTCCATTTTATGTTCCCATGACTTTTTGGATACAAGTAGGGCATATTTTTTACGTAATGACCAGTGGATTAATTTAGCAACTATGTCTAGCTTTGTCGTCAGTTTGCGCAAGTTTGCTGCACTCACATATTAAGTATGAAACAGTTTCAACTTTGTCATTGCAAAGTCGGCAGTTTGGATTGTCAGTGGATTTTTGTATCTTCGCTTTCATGGCATTAGTTTATAGTGCTTATTTTTGAACAGCAAATATTAAACCTTCCTTTTCTTTGTTGATGGTTCCTCTCTGAAGCCATGGCCATGTTATCACATTTTCCTTCAATGTGTTTAAAGTACTGTCCATGAAAAGCTTTGGTTTTCCATCCATTTAATCTGTCATCCAGCTATTTTTCCTTATATTCTGCCTTTGTTTCTATTGTTTTTATAATGTTCTCCATTGTCACAACCTGCAGCAATTTTTCTGCACTTTGGTTCACATAATCTTTCAAACTTTTCTTCTTCTAGTTTGATGGATTTGCAATAGCCCTCTGCCCCCTATTCTTCTTGGCAGGTATAACCTGTTGATGTCACTTTGTGGATGTAAAGCATGGTACATATTCAAAAGTGTATGCATTTTCTGGTTCAGGTTTTCCAGTTCAGCCACAGTCCAGTTGATGATTCCAGCTAAGTAGCATAATACATGGGACTGCTCGTGTATTAATGGCTTTAATTATGTTTCCAACATTCAGATTTGATTTTAATATTTTGTGGACCCTCCTGATGTATTCCTTTCGTGTTAACGCTTTGACTTTTCAATTCAATATATTATAGCAATAGCAATAGCACTTAGACTTATACACTGCTTTATAGTACTTTAGAGTCCTCTCTAAGCGTTTTACATGATCAGCATATTGCCGCCACAATCTGGGTCCTCATTTTACCCACCTCGGAATGATGGAAGGCTGAGTCAACCCTGAGCCTGGTGCAGTGGTAGAATTCAAAACATTTTACTACTGGTTCTGTGAGTGTGGCTACATGGGCATGTGACTGGGTGGATATGGCTTTTTTTTTTTTTTTTTTGCTTTTTTGCATTCACCCCCCTGTTTTTTGGGCCTTCTGGGCCTTAGACAAGCCTCCTGGGGAGGTGTTTTTGCTCCCAGGAAGCTCCTCTGGGGCTCAGGAAGAAAGAAAATGGAGCCTGGAGGGGGCGCACAGCACCCCCCCTCGCTCCATTTTGGGGCCTTCTGGACCTCAAGGGAGCCTCCTGGGGGACGTTTTGCTCCCAGAAGGCTCCTGAGGCTCAGGAAGGCAAAAATGGAGGGGGCTGTGCCTCTCCCTCCCTTTTTGGCTTCCTGGGCCTCAGGGAATCCTCCTGGGCGAAGCAGTAAGACAAGCTGGGGGGATACTAGCATAGCTGATCATATGAACAGCTGATTGTCAGGAGGGGGAAAAACAAAATACCTTAAGGGGCGAGTGTCAGGCGGGCAGGGTGAGGGAGCATCAGGCGGGTGGGGCAAGTGAGCCAGCAGTGACTGGGTGACCAGGTTGGGGGCGTGGCCAGCCAGAACTTTGCTTGAACCGGTGTGAACCAGCTGAATACCACCACTGGCCTGGTGAGATTTGATCTGCCAAATTGCAGGCAGCCGGCTGTAAGTAGAAGTAACCTGCAATTACTGCATTCTAACCACTGCGCCACCAAGGCTCCTCTGCTTCCAGTATGCCTAGTGCTTCTATTTACCAGTTCTTTTCCTTCTATTTTTTCCATTTTTCTTCGCTGCATGGATAGTATAGCACATTGTTCAAGTCCAAAGTTCATTCTGATGTCATTGCTGAACAATTGAACTGTGTTGAGTATTGATGTATTGTTATTGTTATTGTTGTTATTGTTGTTATTGTTGTTATTGTTATTATTATTATTATTATTATTATTATTATTATTATTATTATTATTATTATTATTATTATTATTATTATTATTATTATTATTAGCACAGTCAGCCAGATGTTCAGACTGGGTTTGGCACTTTTGTCTACTTATCGAGTCCTTACCAAGGACCTGGGATAGGCAAATCTGGATGTTTGATGGTGTTACAGATATTGCCGCAGGATGGAAGCTGTTCCAAGTAAAGCTGCCTTCTGCAATTGACTGATGGCAAATTTTTCAATGCCTATGGTGGTTCAAGTGGTGCTCCAGTTGTTTTGGGACTGCACCCAAGGTACTTATTACTATTGGTACTACCTTTGCTTGCCTTTGCCATAGTCCTTCTATTTCTATTTGTAGGTCTTTGTAATGATGATGATGATGATGATGATGATTGTTATATTATTATTATTATTATTATTATTATTCATCATCATCATCATTATTATTCATTATTATTATTATTATTCAGTTATTTATTATTCATTGTTCATCATTATTCATTATTATTATCATTATCATCATCATCATCATCATCATTATCATTATCATTATTATTCATTATCATCATTATCATCATTATTATTCATTATTATTCATTATTCATTGTTATCATTATTATCATCATCATCATTATTTACTCTTTAGTGAGATTCACAGCCTTTGAGGCTGATTGGTAGCTCAACAGCTCGAGTCCTAACCAAGGACCTAGGAACTGTTCAGGTAGCATTGGAGAATATAAGCTGTTCCAAGTAGGGTGATTTTTTGTAGAATCAGAGTATTCAAGCCTGATAAATTCAGGATTTCCAAATAGTGAGGCAGCCCTTTAGGTGTTGCTCCAAGGGCTCCAGTTACAATTGGGATAACACATGATTTCTTTTTCCAAAGTCGCTCAACTTCAATTTGTAAGTCCTGATACTTTGTGATTTTTCTTGCTGCGTGTCTACAATTCGTACATCACCAGGTATTGCAATGTCAATGAACCAAACCCTTTTCTTCTCAACTATTGTTATGTAGGTGTGTTGTGGGCCAAATGCCTGTCCATCTGAATTCTAAAGTCCCACAAGATCTTGACTTTTTCATTCTCCAGAACCTTCTCAACCTGATGTTCCCAATAGTTGTTACTATACTCAAATCCAAACTTTTGGCATAGTTTCCGATGATGATGATGATGATGATAGAAATTCTCAAATTGGGGTTCTGTTGAAGGCCTTAAACACCTGGGAAGGAAAGAATCACAATAAAAACAAACAAGACCCTGAACAAGGTTGTGCATGCAAATGGAGCCATGAAATTTGAGAAATCCTGTGACCTAAAGATTAACATTTAATCATTAAAGGCAGCATATTTATTTCTTGCTTACCCCAAACACCAATGAAATCATTACTGTTATTCATAGGAGTAGTGGACGCACACAAAAATTCATTTCTCATTTTAGAGAATAAGCAGTACTGCCACATTTGAAGGCAATTGTTCCAATATATTTTCTTCAATACATTATTTTATTAATATTTACCTAATATATATGGACTTTGGAAAGCAATTCTTCTCAACACAATGCATTTTAATCCATTTTTACTAATATAAGTGTCATTCTTCTCTCTGATATATGCATATTTGCAATACTTTCTTTCCAGAGAATTGTACTACTATACTTAGAGAAATGCAGATTTCAAAAATTAATTCAGTTTGCCTCAACAGTTATTTTGACAGCATGAAATTACTGTTAACATTATTAAGTGAATCGAACTTTACTTGGCATTACACTATAAGATGCTCAGATAGAGTGCACAATCCATTCTAGAAACACTGTATATAAGTCTTTTTTAAAAATAGTCTCCCATAGCCTCCTTGAGAACCCATTGAGAACAAAATAAATACAATTTTTGGGCTATTAGTTGTTCCATTCTGCCCCCCCCCCACATACACACACACACACAAAATCTTTATTAGATTCAGAACTTTACTGTTTTTCTGCAGATGTGTGGAAAACAGGAACAACTGATAAGCACTTAAATTTTATTCATGAATTTATCACCTTGTACTGCCTTCACTGCATCTGCTGATGAAAGAAGCCTTGGGGCTACCCAGGATTTGCTGCCTTCACTGGTCAATCAACCTAGATATTTGCATTTCTGGTTTTGGAGAAAAAGAAAGAAAGGAACTGTGTAACTGTGAAAAATTTGTAGAGAAATTCTAATGCATCAGTAGTATACCAACTTTCCATTATTTCTTGTAAAACTGGCAGAATACAGAAATGTTACAGGGAAAACTTTCCCCATCATTTCCAACTTTATGTCACAGAACGCTTCCAAGTAGAATTCCCTCAGGGCAGTAATTTATCCCAGTAAAGGTTTGAGTGCAGTACTGAGGAGAGGGGCAAAGAGGTGGGGTAAGTTCTAGGCCTACAATGGGATAGGAAATCAAAGTAACTTCCCAAACCAATACTATAGGAGGCCGGGTTTAAAACAGGGGTGGGATTCAAATTTTTTAACAACCAGTTCTGTGGGTGTGGCTTAGCTGGGGGGCATGGTTTGGTGGTCATGTGACTGGCTGGGCATGGCCAACTCAATATCATTCACATCGAGGCATGCATCTCCTCGCCTGGCCTTTCATGACTGTGGGGATACTGCAACAGTTGTAAGTGTGAAAAATGGTCATAAGTCACTTTTTTCAGTGCCATTGTAACTTTGAATGGTCACTCCACACAAGCAAAGTACCAGCAAAGGAGGGGAAAAAAACTCCAGAGAAGTTCCTGAGACAGGAAGTCTAGTCCTGCCAAGAATGTAATAAGGGTTAATGGAGAGGCAGTTTCTATAAGCAACACCAGAATGTTTCCTTCCTGCCTTCCTTACAGGATTAGGCCAGTAATTTCTTCTAACAATCGGTTCTTCGAACTGCTTAGAATATTAACAACCGGTTCTAGCGAATAGGTGCAAACCTGTAGAACCCCACCCCTGGTTTAAAACAAAGCAAAGAGCAGTCCTACAGCAACATTTCACTGAGCATACCTACTCTGAACTAGGACAAAATATCAGCAAGTGTTTTTTTTTTCCATCTCATTCCTCCATTTGGCACTGGGGGAAATAGAACTGATTGAGATGGAGAACCCCTGATGCCAAAGAACCTCAAGGCAGCTTCTTCTAGTTAAAGCAACACCATAAATGTGTACAGAGAAAATCAGTCTGGACTCTGAAATTGTTTCTTGACCCATAAAATTTTTCTTCCCTGAGCATTATCTGAGCCAATCAATCCAGGAGACCCTTTTTAATCTGCTTTTGAGCTGTGGAACATTGCCTGCTAGATTTGACCAGGGGAATTTATTATTCATCCATTAAACCCAGCTCTTAAGTGTTAACATGCTGGGATGTTAAGCCAGTCACAGTATTAGCATCTGCTGAAAAATGATAGGCTACGTCTCTTGATAATGTCAGAGCCTTTAGCATTGCTGCTTTTAAAAAAAAACAAGTTTTGCAGTGGCATATGACTGAGGAAGTCAGTTTTGGATGCCATTCAGGGAGTGGCATTCATGAGATTTGACCAGAAAGACTAACCTGGTAGTAAGACATGGGTGAGGGTAGAAGGAATGGAATGGGTGCTGGATCAGTTTGCAGCTCCCATTCAGATCAAAGGAAATACATTGTGCAAAATAATTTCTCATAGCTTGGGCTGAAGTAGAAGATGCCAAACACTGTCAAGTAAGGTAGGTTTTAAAATTCTGCCAATTAAAATTTGAAACCTAAATTCTACGTTCAAATTTATATGATTATAGGTACCAGTTTCCTCCAAAATAAGCCCTATCCAGAAAAGTTAAGCCCTAGCATGTTTTTACATGTGTGCCTAATAATAAGCTCTACCCCCAAAATAAGCCCTACTTAAGAGCCTGCACAGATGGCTGCCACCCATACCATTTGGTTGCTCATGGTGCTGTGGCTACCAGGCAAGGCAGGTGGGGTGGAGCTGCCCCATGCTTTCCGCTCCAGCTTACCTCAGGGCCCCCGCAGCCAGGCTATCCACAACCCAACAACTGCCTCATGGTGGAAGCACTGGCAGCCATGTGCAGCAGGAACCCACGTGGCTGCCGACCACTTATTCTACTTGCTCACTGCCACAACAGAGCAAGAAACCGAGCAGTGTGCTGGTTGGCACAATGACACGGCAAGGCAGGTGTCAGGGCATGGGTGGCCTGGCTGCGAGGCCCCTGAGGTAATTAGGTGTGGAATGGTGGGGCAGCTCCACCACCACCCGAAGCAGAAGAAATGGGCCTCCTGTACATGGAAAAAAATAAGACACCCTCCAAAAATAACTCCTAGTGCTTATTTTGGGCTGAAAAGAAAATAAGATCTGGTCTTATTTTCAGGGAAACACAGGTATATGAAATAGTATAGGGTCTCCTGCTTGGGTGGTGGGTTGTACTGGAGGACCTGCGGCATCCCTTCCAACTCTATTATTTTTTTATTCTGTTATTTTTTCTAAGATCATGTGTATTCCCATCAAGCCCAAATAAAGTCCTGAATGGTATAGAATCTCCTGCCACAGATAGCAGGTTGGACTAGAAGCCCTCTATGTTCCCACCCAACCCTATTATTCTTTGTTCTATTTAATCATCAAAGTATAAAACAACTTTGCTTTGTTTAAATAGTAATTCATCAATTTAAATTCTTAATTCACAACTCATAAGGATCTGGATTGCAAAAACCCAGATGACCACTAGATAGAAAAAGATAATTTTCTACATTTTTTCCTGCCATTTAGTGGCTATCTGAAGTTTTGCAGCTTAGATCTGATACCCCTGTTAATGAAAAAAGTAGTTAAAAAATAGCAAAGGTGGCACTTTAAGTTTTTATTTGGGAGTAAGTGGTACTGAGCTAATAACACAGAACTGCAAAAAAAATGAATGAATGAATGAATGAATGAATGAATGAATGAATGTAAAACAAATGTTCTCAATGCAGATCAGTTCTCAGATATTACTGAAAAAGTACTGTGTATAAAATGCTGAGGTGAACATCCAATTGTCAACTGTCCAACTACTGAACCCAAAGTAAGGAAACACTCTCAGGAGCTTTGAATCCCCCAAAATAAAACTTCATTGGATACAACATTTTGGTGTTGAAGAATCAAAACCAGCTCTGGTTTTCCCGCACAAATGCTTGCTTAGTTAGACAATAGCTTCCCTTTCTCCCCACCCATGGGTGACCACATTGTCCAATTATGAGACATTCTTTTGTTATGGGGACAGTCCATCTCTTTCTCAACATCTGCAGTGGTGACCTTGATGATTGCCAGGTTCTCACGGACTGCCCACACATTTCAGCACTCTATTTCACCTTTCCCTCCGCATAGTTCAATGGCAAGTTGAAAAGTGTTAAGGTTTAAAAGAGACGAAGCAGTTCAATCTTGACACCAATATTCATACATAGATTTTTTCCCCAAACAGTATAACAATTTTGCTCCCATTCTATTTATATCATATTAATGGGTACCCATGGTGGGTGTGGATACCATTGGGGTTTACCATTTCAGGTTCACACTTCTTTACTAAAAGACATATTTGAAACTAATTCACACTCTAGCAAGAAAATAACAATCTGACTATTAATAGAAAAAAAAAGAGATCTTCCACTGATGCTGAATGGACAACCTTGCTAACCTTTGTTAGTTCAGAATAATTGTGTGACATGCAAGGATTGTCTGTTAAGAAAAGCAGCAGCTAATCTGTATAAACTTGAAATACATATCACAAGTAGAGGAATTCAACTGATTTGAACATTTCATGTCCAATTTTCACATTTTAAGCAGATGGCTTTTTTAAAAAAATCTTTCAACCTCTAGAAGAATTAGCCAATTTTGTTCAGCAAAAAGAAAAAGTGAGGATTCCCAGAATACTAAGCATCTATATTTATAAGAAATGGTTAGTAGGAAGAAAATCAACAAGTTCCTTCCTCCTTAATTTATATTTCTAAAGAATGGTTTTAGAACACATTATATACTGATTAGGAATCCTTGGCCAAGAAGAGCATTTGTAGTACCATTTTTAACCCCTGCCCAGAGGTTTTTTATTATTGTATATCATATAAACTTTAAGTGACTGTAATCTTTAATCTATATTCAATAAGTCTAAGACAAAGCAGCAAAATTATTGGAATCCAAGATGGTGGTGGTTTAATGTTTGATTAAGATGACTAGACAGTAAACTTGAGTTAAAAAGAAGTCTCACATGAGGGCTTAAAATGGTTAATTCTGTGTGTTTAACTAATATGTATCAATATAGACAAACTCATAAAATAACAAAATCATATTATTCATTATAATCTAAATAAAACCAGAGGAAAAAACATTGCCTTCTGGTACCTTGAGCAATGTTTGCCAAATGTACATACAATTGAAAAAAATATGTAACTACCTTCTGGGGCAAAAATTGGACTGCAAATTAATAACATATGCTTTGTTTTGTTTGCCAGAAATCTTTTCCCAAAGGGAGGAGATTGAATCTGCTGTAAGAACTTTAGAAAAGTTCCATGAATGATATTCTGTGCTAACCTTGCACAGGGACAATGAGGTTTGAAACACAGAACATTCTATTATGGAAGAAGGTGGGCCATTTCAGTGAGCCAATATAAATGTCCATTCATTGTTTAGGTATTGATAGGGAATAGTGATAAATTACAGATAATAGAAAGCAGATGCTGCCAGATTATGATATGTTGTGAAACTTACGTATCTTCCACTCCCAATGTACATCATCACAAATGGCTTATCATAAGATTCTTTAAACAGAGTCATAGCCCGCAATCCACAGCAAGCTAGTTTCCCCATGAAAGTGTTCGTCTATTGGATTTGATTCTGATTAAAATGATGTGACACTTATCCTCTCTACCTGAGCTTTTTATTTCTAACTGTGATAGGAACATGGTTCTTGGAGTAATTGAGAAACAGGAATTGCAACCAAATCTGTAACTTTGTTCTCATTCTTTATTTTCTTCTTCTTAACAACAGATGGAATAGTTGAAAATAGCCATCAGATTTCATTACTTTTTTGTGTGTGATCAACATACAGAAAACTTATAACATATAGTAACTAGGCTGAGGATAGGGTGGCCATCATATCAATTGAAATGACATAGGTGGCTATAGAAAATGAATAAATACATAAAATAAAATCTAGATGGCCTTTTGATCATAAATTAAGATGGAATGTAGTTGGCTGCTAGTTATTTCTCCTTAAAAGGAGAAGATGTTAAGATTTTTTTTAAAATTATCTTAAAAACTAATAGTAGTGGTCACAAGCTGAGCAACTGATTTTCTGAGCAAAAAAAATATATTTGACTATCTGGGAAAAGTTATTAGATGAGTAATCCATTCACCTATAATCAAGACAGAGAGGTACATGTATGAGAAAACCTTGATTTAACAGATCTGTACTAAGGGGAAAGGGATTCTGTTATTTCAAATGTCCATTAAATAGGTAAGCACATCATTGGCTTCAATGACAGAAATGGATGCTAATGGCATGATTATGCAACTGAGGCAAATTGCTGTGGATGATGTCAAATTTAGATAACATAGATGCCAAATCTGGATTACTTTGAATATAAGAGCCTTGTATGTTATTCTGGAGGAATGTCTAGTGGAAAATCTCATCCATTATATTCAAAGTGTTTAATTGTACTTTCAAAATTTAATAGCATGTTTAAGGGTTTTTTGGCAAAAAGATTTAAGTCCCAAATTTATATTTAAGCTGTATAACTTTAGAAAGAGAGTTTAAATAAATAAATAGAAAAACATTCAATCATATAATCTTTCCCTGTTCTATGCTTTTGAGATTTTTCTGAAACAAATCCAAGTAGTAGTTTCTCTTATGAATTATATATTGTTCTTAACAGTAAAATCAATTTGTGCTGCAAAAAAGTAGTTGTAATGGCCTGCTTTATGTTTAATATATATGCTTGCTGACAACGTATAAAATGCATACATAAAAAAGCACATGATGATATCATTCAAGTTTATTTAGAAGTAAGCTGAGTCTGAGACATAAAATGGAAACCAAAGCAAAAATATCCTCCTGGGCACAAATAGGAATTGTCTTACTTCTGTGAGACAAATTTTGGAATCTAGCAAGAGACTTCTTATCAGAGGTGGTATTCAGCAGGTTCTGCCCAGTTCTGGAGAACTGGTAGCGGAAAATTTGAGTAGTTCAGAGAACCGGCAAATACCACCTCTGACTGGAGATTTCACAGTATCCTTCCCCTGCCACGCCCACCAAGCCACGCTCACAGAACCGGTAGTAAAAAATTTTGAATCCCACCACTGCTTCTTATCCTTTACTAACTGTCCATATTTTTATGAACTTAGTCTTTTAAAATATTGATGGGCAGATTCATTTGGAAATAAAATGTAGGAAACTACAACTACAAAATGTAGCTAGACTATTACAAAAATAATCATAAAATTCAATTTTTTAAAACTCAAATGTTGGAAGAAAAAGCAATAATTGAAAAATAGTCTGGCATATAGGACTCACCATCCACTGGGAAACAAGCTAGATTTTCAAAATAAGGCCAAGGTGAAGGGAAAGATGTTACGTGAGACAAGACAACCTGTGAGCTGTTGGATCAAGGCTGACCAGGTGACAAGAGCAAAGGAACTGGCGGAGAGTGCACTGGTTGCGGAAACATACCTGAGCAACATGTGACCTTTCCTGCAAGGTTCCCCATTGACTGTTTCCCTGCAAGGTTCCCAGGAAAGAAATTGCAAGTCCAGATCTGTCTCTGTGCTCTCATCATCAATCATGGTTACATGATCCCCACTGACTTTCTCCCTGCAAGTTCTCAGGCTTTCCTATTCAATCCTTCCCAGGTTTGTGGAAATCTGTCACAGCACAATATAAAGGTGGATCGTGTGTCATTGCCCCAGATACATTTCCTTACATAAACAAAGAAGCAAAATGATCACAGGTTGGCAAATTATCAGTGGGGCAGGAGCAACATCTGACTTCCTGTCAGCTTGAATTGAATTTCCTTGTGGCAAATAGGCAGTGAGCATCAGAAATCTTCCTTCCTTTCCTTTCCCTTCCCTTCCCTTGCCAGCAGGCAGCATGGTCAACTAATTATCACCACCTAGGTAGCTTTCACCAACTAAAGAAATAGTGATCTAATAGGTGGTCAGGCTAACAGACCCAAACATACTGTCCACTCCCTTAAAAGTTATGGTTATATTATATAACTATATGCCAGTTAATCACACAAGACCTTGATTCCATCCCCACACTAGGACCTGCCCAGTCATTGTCAACTCCCATCAAATCCAAACAACTTTATTTTCTAGATGCCCTGAATATTCTTTATTCTGCTTGGTAGATGATTCTGCAACCCATCCCTTTCCAGATCACTGGATGGTTGCCTGCAAATCAATAAGAGCATAAACCAGAGTTTCAACTAAACTGCCCATCAAATCCTCAGGGGAAAAAAAAGCAAGCTTCCTCTGGAACCCTGAAGACCAATATAATAGGTCCTATTTCTGTAAGGAAGGAGGTAGCACCAATAAGCCATAAATCATTTAGAGAATGCAGTGGCAATAGACTGGTGGCAATCTCTTCCACATCCAGGTCACATTGCAAATGCCCCAAAATAAAATAAAAATCCAAATCTAGTGTATGACTTCCATGTGAGGAATTCTCAATTTCTTGGATCAGATCATCATTATTGACAGGAACTCCTGAGCTGACCCTCATTTAATGCCAAGAGATCAAAATTCCTAAGGACAATTCATCTTGTCGACTCCACCACCCACTCAGCAATGAAGTCTAGCAAGTAAGGCATGTATGTCACTGCTGGTACAATAGCAACAAATAGCACCACCCCATTTGCTATATCCAGAGGGTCCTCCTGGATGAAAACCTGCCATCCTGGTCCCCCTGTCTTGAAGATATTACTATTGCCAGAATGGAAACTTAGGTGGGCATATCTCTAACAGGAGAGCCCCACCCATTTGAAGTCTCAATTATATACACCCATACATTGCCACATGCACAATTAAGTCCTCGCAGTCAAAATTTGTAGCCATAGTCCAATGCTACCAAGGATCCATCGACAATTTCCAAGATGAATGCTAAAGGCAGGAAGCTGGAACAAATTTAACCCTGCACTGCTACATATACTAATCACATTAAGATCTACACTGCTGCGGGAGCTGATAGTCTTTTATAGATCTATCTTTCCCCATTAATTTATCTATTAATCCACTTTTAAGGTAATTCAAGTTAATGGCCATCATTTTCTCCAGAAGCAGCGCATTCTACAAATGTCTCACACGTTGCATGAAAAAAATATATGCTTCCTCTGCCCCAATTATGCTTGCACTTAGTATCTCAAATTCTGGCATAAGGAAAGAAGAAGAAAAAAAACTTTCTTTCCATTCATACATCAGATAACCCTTCCTGGTAATCTAAAAAAAACTCCGCAAAGTTTTATTGTAGCTTTTCCTCATAAAGAAGACACGCCAAGGTCAGTTGGATGACCTCTTTCTGCACATTTTCTAGCTTTCCACTATGTATTTTGAGATGTGGATGTCATAACAATAGACAACATTCCAAAACAAGTCACAAAGGCTGCCATGATGTGCTTTCCTTCTCAAATTAATTTCCTCTGTGGTGGATATGATAAATGGCCATAATTTCATCTGCAGAATCCTCAAAGAATGACAACATTTCAAAAAGGTATCTTGAGCATAGGATATTTTTCAGTCAGAATGAACTATGCATGTTCTGTATCCCACACACACTCCTACCATATGTTTGGAAACAGCTCTCTTCAGAATGAAAGACATTTTGGCTGGAAAAATAGTAGGTTCTGCTATTATATTGCTAATAGTAGGTTAGACTTGCCATTTTTCTCCTTAAAAAACATTAAATTTGTTCCAGTCTCTGTCTTATTTTAATATAGACAAAGAAGGATCTAGGGAGTGGCTTGGAAAATATACAGTCTTCCATGCTGTGAAAAGAAATACCTGGAGCTCTCAGGTTTGTGACATTGACTTTTGTTTACAAGGAAGCAAAAATGTGCTATTAATATGAAACCAAGTTGCCAAATACTCTTGCTTTAAAAAAAACACCAGCAATTTCATGTTCTTTTCTTAGTTAAGCATACTGTCAGGAAATGCACTTAGAGGTGCACTCCTCAATGCATTAAAAATTTTCTTGATCTTGATGGTGCACTTTAACCTGTGGCTGATATAAATTTGTTCTTTTTTGTGCTGCCCCTCAGGTGATAAAGCCTCCTTGGATTCCCCCCCCCCCCCAGATGTAGACTGCAAACAGCATTATAAATATGAGAAATCATGTAAAGCAATCTTTATTGAATTACAGCATTTTAAACTACAAGCAGCAGGTAGGCCTCGTAATCAAACATTCTCTTCATAATCAAACATTCTCTCTTTACTCACATTCAGAACAAGAAGTAAGGTTCCTGATGAACTGAAAGGGAGAGAAAAATCCTGATTCCTACTCAGCTGATCCACTGTGCATGTAAAAGGGAGCATATGCACTCAGGCATACAATAATGATTCCCAACACGCTATCTCGGCACCTATCCAGAAAGCAGCTAGGTGAGAAAAGCTGTATCAAAGCCACCAGTAAATTGGGCACAGAATAAGATCACATCCTGTGTACTTCCGGTTTGTCGGTTTCGCGAGCGGCAGGATTTATGGCTGCGCGATCCCTGCCGCGCTAGCGTTTTTGGGGCTCCCACCCAGCCGGGCACGGAGCCAGGCTGCCTGCAGGGGCAGCTGAAGGTAGGGGATCCGGAGAAGGGTTTGGGGGTGCTGCAGACCTCTCCTGGCCGGCAGAACCCCTTTTCCCAGGACGGTGCAGCGGCGAACCGTAATGGCCGCCACAAAGAAGCTGGCAGCCGGGTAAGAATGCGCAGGAGGAAGTGGAGAAAGTGATTGAGAGGAGAAAGTTTTTCTTGGCTCCTAGGACTCTAAGACATATTTAATAAAATTCCTGAAAAGTATGACTTTCTGAATAATACCTGCCAGAAGAGGAAAAAAGCGGCTGCTTGAAGGTGCTGAAAGGATAGCTTTCCTCTTTTCCCACGGAATAAATAACTGGATATTAAGAAACCTATTTTTTAGGTGGAAATTGGTTTTAAGCGATGAGTGGGAAGAGAGAGGATTAAAAAGAAAATATTTGTATGCTAAGATTTGTTGGAGCAGATGCCTTAAGGATTTGAAGACTAGAATATATTGTAACAAGACTTTAAACAGATTTGGACTTTCTTTCTCTTTGATTGATATCACCCCAGAAGAAGAAAGTGAGAACTCTGCTTGGTTTGACTGATTGATAACTTTGGGACTGTTTTATCTTTTTATTTTCTTTTGAATACTCTGGTTGTTGTAAGAAGAAAGAAGGAGAAAAGAAAAGAAAAGATTTATAATGGCTCTTTCTGTTGAGGAACTAAGAAATGGTGTGGAAGAAGCTTTCCTTTTCTTAGAAATGGCGCTTACTAATTATCAACAAAATTACAACAGATGAAGACAGCAGAGGAACAAGAAAGAAAAGAAGGAGCCATCTTTAATGAATCTCAGAATTTGATCCAGAAAAAGGAAGAGAGAAAGAAAAGAAAAGAAGAGAAAAGAAGAAAACTAAAGGATTTAAGGACTTAAGATCTAAAAACATTTAAGAAAGGGAAAAATAAAGTGCAAAACCAATATGATGATTGTAAACAAAGGGGAAAAGAAATACGACAGAGAAGGGAAGCCGGTAAGGCAGAGGCTAGAAGAAGGGGGGTAGAAAGGTTTGTTGGGAAAAGAAAGAAAGGGAAAAGGTGGAGAAAAGCTACAACGTTTTGAAATTAAATGGAAAAAGGAATTTTTTATGGATAATGGATAAAGTATAATTTTTTTTTTTTTAAAAAAAAGATTTTGCAAGGTACATAAGATGAGATGGTAGTATTGCAATGGTTTAAGAGTTGATAAGAGATTAAAATGTTAAAATGTTTAAAAATGATTGGTTTTAAAACTTAATAATAGGAGAGGTTTAGAATATTGTTTTAATTAAAGAGTTTAATAAAATTATGGTATTGATGTTATTATAAAATTTTTATTATAGTATTTCTTTTTAATATTTGGATTTATTCTCTAATTATGCACTTAATTGTGTTGGATGTATTAGTTAGATAGAATGTACCAAGCAAAATCTGATTGGGTATTAGATATTATTTTAAAGATTAATTTGATTAACTTAGGGGGAGATAGAAAGGCATCATACTCTGATTAATGATTTCAGGAGAAACTGATTTTCTTTTTTTTTCATAAGGGATGAGACAAAGGGATGATAAAAATGGACAAAAGATACAAATATAATGATTTAAACTAAGATGATTAATTAAGGTAGAATTAAGAAGTGTGAAATATGTGGAGAAGTTAATATAGAAGGCTTAGAATGGTAAATAAAATAAGTAATGATATGTAAGATGAGCATGAATATAATTGAAGTCCATGAAGAGAGAGACACCTGGGTCCAAGTCACTTTCCAAAAAGATATTTTTTTTATGTTTTGTGTGTTGTGTGTATATGTCTTTTTGGGGGAGAATTGGTAAAACTTGTAGAAATATAGAATGAGAATAATGGTAACTAAGTCAGAAAGAAACAGATGAAATAATAATAATGATATTGAATAAGAGTAAAGCATTTTTTTTGTGTTTGGGTCTGGGGGGCAGGAAGTGAAGAGAAAAGAAGAAGGGAAAGAGGTTGTGAAATGGTACCCTACAGGAAAAGGTTTTTTTAAAAAAAAAAGATCACATCCTGTTGTGCACAGAAGTGATTCCTCTGTCCCACTGAGTCAACTGAGGCAGAGTAGGCAAAGTTTGCAAAAGAAAGAATGAGCAAAATAACAGTAGCATAAATGCCTGTCACATCCTCTTGTTGAGGTGACTCTTTCCCTTTGAAGTACAAGAGTTTTCTGGTGCCTTTTCCTAACCTGCTCCAAAGACCTCCCCTTCTTAAATTTAAAGGCCCTGATTAAACCGATCTAATTCTAAGCAGCCCATGCATAGGAATCTTCTTAGCTACATAGCAGTTGGCAGCTATTTGGAGTTGGATAAGGGTCCACAGAATTCAAAGGGGATTAGACCTAGTCCTCTTGTGGCTATGTAGGGATTCTCGGCTGATCTTTGGTTCTGCCACTCCTTCTGTTAAAATCCTGTCACTTTGAGGAAGTAAGATATGATTACAGAAAACCTGAACTCCTCTGGGTTGGGGGATGACAAAAAATTGTGGCCATATCCTCCTGCACAACACAGCATTAACTGCTTTGCATAATTGACCTCTATTATCCATAAAATGTTTAATGTGGCTCCAGATACCCCAAGAATTGCCCATGCCAGTAAAACATCTTACCTATCTAGATATCTTTGGTGAATAAGTTAATCTGAAAAGCCAGGACCATCAGATGGGTTGATAGTGGGGAGGGGTTATATTTATTATTATATCTCACTTCCTTGGACACCAGAGTTTATTTTCTAAATTCCAATCCATCTGCTGAGGATATGCCAAAATAAAATCCAGCCAACTATTACAATGATGTATTGATTTATCACAAAGGGTGAACGATCCTGGATATGCAAAAAGTTGAGCCAGTTATCTCCTGTATATCTAATTTTTTGAAAAAGTCTTATGTATTTTATAATGCTGAGCTGATTCATTTTGGAGGGAACTTGATTCCTTTAATGGTGGGATATATAGCATCACCATCAGTGGTGGGTGTTACGGACTAAGCCAACACGTTCATTAACAACCCTAATAGTTTTACTTCAACAGCAGGCTCGTAATCCTGCACTTCTGATTGGCCCGCGAATAGCGAGTCGTGATTGGTCGTTTCTGGCTGATCTGATTGGCTAACAACGGGTCGTACCTGATTGGATGCTTTTGAGAGCGGTAGACTCAAATCATTGGTTGTTGTGACCGCAGCCAGCTCTATAAAAGAGCTGCTGCTGCCCAAGTATTTTGCTCTGTTCTGAAGTCACTAATAAAGAGTTGAAGTTACCGTTCAATGCCTCGTCTCCGTTCCTTGCGCCCATGCCCAGGACATAACAGTGGGATTCAAATTTTTTTACTACTGGTTCTGTGGGCATGGCTTGGTGGGCGTAACTGACTGACAAACCATACTCAACGAATAGTCCTTAAACAGTGCTACATCTACATGGAGGAAAATAAGCAGTGGGGTACCACAAATGACTTACAAGTAATGTAGCAAAACAATGACATGGACTACCTTTTTAAACTGAAATATACAATATTTATTGGCATTTAATAGAAATTACAAATAAACTTGCATAAACTTCAAAATAAGAGGAAAAGAGAAAAGAAAACTGGAGTTGGAATTTTATTTATGGGACTTAATGAAAGAAGGAAAAAATAAGAAATTAGTTTATTTGATTACTGTTAAATAATGTGCTGCTATCTTTAATGAAGTTTAATAGCTATTTGGATTGGATAGTTTTTATTTTGAAATGTTTAATGGTGTAACGGATTAGATTGTAATATTTATGTCATTGCTTTTGATATCTAAATAAGTGTGTATTATTTCTGGCTTTTAATAAGTGGAATGGTAGATAAGGGTAGAAAAGCATAAATAGCAAGGATCATGACCTATAAAAAGCAATTTGTCCCAAGTAGAAAAGCAGTATTAAGATTCTGGCTTGTTGCTGACAATGATACTGTAGCTAGGTAAAGATATACTACACCTAAAAATGTACTCCAAAGTATGTTAAGTCTGCAAACCTAGTGCAACTTGTCCTCAATGAAGAATGCTTCCTTATACATGCTAGCTGAGAGAATCATTCACTTACTCATTGACTTGCAAAAATCTTCATTTGCCCAATGACCTTGTAATGAGAATGCTTTGTAATGAGTCTTTCTAGTGGTTCCCCCCAAGCCCAGCCAGGATTCTTGATGCTGTCTAGCAGCAGTAGCAGTTTCAGACAGGCTCTTTTTCCCTTTGACCAGCAGGCAAATATGTGTTCTACCAATGAACTACAAACCTTCATTTAAAGATGAGGTTTTTAGCCAGAGGATACTCACCAAGTCCTCTGCTTTTATTATCATCATTTAATGAATACCAATCAGTGAAAGTTGCTTTCTCTCTAGGAGCAGTCTTATGGCAAGATGAAATCTAATCTTTATGTTCTGCTAAGTGAGTGAGGTTGCATTTACCCCTTCAAGTCTTTATTTCAGAATTATGTTAATACGGGTTCTTATAATATGGCTTGCAAAGGGATTTATAAAAGCTTTACCTCATGGGGTAATCCTTATTAGGGATGGATATGTTTAGGTGCCAGTCTTTTGATCTAGACCTCACTTTCTATCCTGGCTTAATCAATTCATCTTGACTCAAGGAATGTTTGTTGTCAATAAAACAGGCAGGTGCTCTTCTTAGTTTTGTACGCAAATAAAGCATAGGGAAGGCTGGAAGCTGTATACTTTTAATTTAAACAATAAAAGCGGGAGAAGAAGGAGAAGAAGAGTTCAAGCAGCAGTTACAAAAAGAGGTTGTCAGCTAATCTTCTTACATTTTTGCACCACAGGACGTAATTCTACAATTTCAGTGCTGCTGTTTTACCCATACTCAGTAGATAGATTCAGGTGATCAGTTGGGACTTATTTAGTGCGGAGATGGGCAACTTGTAGACTTCAAAGCACTTTTTCATTGCCTGCAGAGCACTCTCTGATCTTAACTTCTGGAAACCAATGGCAGGCAGTTGCCTATTTTTTTAAAGAAGCAAACATAAGAACTGTAGTGTAAAAAAACTAGAGTTTTCTGCATTGCAACCTTAAGCAACTTCTCTCACAGACTGGCTGGAAATGAAGCAGCTGAAGAAATCTTTTTCTGGTTTTAAATCTTGCTCCATTTTGGCCACAATGATAGAGTTTTATCAGACTGTATTTACCACAGCCTCCAATTGGTGGTTTCTTTGGTTTCTTTATTTCTCCCAGCTTTTTTTAATAGATGAATCTTTGAGGGCAAATGATTTCCATTAATAGGAAACTCTTGGTACTTGATGCCTTCCCATTTGTTGTGCTAACCAGTAGACTGATAAAAGAAAGGAAGGAAACATATTTTTAAACTTTTTTATTCCTGTTACTTGGGTTAGAAGAGAAAGAATGTGGCAGAATGTGGTGTCGCTTGGTTAAAGAGAAATAGTAGGGTCCATCTTTCATGGTTCCATTGGAGAATTTGTAGAAGCAGAAGCAGCCACTCATGAAAGACAGTGAATGGACAGGACTTTCTTTCACAGTACGTAGTTGGATGTTGGATAATATCTACACAAGATATTGATCTAAAATAAATATAAAGTGAAGTTCAGTCAGAGAATTTCACAACCTTGCTTGTCAAGAAAAGAAGGGCAGAGATTACCTTCTCGAGTAAACAATATTATGTGTCCCTGTCCTCAAGAAATGGTCAATGGTGAAACATAGAGTGTCCTCCAAATCAACTCTAGGAGAGTACTGCGGTGACAGTTACTTATAAAAACAAATCCCCTTTTCTGACCTTAAGGGTTGCAGGTATCGAGAGTTTTCAACTATCAATTTTGTAGATGCATGTAGAAAGATTAGTTTCTAGATGTAACCATAGAGATTTTACAGGAATGGAAGGCACCCATTAAATTAAGTTCAGCTGTCATCAGATGCAGTTGGCATGTTAGTGATTATTTCAGCTAGGTGAGAAAAGAAGCAGATAGGTTTTTATCCAGTCCCACAAACTGGTTGAGCGCTTCTCCGTGACAAACCGTAATTCAGAGTGAAATTAGCTATTGCTAAGATGAATAACCAAATTATTTCTATGGAATAAAGTACAATTGGCAGGTACTACACAGTATTAACATCTAAAGCCAAGTTCCAAAATTGGACTCATTCCTTGATTGAAGGGCCCGGATTGGTGGACATTTCCCTTGCTAGCTGGTGATATGCTGAAAGGGGACAGAAACAAACCCAGAAGAGGAAAGCAACCACCTTGCCTGTAATAGTTGGATCATTCACAAAGTAGAATAATAGCATTTGGCTGTGTCACAAAAGAAATTCAACATTAAATTATACTGTAAGGACAGGAAATGTGATGCTGGCATTGTTTTATGGCTACTCAAGGATTAGGGTGGTACCACTTTCACTCAGATAACTGAAAGGCCTTGACTGAACCTAGTTCCATCCCCATCACCTGCCTCTCCAGACCTGCTCTTCCTTTGGAAGTAGCACAGCATCTGAAAGCTTCCTGAACAGGGAAACTCATTGGGTTGATTTCCCCAAATACTAGGAAAATCCCATGTTTTCTGAAGACCATTCAGACCTTTAGACAGATCTCACTTTCCCTCCCTGGAAAATATATTTTATTTTAAATCCTGCAGCGGGAACAATGTGTTCTCCACAGAATACATTTAAGGGCACCCCTGGGATTCCAGCTGCTGCAGGAAGGAACCCTCAAGAACTGTAGCAGTAGCGTCATGTCATGGGGATGTTCATTATATGCTGGGTTGAAATGACTCCCTTTTTATAACTGTAGAATAAATTTACCTATGATAAATCACAGTGTATTTTAGTAGCTTCTCCATGTGGGAAATCACAAATCGCATTGTTGCCATTAGCTTTGGAAGAAAAGGATTCAGATAAATAGAGCTACTGAACCCAATCTTATTATTTGAATTTGGCCATCACATATGAAAGGGGAGTGGCAGCAGGTGGCAATCTGAGCCACAGCACAGCATTCACCCAGAGCTTGTATAGCTTTTGAGTGCAGTCTGATTAAAATTCTTGAAAGGTGAAGAAGCAAACATACTTGCAAATAGATTCCCAATGCATTTGATAAGTGGCAAGAGGTAGCCCACATTTCATGCCACCTTGGAAACTTTCTGCTTCTACTTTTGTAAAAGCAAAAATATATATATGTTATTATAGCACTAGAAAAGTTTTCCTCTTTAGATTTCATTAAAACTCACTTCTAGTGATGGACAAATGCCCTTCAGTTCAATTTGAAATAAGATCAACAATTTCCCATTTTATTGGAAAAGGCACAAAAATCATTATCCCCACAAGACATTTGAATTGACTTGGAATATTAGATGTACCACATCACACTACATTATTTTTAGCTGCCTCTCAATATTGCATATACCGTGATGCTCATCACAACTCAGGCAAAGTAAAACAAAGAAACAAAACAAAGCGTTTTAAAATTCTAGGGAGATGTAAGTAAATATAGAAAAAACTGTTCGGCAGATCAATGATTATGCGATTTGCATTTCTGTTCCTTATTCCCACTTGTTAAATCTTAATATGTAAATACTTTTTTTTTTTTGCAAGACGTTGAAATTTTGTTGGTGAATTGTCTTGAATTGTGTATAACATTATGAAACTATCCTGACGTTTTGAACTATTCTGTTCTTTTGAACAGGACTTTCCCATGGAAAACTAACCTACAAATGAGATGATAATAATTGAAGAATATTATGTAATAACCAAGCATGACTGACCAAAATATAGTTATCCATTCCAAGAAACGTTTGCGCCTTTTATGCAATGACCAGTGCTTCAATGCTGAGCAATTAAACCTCATACAAGGTAACTTCCCATCTCCTCCTTCTCCCTTTTCTAATCCCATAAATGGACTGAATAAAATTTGAATAAAAGTGCTAGAGCCCACTGTAACTATTAACACAGTTGAGAAAGTCCAGAAATATTTCACAAGAAGAGTTCTCCACTCCTCTACTCATTGCAGAATACCTTATGCCACCAGACTCGAAATTCTAGACCTAGAAAACCTAGAACTACGCCGACTTCGGTCCGATCTAAGTATAGTATATAAAATCATACATTGCAATGTCCTACCTGTCAATGAATACTTCAGCTTCAACCATAACAACACAAGAGCAAACAATAGATACAAACTCAAGCACCAAACTTGATTGCAGGAAATATGACTTCAGCAACAGAGTGGTCAATGTCTGGAATATTCTACCTAACTTTGTGGTTTCTTCCCCAAACCCCAAAAACTTTAACCTTAGACTGTCAACTATTGACCTCACCCCTTTCCTAAGCGGTCTGTAGGGGGTGTGCATAAGCGCACCAACATGCCTAACGTCCCTGTCCTATTGTTTCTTTTATTTTTCTTATATGTATTCATGTATTCATAAATATGTTTTTACTTATACCTATTATCTTGTAAGCAATTGACAAACCAAATAAAATAAAATAAATATATGGTGACTCTTCTAAAGAATGGAAAATATTTATTCATTATAGATTTCTATGCTGTTCCAATCAAAGAAGACTCTGTGTGATTTGCAATCATATTTACCCAAATGAATATTAAAACAGTACAATAGTAACTCAAGACAATGGGATGTGGTACAACACAAGTATCAAATAATGGCTTAGGGGATTACACTAAATATCACGTTACCAATGGAATGTTTAGAACTATGTGTATAGCATCCTTATAGCAAAAAAGGCTTGTGGGCACCACAGATTAAGGTACCAGCTTTTTTATTAGATATTTAGCCATCATCTGGCAAGAATGTCCTCTGTAAGCCAATTTTATAGAGTTGGTTACACTCAAAGCTTGGCCATATAGTAGTTCAGTGGAGAGTAACTTTACAAACAGTCTTGAGTGGAGCTAGAATCAGAATATAAACTGAAGAATTCCTAAGGTAAATCAGCTCTAGGAGCTATCTCATAAACACAGGTATCAGGAGGACTTGGTATTGCTCAACACTGTGTAACCAGAAGCTTACCTCTTCATGGAGTTGATATCCATTGAGAATTTTCCTCATGTTTGCTTCTGAACTGAAGATAAGAGTAAACACTTCTCCTGTTTTATCTGTATGAGAGCAGTCCTTATGTTTGCAGATGTCCTCTTTTATGAAAGGGCACCCCAGCACTAGTCTACTATGGTGAAAGATAATTATCTCTCATGAATGAATGCATATATATGTGTCCCAGGATAAGGTTGCAAAATTGAGTCTGAGTCGGTAATCGGGACCAGAGGTTTTGTTTCTGAAGCTTTTGGACTTGGGGTGGAGCCTATCTTCAGGGTATTCCTCTCTACTGGAATACGTGCTTTGGACTATTAATAACCCAAAGCACATATTCCAGTAGAGAGAAATTCCCTGAATATGGGCTCCAGTATAAGTCTGAAAACTCGGAAGAATAAACTTTTGGTCCTGGTGACCAATCCAGATTCGATCTTGCATAATTATCACTATTTATGATTGTTAAATCGTAACACTATTTATAACTGCAGAGAGACGGTGGGGTGAGAGAGCATTTTCTACACATTCTATGCAAATCTTTTTTCTCACTTTGGGCAATATGTTAAGTGCAATTTTTCATCAAAAGAACTTGGATCTGATAATTTAAAACCAGGAATAAGCCTATCTGCTACTGTTGTTGTCTTCATGCCCAGAGAAACACATCTTTACTCTTTTCTCCTGATTTGTACAATACTCATTCCACCCCTCATTCACCCCAAACAGTGAAATGGGCAGTATATAAATTTAATTTAAAATATTATTTTAATGGAGGAGCCATGTTGCTGGACAAAGCTATTGAGCTTAATAAAGCTATGTATTCTTTATTATTTGATGAAGTCTATCTGATTTTTGGCAGATGGGCTCATGTTTCATCCTGGAATTATTTTTGATAAAAGAACTGGCACAGATTACAATAATTAAGATAATAATAATGTCTTGGTTATTATTGACTATATATGTCATCTTTAGAATCGTTATTAAAAGCTGCCGCACAGCTGCGGAGGATTGGAGGGGGCTGATGTTGAGTAGCTCTCAGCAGACAAAATAGATTCTGTAGTATTCAAAGTCGTTGTGAATGGCGCAGCAGGAATTGGGGCTGAAGGAGGATTGATTCACGTGATGTATGATGTGGGGAAAAGGGGATGGGTTGTAGGCTGGGTCCTTGTGGGAAGTCTTGGGGGAAACTTTAGTTTCGGAATTCCACAGAAGTACCAAGTTCTATTCTAATAAAAGTACTTTGAGATTATGGTTGTCTTGGAGTTACTGGCTGGAATGGATAATCTCTGGAACGCTGAAAATATATTCTATCCTTCCCCGAGGTGGGATGTGCCAGAGGGAACAATGGTGATGATCTGCCAAGTGTATGTTATGATTATCTTCTTACCTGAGAAGGAAGCTAATCAAATCTGTTTTAAATGCAGTTTGTCTCCTTGCTGGAGAAGAAGGTGAAAGAAGAGAAGCCACATTTTCTGCTGTAAGATTTTTTTTTGTGTAATATTGAACAATTACAATATTGAAGACACATCTAGTGTGTGTGTGGGGGGTGGTGGCTATTTGAAGACACACAGCTAAAGAGAGTTGCTAAAGCTCATGGCAATGGAGCTTACAAAGTGATTAAAGATCAAATTTAAATTTCATCATTGCTCCAAAAGATCAGCATATCAAAACAAAATAGAATACAATAAAATCAGGAGATAAAATACAATCCAAGTTCAAACTGACAAATCAACCACATTTTTATCAGTTGTTGTCAGATTTTCACTGAAGTCACCCAAAATTGTGTTGGGTGGAAAAGTGACTACTATGTTGGTGACAGCATGGTTGGAGTCTGAAAGAAGTTTGATATAATATACTTCTGTCCTCCTGAGAGATATTGCAGCAGAGTAGAATGTAGTCTTACACAGATCCATGTAAAAATTACCCTGAAACAATATATGTTGGATGGTTTCTATTTCCCCAGAGTCACATGGGCAGGTGCACTCTGTAAATGGATTTTTGGTGAACTTGCTTTGTATTAAAGTTGATATAAGTGTATTGTGCCTAGTGTAAAAATACCTCCCTTAACCTAATGATTTAAGATCTGGATATGAAAGAGGCCTTGAATCATCAGAGATGGGTACTCCTGGAAAATGGAAAGGATTCTCAAGTATGCAAATATCAAGAAAAACAAATTACACTGAGAGAAAAAGAAGAGTGGTGGGTAGTGGGAAAATTACAAGGAAAGGAAACAGTTGTGTTTGGATTAGACATTATCATGAGAGCTTTCCTTTCTTCCTGGTACATGTGAAAATGTAGAAATAGACATGGTGGAAAGATGATCATAAGCCATTACAGTTTATTCGGAAATTATTGTGTTGAGAAGAGGACCAACACTTTCTAAGATTACAATACAATATAATGATAAAGCCATGGGTCGGGAGATGAAATAAGCAATGCTTGTATCCTTTCCTTGTCCATAGTGAAGGACAAAAAGGGAGAGAGTAGGATCTCAACTGGATAAAAAGATAGTATTGTCAATAAAGATTTTGATTCCTAGAGTGTGTTGTGCCTCACTAATATAAGGGACACTAGAAATGAGCCTTTCCAAAGGCAGGGGAAATGTATTTGTTAATCCTATCAGGATTTCTTATGTACATTGCGAGCATATGCACCAAAGGCAAATTCCTTGTGTGTCCACACTTGGCCAATAAAGAATTCTATTCTGTTGTATTCTATTCTCTTTCAACTAAAGCAGATGAGGAGAAAAACAAAGGCACATATTTATTACAATTACTATGGCATTAGGAATATGCCTGCACATGGTAACTGAGAAAGTACAAGGCAGGAAAGAATTTTTGGAAATTTCTAACACATAGCTATGGGGAGACTGGTAAATAGCCACAGATACAGTGTTTAGTATCTGAACATCAAAGTAGAAGTAGGGCAATGGAAGAACTAGAAATCATAACTTGGGAAAAAGAATATTACTTGAGAGATGCTACAGAAACTTGGTGGGATGTGTTATGATTTCAACATAGAACTCAATGGATAGTACTTGTTCTGAAGTACCTGAAAAGGGAAGTGGGGTTGCTAAATAATCCATATGCCTTTGAAGAAATTTATGAACGTGAATATGGAAATCTTGCTCAAAGCATCTACTGAGGCAGAGGATGTGGGTGATGCCTTTCTAAATTCACAAACTAAATTCTTAAGTATAAAAGTTTCAGTGTATCATAACAGGAAATAGCAACTATCCTGATATCAGAAAAATTAACTCAGCCAACAATTTTTGATTTTTCTTGGTGGCAATTTCAAAAAGGTGGAGTATCTTGAAGGTAATCCTGACCAATAGAGAAGAGTCAACCAATGATCTGAAGGTAGTGGATTTTCAGACCTCTCAGGGCATCCAGGAGACAGACATCACATGGATCATAGAAATACTAATTTATTGTTGTAGGGTATAAAGGTTGTTTATTGTTTATTGGCAGAGTTTGGCTTTGCCCCTCTTGTACCAAACAAAATCAAAGAGATGTAATTTTGAGTTTCTTCCTCATGCTTTTCCCTTTCCCAGCACTAAGTTGCCATTTCTCCTCCCTTAATAACTTCTCCTCAGGTTCATTAAGATTATCTCCATATTTCTCCACATACAGGTAATCCTCGACTTACAACAGCACTGAAAAACATGACTTTTGACTGTATACCACATTTACGACTGTTCTAGCATCCCCATGGTCATTTGATTAAAATTAAGACAATTGGCATGTATTTATGACAGTTGTGATCATCTTTTGTGACCTTCTGACAAGCAAAGTCAATGGGAAGGCCAGATTCACTTAACATCCACTTAATAATTGAAGCAATTTACGTAACAACTTTGGCAAGAAGGTTCATAAAATGTGGCAACATTTGCTTAACAAGGTCTTTCTTAGCAATGGTAATTTTGGGCTCAATTGTAAGTCGAGGACTAACTGTAGTCACCTTGAGGGAAAACAACATTCTCATGTTGTAATTCAAGATAATCAGGAGAGTAGAAGACAAAGGGCATTATTCACATAGCTTGGTTTCAGAAAGCTTGATTTTCATCAGCTCCAGTGAAAGGTGAGTTGCAGACTATGATTCACAATCCTCAAGGATAAACAAGTCAAAGAGACAGGAGATCCTGGAAAACATGAGACTGGAACTCCAGGTACAAACAAACCCCATGAAAAGGAAAAAGTCTTAAGGGACTTATGTGAATGAATAGTGAGCAAACTGGCAAGCTAAGAAGCAAAAAGCAGATATACATAGAATGGAAACTAAGGGTAGTAACTAGGGAGGCAAGCATATCTTGAATCTCTATGGACAGAGTTTGAAAGGCTAAAACTCAAAATGAAATGAAGCTTGCAACAAATAGAAAACAAAGAAGCTACAACATTTATGGGTTTGGGCATTTGAAATAAGTAGAGTCAGGGAGTATTTTGGCTAATCTGCAAGACAATGAACAAGATAAATGTGGAATGGCTTAAATAAATATATTTTGTTCAGTGGTAGGAAGGATTCTCTTAAGATGAAGAGAGACCGCTCCCATCTAAACAATGAAAGGGAGGTGGAATATAAGTTAGGATTGATAAAGTTATAGTAAGGATCCCTGCCTTGCTCTCTCCATATTTCAAGACCCGATAATTACATTCCAGAGTGTTGAAAGAGCTGTCAAAATGATTTCAGAATGACTGATTGAAATGTTTGAAAAGTGCTGGCAATAAGCATCCCCCTAACTTCCACCTCAAGAATGCCTCATTAATTATCATTTAAGATGATATCCTCATGACATTCCTCTCATCTCTAGCCCATAGTTTAGGCTAACAAACATTATGGTGGATTTGTCCAGCTCCTGCCAACATGCCTATTGCTTTTCATTCTGACAGATTGCACCCTGAGTAATCTGCCTATTAACACTTAACTTTTGTATAGATTGCCTACAGTGTCTCACCTATTGACATACTATCAAGAGCCATGATGGTGCAGTGGTTAGAATGCAGTACTGCAGGCTACTTCTGCTGATCACTGGCTACCAGTAGTTTAGCAGTTCCGGTTTCACCGGCCCAAGGTTGACTCAGCCTTCTAGCCTTCCGAGGCCAGTTAAATGAGGACCCAGATTGCTCGGGGCAATATGCTGACTCTCTAAACTGCTTACAGAGGGCTGTAAAGCACTGTGAAGCCATATATAAGTCTAAGTGCTATTGCTATTGCTATATTGCTATTGCTATATATACTAGGACTGTGATGGTAAACCTATGGCACGCATGCCGGAAGTGGTACGCAAAGCTATTTCTGCTGGCACGTGAGAGGACCAGGCTCACCCGGAACAGCCCTACTGCGCATACCGCGCCCCCCATCAGCCAGCTGATTGCCGGGTATCTGCCACATGGTAGGAGATGCACACGCAGGAGATATGTGTGCAGGGGGCAGATGGGGCAAGGGGGCATGCATGCAGAGGCATGTGGCATGGGGAAGTCACGCACATATGCGCAGAGAGGCGGGGTGGGGTCATGCATGCATTGCATTATGGGTGGAGGCATGCGCGCGTGCACATACACACACTTTCGGCACGCGGCGAGGAAAAGGTTAGCCATCACTATACTAGGTACTGCAGGAGGCAATTCACAGTATGGATTGTGAAATAGTTATTGCCATGGTTGATCACATATCAACCAGATATTTAACTAAGTTTGGCATTTTTATCCACTTGCTGAGTTCTTCCCAAGGAAGGACCTTGGATAGATGGATGTTCTTGTTTGCTGGTGTTAAAAGTATCATTGCAGGATGTAAGCTGTTCTCAGTAAACCTGCTTTTTGCAATTGGCTGAAGGTGGTTTTATCAGTGCTGATGGTGTTCAAGTTGTGCTTCAGATCTTTTAGGATTGGATCCAAAGCACTTATTGCTGTATTGTTGCTTTCTTTTGTCACATTCTACTCTTATTTGCGGGTCTTTGTGTTTTGTGATTTACTTCAGTTTTTTCTCTCCCACTCTTTTCAAGCACTGCAACAAGCCCTATCTAGACTCTTTTGTCTTTCTTATCAACAATTGTTAGGTCTGGAGCATTATGTGGTAGGTGCTTGTTTGAATTCTAAAGTCCCAGAACATTTCAGCCTCTTAATTTTTGACTATGTTGTCATCTCACCAGTCCTTGCTGGCAGGTCAACAGCATTTCTTAAATATATTACAATGCACCATGGTTGCTACTTTATCATGCTGTCATTTATAGTCAGTCTGTGTGATCTAACTAGGTGGTTCGTTGTTTCTTCACCTTCTTTGCAAGAATGGCATTGGCTGTCTGTTGCTGTCTTCTCAAACCTGACATTTGTTCTTAAAGCTTGTCTTATGCAGCTAGAATTAGCCCTTTTCTCTCTTTAACTTTTCTGCTCTTGTTATTATCTACTTTGCCTACTAGGATTTTTCTTTTTTTGTATTGGCCATGTAATACTTGTCATATCTCTTTTATATTCTTCATTTGGTCTATCTTATAGACCAGTTTGGTCTCCCTGGTATTCAATAAACTTGCATGATGTACTAGCTTCAGTGCATCGTCTTCACTGTCCTTCAGCTATTTTTCCAAAGCCCCTTTTCTTCTTCAACTGTCTGCTGTACTTGCACTTATGATCCTTGGTAAATAGGGTCTCTCAGCATTGCTGTTTGGGTGAAGACCATGATTCATTGCCATTATTTTTTAGGTCTTCGTATTCAGAGTTTTTAGTTCAGCTTCAGTCCGATCCACTGTTCCAGCTGTGTATCTAATGACTGATATTGCCCATATGTTAATTGCTTTGATGGTATTTCCTCCACTTTTTCTCTTAAAACCAACTTCACTTTCATTATGTATATGCTAGTAACCTTCTTCTTGATTTTAGTTGCTTGAAATTGACAGCCAGAAGGCTGCCCCAGGTGATCTCCTCCATCCAGACTCTTGATATTATTTCCATAGGGCACCTGTTTCTTCAGCTATTACTGTTTTCTACTATTGATTGTAAAGATGGCACATTTATTCAGTGTAAACTCTATTACAATATCTTGGCTGCATATTTGGTGGGTGTTGAACATAGATTCTACTTCCAGTGGGTGTTTTTCCATGCAGTTTTAGATTGTTATGTGAAGGAGGTGGGATGATCTGGTAGATATGTTTGATTATTAATAGACATGGCCTGACTTGCTTGGTATTGTTGATAGAAGAATCAGTACAATAACAAACAGTAGTGGTGCTAGTAAACCTTCTTGAAAGGTTCCTCTCTTGATATTAACCTCCCCCCAGATATCCCTACTGACCAGCAACTATATCTTCCATTATCTTTGCACAAAGCTTCTGATGTTTCTACTGGCTCCTGTTATTTCTAGGCACTTGATTATTCAATCATATGGCAGTGAGTTGAATGCCTTCTGGTAATCAAATCCAAGCTACCTTCAAGTTGGTCTTCCTTCTCTTGCAGTTTTCCAAAATCATCTTGTCAATTAGGAACTGATTTGTTTTGTTCCTCTACTCTTTGGATTGTTTCCTTTCTGTTCAGGTGGAAAGAGTTTGTTTTCAACTAGATGCTATTGGATTGCATCAGCCACAACACCAGTTAGCAATTTGAAAGCTGTTTGTAGGCTGATAATTGGCCTGTAGTTGCTTGGCACTGCCTTTTTTGCTGGATCTTTCATTATCAGGTAGGTTCTGCCAGATGTTAACCAGGGCTATTCTGATTGCTCTAAACATCTGTCAAAATTCACCTCCTTCTCCAGCCCCAGCTGTACCCCAAGAGTGATTAGTAAATATTTATCCTTCTGACAGGAAATCCACCAATCATTACACATTAATTTGCCCTGCAATAAATATTAGGACAGCAGATTTCAGCAGCTTTGTTACCAAAGCAGAATAAAAATCAGATGTATAGCAACAAGCACATTTATACAGGCAACTTTTGTGGTTCCTCATGGATTTAGGGAAATGATTTAAGCCAGCTTTTAGATCAGTGATCCCCAACCTTTTTTATGCCGTGGCCCGGTACCGGCATCAGCTGGGCGCCGTGGCCTGGTACCGGCATCAGCTGGGTGCCGCGGCCCGGTACCGGCATCAGCTGGGCGCCGCCATCTTTTTGATGAAAAAGTGCTTCCGGTGACCTCACCGGAAGCACTTTTCATCAAAAAGATGGCGGCGCAAGCTCGGTGAGCTTTTCCGGGTAGAAATGGCTTTCTACCTGGAAAAGCTCACGAAGCGCTCGCCGCCATCTTTTTGATGAAAAAGTGCTTCCGGTGAGCTTTCTACCCGGAAAAGCTCACCGGAAGCACTTTTTCATCAAAAAAAGATGGCAGCGCCCAGCAACCAGCGGCCCGGTAGGACTTGTTCCGCCCCTGTTTTAGATGTACCCATTGTCCCAAAACTGAAAGAGCAGGACTGGGGAAACCACAGAAGAGTTCTGTGCTGGTTAATGAACACAATAAAGGAAAGTATGTAAGCACAGAACTGTTCTTTTAATCTGCACTGAAGAAGATATGGGACAGATTGTCAAATAGCATGGCTGTGAACAGTTAGGAAAAAATATTATTACCAAAAGCCAGCATAGGTTTGTAAAGTTATATCAGATTACAGTATCTCTTTTTATGACAGAATGATTAGCTCAAGAGCTCGAGTGACTGTAGCAAATGTAATGTATCTTGATCTCAGTAAAAGTATTTAACAAAGTCATGATATTATTTGACAAAATCTATTCCATTTTAGTGTCTCTTCAGCTTGAATTGGCAGTTCATGCCATCATAGGAAATGATTTTTAAGTGTTTTATGCTTAAATTGCAATGCTGTAGTTTCTATTTTTTCTGCTTTTATTTTTACCCACTGATGTTCAATATCTCATAAACATCTTTTTAAATAACCTGGAGGATTAAAAGGGATTTGATCAGATCTTCTGATGACACCAAGTTAAAAGGATTGGTTAAAACCCTGAAAGATAAAGTCATAACCCAAAATAGCCTCAATTGGCTTGAATATAGGGCAAAATTCAACAGAGAAATAGTAGTGAAAGGATATGTTCTTGCATCTGAATGTCTATGGAGATTCTCAATCATCCAGAGTTATGGTTGTCCCAAAGATGCTTTTTCAAAAGGCAACTGGATCAGTGGTAAGATTCAATTTTTTTACTATCATTTCTGTGGGCATGGCAGGGGAAGGATACTGTAAAATTTCCAGTCAGAGGTGTATTTGCCGGTTTTCTGAACTACTCAAAATTTCCGCTACCAGTTCTCCAGAACTGGACAGAACCTGCTGAATACCATCTCTGAACTGGACTGTTTTTCCTTGAAGTTGTTTCACTTCTCTTCTTACCCAAGAAGCTTCTTCAGTTCTGACTGAATGGTGGGGAGAATGGAAGGATTTATATTCTTTGCATTCACCTGGTTGTTAGCACTCTCTCTCTGAGAGTCATTGAGGCCACTTGGGGTTTATTTGTGCCCTGAATTGTCACCTGAATCAGAGTGCAAATGGGTGTGGAGCCTTATTGAAACTGCTAAAAGGACTGCATTGTAAACAGGAAAGAGATGGTGTTGTATCCCTCCTTCTCTGTTGAGAGAGGGCTGCTCAGTTTTGACATAGGTGGCCTCTTGACCACTCTTTCAAATGTCTTGAATGAGAAGCAAAACATCTTCAAGGAAAAAGCACTTTTGGGATTCGTGTATCTGAGTAGGAAAAATCAAATGCATGTGTATAGGACTGAGGACACCTGGTTTTGAGGTCATAAGTGTGAGAAGGATCTAATTTCATAGTTGACAACTAGTCAGAGATGAATAATTTTGATGCAGTAACTAAAATGATAAAGCAACCTTAGGTTTCAAATTTGATATTGCAGCTAGAGGTAATAGTTCAATTGCAGTCTTCACTGATAAGTGAATTGATTATCACATTTGGACCCTGCAGTTTAAAAGAGACATAGAGGAAGCTGGAGAAAAAAACCTACTAGAAATCTAGAATCTTCTAATCATCTTGAATCATCTAGAAAAGAAGCCCAGTGAAGAACAGTTGCAGAGACTGAGCAAGTTTAACTTGCAAAAGAGAATATTGATGGGAGATGTGATACTGATCCACTAATATTTTCAAGGCTGACAGATGCAAGAGGGCCAAATCGGGATAAAGACAATTATTTTTATATACAAAAGAAGATTCAGGATCAATGTTAGGAGGAATTTGAGATGGTAAATTCTGAAGTGATGGAATTGTCTGTGTAGAACAGTATTAAACTGCCCTTACTGGAGATTTTCAAGAGGGCAGGCATTGTATAGTTATCTGTTATTCATGGTCTGGTGGTTTCCTGCCCTGAGAAGATGTTTGTGCTAATGACTTATAGAGTCCCTTCCAATTCATACTTTCTATGATTAATTCAACAAACTTCATAGATAAGCAATGGTTTGAATCTGGATTCTTCTGGTTTTGCACTGATAGATTATTTACTTGCATTATTATTTTTTACATGCACAATACATTATTTACACCAATGCTGTAAAACTAATATATCTGTAAGCTATTCTGCCTCTTCTGCCTTTCTTCTAATTGTAAAAAGATTCTGTCTGATATTATTCTGGAATGGCTGTTCTGTTCACGTTATCTTTCTACTCTAGCCAGGGGCTAACAGTTGTACAAATTATCCCAGATAGTTCTTCCTCGTCCATTTAATATTTGCTTGAGTAATGCATGAGGTTTTCCAGCAAAATTTGAATATCCTGTATTAGAAATATTTTGAAAAATATAATTTTTTTCTTCAAATCTGAATCAAGAGGGAAAAAACCCTCCATGACATTAGATGTGTCTATGACAGCAAAATAGCCCAGCATGGGTGTTTCATCTACTCTACCCTTCAACAAGTGCTTAATGCATGAATCTTGCTCTAGGATGCATTAAGCTCCACTTGTTATTCCAGATCCCCATGACTCTATTAAAAAAGCAAACAAAGAAATGTCAACCTCTATGCATTTTTAAAAGACACAAATTCTCCAACAACTTTGCATAATGCATGGCAGGGACATCTATCCATTAAACATGACTTCTGAGAAGAGAAATGGGAGCATCTGAAAAGGCAACTCAAAGGGAGAGATGAGGCCACATCAAGGTACAATTCATTGAGGAGAAAAAAGGATTAAAAAAAGAAAACAAGGAGGGAAAAACATGTCTAAACTGAACTTAGATCTGTTGCAGAATTTTATCTGAAGTGACATTATGAGGGGAATTTGTCATATTCTGCTCAGATAAGAGAATTATGAGAAGCTAAATTTGTTCAGAGCAACAAATTTCCATGATGTCCAACTTACTGCATCTTGGAACCCCACAAGTAAGTGGTGGATTAGTAAGTGGTGGATTAGTAAGTGGTGGATTAGTGAAGACTAGTGTATAAAAGTAAGTGGTGGATTAGTGAAGACTAGTGTATAAAAGATGGTGTATAAAGGATGTTAAAATCCCAGCAACTAGGAAGGCAAATAGTTTCTGTTATTGTAGCCATCATGAAAAACAGATATGGGCAACTTTATTTTCAACCCTCTTTTAAAACCTTGTTTTGGTTGGTGCATCATCAGTATAGTAACGAATTCCATAATTTAACTGAATATGATTTGAATTGGTACTTCCTTTGGTCTCTTCTGATTCTTTTCAGCTTCACTGGATGATCTTGGGTTCTAATATTAATAAAGAAGCAGAAAAACTACTGCATATTATTGCTTCTATAATTCTTGTAGTCTTTCTCCCTAGTGCTGAAATCTCTATTTTGTTATTTTGCATTCTTTCCAGCTCTTCAATGTCTGCTTTGAGAGCATGATGTTTCAAATGGAGCTGCATTTATCAAACTACAGGTGGTCCTCATTTAACAACCATGCATTCAGTGGTTGTTTGACAGTGTTGAACAAATGATAGTTGCGACTGGATCTCATACAGCCATTGCAGTGTTCCCACCGTCGTGCAATTACAATTTCTCTGTCAGCTTCCCGTAAGCAAAGTAAATGGAGAAACTGACAGGAAGTTAAAAGTCATGGTCATGTGAGGTCCTTGCTTAAAAACCTGGCCCACTTCAACTGGGACTGCAGAACTGCCATTGCTAAGCGAGAATGGTTTTTTGGCTGATAACAGCACAGCTGTTAGCATTGTTACATAAGAACTGCCTATACTGATTTATCCCTCAAATTTTGAGGAATGAAAAAACAGCTTCAGAGTAACTATAAAATTTATGCTTTACAACAGAAAATATTATTTCAGGTTGTTTGTCATGCTTTGCCACAATTGTGATTCTCAGTTTCTCAACAGCCTGGCATTGCCCCCTCCAGAGTCTTAACTGGTGATTAAAAACTGCATGTAATCGGCATAAGCGTGAAGATAACTGAAATACACACAATCTAATAAAAAAAAAGCAGTGGTGCCTGTTTTAGCAAATGGGTTTGTGAATTCCTAATAAGAAAGGCAAAAGTTGTTGACCTTCTGCATCATCTGTTTCATTTATGGTAGCTCTTTGTTGAGCTTCCCGGTGATATCACTTAACTATCTCTTCTTTAACTTGGTGCTTTCCAGGAGCCTAACATTTTGAGGACTCCAGATTAAGGAAGACTGGTCTAAAAATCCAAATGCAATTGCCAGACTTGCAATAGAAAAATTTTCATCAGTTATCATACTAGTGGAATGTCAGCCCTAAGCCACTTTTTTTTAAAGCTGGAGCCATTTTGGGAACAGCTTCAGGGCTGCTACAGCCATGCCATTTGGGGCTGTGAGAACTTAAGGGGGGAGATATTGGATAACCATTTGTCTGAAATGGTGTAGGGTTTCCTGCCTAAGCAGGAGGTTGGACTAGAAGACCTCTAAGGTTCCTTCCAACTCTGTTTTCTATTCTATTCTATTCTATTCTATTCTATTCTATTCTATTCTATTCTATTCTATTCTATTCTATTCTATTCTATTCTATTCCTATTCCTATTCCTATTCCTATTCCTATTCCTATTCCAGTCCAGTCCAGTCTATCCTATTCCTATTCCTATTCCTATTCCTATTCCTATTCCTATTCCTATTCCTATTCCTATTCCTATTCTATTCTATTCTATTCTATTCTATTCTATTCTATTCTATTCTATTCTATTCTATTCTATTCTATTCTATTCTATTCTATTCTAAATGAAGCAGACAGAGATAGCTGGGAATGTGTAGCCAAAGCAACATTATTTCCCATGGGAGGCAAGGACATTCTACTGGGTTTTGGAGAAGCGTGGACCAAAGCCACCCAAAATGGCGGCTGCGACCTGGTTGGACCATGTGACAGATGTGTGACCTGAGGGGAAGAACTTTGGGGTTTGATTTAGGTGGGGAAAACCTCGGTTCCTCCAGAGTCAGGTTTTCCCCAGATGTGCCAATATGACATACCTAATAAATCTATACTTTGAGGAATATGCCTGCCTTGGGGTTTTGATTCCATTGGGTGTGTTAACTGGAACCCTGGCATGGAGAACTTTGGTGAATGTCCTATTAATTAGTCTTACTTTCCTTTGTGAGGGCACGACAAAAGAAAAAGACATTTGTGCTCCCCTGACTTGTTTTGATAAAGTCCAGCATACAAATATCACTAATAGCCAGAGTAAAAAGAAGCTTTGGAGGCTTTGCTTAGTGAAGGACAAATACCAAAAAAACAATTGATTTTTCACTTCCATCCAGTCCCTTCCCACCATACCAAAGCCAATCAGCCTTTATTTTAAAGGAAGGAGAAGTAGTCAAAGACAGAGGACTCATTTCACTATAAGACATTTCACTGGCTCATGCTTGAGCAAACTTAACCACTCTTTTTGCAGAGGAAGAGTGGCGGAAGAAGGAATAAAACTGAAGTGAGAAGGAAGAAAATCCATATGTATGTAAAGAGCCACTATTTTCTCTTTTTTCCTTATTTTGGAGGGCATTTTTTTAATGTCAGAGAATCTCTGCATTTTTCTACTACTTCATCACATGCAGTTCAAGATTTTTTTTTTCAAAAAAAAATCTATACATTTGTTTGTTTATAAAGTTTAAAGGCCACCTCATTCCAAATAGACACTTTAAAACAAACAAACAAACAAAAAACCATAAAATAGAAAAATACATTCATGTATTTCTAGAGGAAAAACCACATATCAAGCAAAAAAGTAACACTACGGGACTCGGCAGTTACCCTACCCAAGATCTAGCAAAATAACCAAGGGTTTTTTTTTTTCTAGTGTGTATAATTTTTATTAAAGAGTTTTAAAAAGGAAGATTAAAAACTAATATAAAGTAATATAAGAAAAAGAAAGCTAAAAATGCAAGAAAGGGGAAAAAGTAAAAGAAAATAGAGAGAAAAAAGGTACAAAAAATTTCCAATCTTTTTTACTGCAGTTATAAGTACAATTATAAATTTACCTCTAACTCTACAATATAGGTCTCCTCACTCCAGCATCTGTCTTTTCTAATCATCAAACCATAAATCATAATTTCATTTTTTGTGCTTGATGTAAAAAATCCATAAGGGGTTTCTATTCAACAATAAACTTGAATATTGTCTTTTCTCTGGTCAAAAAAGTCAATCTAGCCACCTCAGCAAATTTCATTATCCTCATCCACCACTTATTCGTTACGACAAGTGACAAAATTAACATCTTTGTGTTATTCAATAATCTAGGTGTGGTTATGTACACAAACAAAATTCCATGACATTTTTTCCAACTGTGAATTTTGGTCAATATTATATATTAGTCTTTAAAATCCTCAGTGTGTGAATTTTCTAGCTTTTTTAAAGGTCCACGATCACCATATGATAAAATATCCCTTCTTGTTCCTTCATACATTCTGGGCAGTTTCTCTGGTGATAAATACCAATGATACATTATTTTATAACATTTTTTCTTTAAAATTATAACAGTGCAAATTTCAATCCCTTCAAACACATATTTCCTATTTTTCAATCTGTATATAATAACCAAAACTTTTAGCCCACTTTATAATACATTATTTCATTGTTCTTTTTCTGTTTTAAATTTCAGAAAATATTTATACATTTTAGCAATTATATGTTCATCATTTGTAACAATTCTATTTTAAACTCAGTCTTACAATGTTCAAAACTATAAATTGTATATCTACTTCAGAGGGTGGTATTCAGCAGGTTCTGACCAGTTCTGGAGAACCGGTAGCAGAAATTTTGAATAGTTCCGAGAACCGGCAAATACCACCTTTGACTGGAGATTTTACAGTATCCTTCCCCTGCCATGCCCACCAAGCCACGCCCACAGAACTGGTAGTAAAAAAAATTGAATCCCACCACTGGTCTACTTTCAATTTTTCCAATAATTGCAAATAAAAGAGCCATTGACAACTATATTACTCTGTTATCAGTTCTTGATGTTATCTTACATTTCTTTTGACAAAAATTTTAGTATCTGATCTTATTGTAGCCCTTTGTGTTTCACTGTTATTTCTTGTCTTCAAAATGTTTCTGGTGCCGAGAGCCGTAAAGGTGTTTTGAGTACAACCTGGCTTCTATCTATTTCATATTGCCAATATGGCATATCAAAGGTGATGATTTTTAAAATCCACATTAAACTTGACTTTGTCGTACCACAAATACCCATACCAGTCTCCCCAAAAAATCATTATGTTCCCCCCAAAAAAGCAAGGATATAGGAGATCATCTTGGAAAGCTAGTGTGATAACAAAGAATAACTTCTGATCTTCTGATAAATACTGTAGATGTATTACATCTGGTCATTCTCCCTAGTATAGTTATTTTGTATGAGCCCCGTAGCATGTTCTTAAAATATGGAAAGAAATATTTGTATCTGTGAGCTTATTCTTGGAACAATTTTGTTTTTCTTTCTAACCTTTCTCCAATTTTTCATCTGGGGAATTATTTATTGTTTGCCATGCATAACCTGTTTCACTATCTTTATAAATTTGACTTTGCCTTATCTGAACTTTGACATGCTTCTTCTATTTTGCCAGCTGCTATTGAGGTCTTCCCAAAGTAGATCATCCACCTTTCTATTGTAGATGTTTCCCAGTGGGCAAAACCTGATCTTGTCCAACCCCACAAATTTGAACAATTTTGTTTGTTTAAAAAAAAAAACAGCTAGCCTCCCAAATACAAAGAACTACCTGTGAAGAGCAGACATGCGTGTCATGAAACCAAATTACAACAAAATACTTTGGGAATGAGGGATAACAATGTATCTGGAATAAAAATGTTAAATTCAATGGATACTTGATGGTATAGACACGAAGTGTTTTAAATAAAGAGAGAAAGTGCTGCTATAGCAGCAGATACGCAAAGTACTGGCATTTATAAGTCTATAAAAGGTCACACAGAGAGCAGAAACTCAGTGTGAATTCAAGAACTGGCAATTTTGCTTAAAGCAATAGATTTCAAAGAGATTTCCTTGGCTGTACATTAATGGGCATGGTTTGAATTCTTTTTATTCCCAGCATTCCTATTTTACACACAGCTCACAACAAATTGAATCAAAGCAATGGCAGAGTTCTTCTGAAGCCAAATTCTTTAAGAAACACAAAGACACAGGCATAACAACCGTCAAATTTCTGACAGTGCTTTGCTCTCTTTCAGCAAGAACCATTTCATCCTTAAAATACATTTCTGCAATAGCGAAGTTTAAATATAAATTCCCAAGACTTATTTATTTTATTCATTTATTCGTCATATTTATGCAGCTGCCTGTCTCACAATCAAGTGACTTCGGGCAGTGTGCAACATAGATGGAATTATTCTACCATGAGGCCAACATAATTCATCATTTTCACTAATATTTTTGACAATGTCAAAATAGTCACCTTTTCTCCCATTCATCTTGGTTTGCAGAATCCCCAAGTGGCTATTTACAGCACCAGATATCATGGTAAACTTTATCTAAACATTTGCATAGTGCAGAAAGTTCAGACCCAGAGCATTTCTGTATATCATTCATTTATGGATAGATTATAAATGTGGAACTCGGAATTCAAAACCTAAGCACACACATACACATATATTATATATATTATACTTTCAGTTTACACACGACTCTGGATGGCTTAAAAACCAATTTACTTGCACGTGACTCTGGATGGCTTAAAAACCAATAGTGTAACCAATTTAAAGACTGTAATAAAAATGGTCTGTTACAGGGAAGAAAAACTATACACATCTACTCAATAATTAATACTTCCTCAATAATCAGTTTTCTTAGTTTTTTGTTAATCCAAGCATATCTAGAAATGGGCAATTCTACACTGATGATTCAGCATTAATTGTGTGTGTGTGTTTCTTTGGCAGAAGGTGTGCATCTGAGGATACATTCACATATAAATAAGATCAATATTTTAAGTTTTTTTGTTTATAGTATTTACTCTTTTTAAAGTTAAAAGCAGTTTTTAAAAATCCTTTCTTATTGCCTTGTGCCTTTCTAAAGTCTTTCATGCCTACATTTTCCATAATGGTTATAACTCTTGCATTGTAAATAGAAGGTTGCTGCTTTAAAACATAATGTTGCTTTTATTGTTTTCTTATCCTGGGCCTCCTATTTTTCTCTGTGTTTTTTCCCTTTAAAAGACCTTCACTAGTGTTCGATTGTACTATTTTTCTAGCAACCTCAGGCGGAATAGTGTTAATAATTCCCCTACAACCCTTAGGTTGATTATTGAAAACTCAAGATCTACCAACAGGTCCTAATCTCCCTTCTTTTCATTCTTATCTTTAGAAACCAAATATGTGACTTCTCTATAGTAACATCAAAGGCCTGAATTTTCCTCAGACCTAACCTTCTTAATACCTAAGAAATGGCTATAATAGCTGGCTGAATGACTGGGCCAGTCACTCTCTCTCAGCTATTCCTGTTGTGGAAAAATAGGAAGAGGAGTGTGTAGTAGGCATGTTCACCATCTCAGATTATTTATAAAATAAAGGCAGGATAAAAATAAATAAAAATAAATAACCCAGATTACTTCTGATACAAATTTGAAAAACTCAGTCCATCGCTACTTTTATGGTTTATAAAATTCTTAATATACCTTTAAGCATACAAGTAATTCTCATTTAGTGATTGCCTTGTTCAGTGACCATTTGCAGTTATGACAGTGATGAAAAACTAACTACAACCAGTCCTCACATTTACAACCTTCATAACTCTGTAAAGCAAATGAAAACTGAAGATAAGTCACAAGCACACCTGTGGCTTTACTTAGCAACTGCTTCTTTTAATGACCAAGTTGCTGGCCCCAGTTGTGGTCACTAAACAAGGATTACCTATATTGTATAAACAGCATGTCATATATATTTCTCCCAGGGCCCTTCATAAATATGACAGGTCTCCAGAAATTCTTTGGGACAAATACACTGGAGTATATAAGACTTTTTATGTGCTTCATTCTTCTTGAGAAAACCGCTGGGTTATATAGGCACATCAATTTGGCTATCTGCAAAGTGTCGGAGAGGTTGGCAGCAGCCTTCCCAGAGCTGTGAGATTTTCCCTGGCCTCCTCCCCCAACTGCATTGCTTGACACAGCCTGTGAAGCTCTGAGCCAAAATGAAAGGCTGGCACAATTCTCCCCCCCACCCCATCTCTACCTCCTCCCAGCCTCCTCTCAAAAGTACAGTACAGGTGGTAAATGAGCTCCCATCCTTTATTAATTGGCAGACTTGAATGTTTTCCTGCTGTTCAGGCTGTCACAAGTGACTTTTTTTTTTCCTGCTTGTGTGTGCCTGCCCTTTTGTCTTCGTAAAAGTCGTTGAGGGCTCTTACCTAGTCCTCGTTTATTCCCTGGAAGCTCCTTCCATTCAAAAGGCGTTTGGGAGCCCATCATAGAAGATCTTGGAAAGAAAGGAGTTGTGACTAATGAATACAGCTGAAAAGACTTTCTTGCATTGTCCTTTTTGATTTGGCCTTGCCAGCGAGACACATGACAGAGAACCTCTTCCTTGTAGCAAAACATGGGAACAGAAAGGCAGGACAACAGAAGAGTCTGGGTTTAATCAACTGTAAAGCAGGAACAGTATCACAGCAAGGATAATGATAGATGACAGATGACAGATGGATAGATGGATAGATGGATAGATAGATAGATAGATAGATAGATAGATAGATAGATAGATAGATAGATAGATAGATAGATAGATAGGAGGGAGGGAAAGGGAGAGAGGGAAGGAGAGGGAGAGAGAGATAATATCCCCAGCATAAGGTGCAAACAGATCAGTGGTGGTATTCTACTGATTCGGCCCAGTTCTGCTGAGCTCATAGTGCCAATGAGCAGTGGAGACCCAACCGGTTCTCTCCAATGCTCTGCTGTTGGGCTCCCATACTAACCTTTATGTCCTGCTTTGTGCGGCGGCTGCTGAAGTGACAGAGAGAGTGTAAGCTTGCAGGAGGTGAGTCAGAAAGCCGCTGCACCTGTGCAAAGTGTGCATTTGGTATGCCTGCAAAGTGCGTCCACCAAGCCACACCCACTGAACTGGTGGTAAAAATATTTGAAACGCACCACTGAAACAGATGCAGCAATGGCCAGAAACACAAAACAGGTGAGTAAAATAGCTTGGTACTAGCAGCAGCTGCCACAGCTGTGAACCTAAAATAAAGAAGTACAGGAATAAACAAACATCTTAAATATGCCAGTTAATACACCAACGCAATGACATATCCAATAATTGTACTAAACCAGCCTTTCCCTACCTAGGCATGTTGGATTCAAATTCCTGTAATTCCATATTCACAAAAATTCATAAACTAATTAGAAAGGTGTGATTCGGATTCAAACTGATGGCTGTTGTTTTGAATCTGAGACAAGCAACTATGTACGACTAAATGAGTACCAGGAATATAATGAAGAAATTAAGGAACTGGGAAAGCACTTGCTTCCTTCATAATTGAAATTGATTAACAGTTTTGGGGAACAAATAAATGATCTTTTGCTGCTGTTGAAATGGAGGTAAGGGGTGACAAAGAATTTCACTGGAACTAGTCATACAGATATTGGCTGGAACCTAGATTTAATTATTTAATTTGATTGGATAAAACTCTATTATAAAAATGTATTCAGTGAAGCTTTATTAGTTAAAACATACTAAATAACTGGATTTGTTTAAAAAATGCTCAACATTACAAAATAGTAAAGCAACTGGTTCAAACTGGAGAGTGATCTTTCCTTAGTGACCTCACAGCCCACTTGTCAAAAGATCTAATTTCAAGGCCAGGCCTGGGGCTTCTTCAAAGTCATTCTGCTTCAGCCTGTCCTACCTTACCAGGCTGTGGAGAAAATGGGCTGTGAGGTGCCTTGTGTTTTTGAAAAGTGGAAAAGAAAAATGTTTAAATCCAAGTGGAAGTGCGAACTAAAAGGATACTATAGAGATCTTGCCTGCAATTGCCATAGAATGAATTCTGGATGCATGCCCCCCTCCCATCACGACCAAAGAAAGAAAATAAAGGGTCAGGATTTTGACACAGTTCTCTCTCTCTCTCTCTCTCTCTCTCTCTCTCTCTCTCTCTCTCTCTCTCTCTCTCTCTCTCTCTCATTGGTCTATTCCAATTGGATGAGGTTGTTTATATGAAATGCTCTAAGAAAATATGAGTTGCCCACATCCACCCATCTGTAGTATTACCATCCATTTTATAAACAGAAATCATTCTGGCATATATTGATCCAACCCTTTCCCCAAGTATAAAATGTAGAATATTCCATGTTAAAAGGAAGAACTTTCAGAAACAAAAGTACAACCTGAAGGGAAATTGTCTAGTCACTGAATAATAAACAGCTAACAATTTGCTGCAATCAAAACAGATTGCCTGGAAAATCCTTTAAAAGAGTGGAGAGCATCTAAAGCACACAAGGTCTTAAAGAGTCTCAGGAGAGTGTTTGTTTGTTTGTTGTTGTTTTATAGAGAATAAAATACAAAACAGTAAAACAAACAAAATGAAACAAAAACAAAAGTATACATTCAATCCCAGCAACAAAAAAAAGAAAGAAAGAAAGTTAAAGATCCACCAACACTTGACGTTAAGTGGCTTGCGCTACAAAGCAGGTACTTAGCCTCAATATGGGAGAGGTTGCTGTGGAAGGTCTGATTGGCTTGACCCTTCCCTTATTCAGGAAGGTCATTAAAGTGATTCTGCTTTACTGGAGCTTGTATCCTAGGATGAATGCTGACATCCAACTATTATTTATTATGGTTGGTGAATTGATTGTTAAAATATGCAGAGGTTTTCTGTTTGGTTGGTTTGCTCTTGTGCATTGCCCGGAGTCAGTTTCATGGATGGGGGTGTCCATAAATATTGTGAAAGGAAGAAAACTGTGTAGGGTGCTTGTGCTTGATTATTTCAGATTAATCTCTTCTTTTAATCTCTCCTTTCCATTTCTCCTTAATCTTGGATTTCTGTCCCTCTTTTCTGTCCCCAAGTCAGCCAGCATTTGCCCAATTTTGAACAAACTCGGATCTCAGTGAACCTTTTGGATCTTTTCTTAAGAATTTTCTCTCTCTCTCTTTTCCTTGAAATATTGTTTGTGCCTTGCTGTTCTTGAGGTTCTAAACAGATGCATGAAGTCATTTTAGCCAAATAGAGTTCCACAGTCTTACAGTGTATAAATTGGTAAGTAGAAGAACGTGTGTGTGTGGGGGGGGGGGAGGCAGATACATAATTGGCAGGGTGGTGGGCAAGGCATTTAAATGCAAAGCCTCACCTGTTTTGTTTGTGTGTCATCAACAGAAAAAAAAAAGGGTGTGGAGTTTGCATTTGTGATATTGCACCACTATGAATGCACCACATATAAGGAACTAGAATTCCCATGAGTTGCTATCTTCTTTTTGAGAGGGTGGGAAAAACAGATTTTAAGCTAAGGATATGAGGGCAACTCATATGTTTATAAACCATTTTTTAACAGTTGCCACTATCTGGACTGCTTCAACCAACTTTGGAACACACCTAAGCATGTCTATTATTGGTCCTCAAATAATATTCTGGGTTAGCAACCAGATATCTTAGGACTCTCCCACATTTGCAAGCTAAAATATTAACTACCAACCACTGAGGCTGTAGAAAACTGGGCTCACATAAAATTTGCCCTTCTCATTGAGGATCCTTGTCACAGGGACCTTGCTGCCAAACGGAGCTGTCCAAATCATGGTATACAATTCCTAACAAGGTGAGAACTCCCAGCATGTTTTTAAATTTCTCCTCTCAGTAAACATCACCAGCAGGCAGAAAACATCTACAAATAATTTTTCTTAAAATAAAATGAATCTGTAGCCAGAAGGCAGGTTTTGATAGCTTGTTAGATTGATAGGATTGGGTATCTTGTCAAAACTTGCTCATGTTTGGACCAAGTGCTTGGCAGAGACTGTTTATAAAGAATTTGACTATCAGTTGACATCAGTTGTTAGATGGGCTTCTCTCAGACAGGGGATTGGTACTACTCTGGAATACTTCTAAAAATGCTAGATCCATCAAAAGCAGACCAATTTATAAGTGACAGGCATGGGGAGAGTTGCATTGTGAATCAAGTGGGGAAAGGTTATCTGTTTTTCCTCTTGCTTCACTATGCAGACCCTTGCACTGTTCTTTAGGCTGATTAGCTCTCTGATTTAGCATACAGACATGGAAGATATAGAAGCTGGTTTAGAAGAACTGGACTTTCCTGCTACCCAAAAAGAAGGGACCTTTAAAATAAACCTGGGGTTTGAAAGAGAAAGATTGTGCTCCCAAGTGGTCACTGAGTATCAGGCTGATTACACCCCTAAGGGGACCTGAAATAATGCCAGATTGTGCGCTTAAACAGGAAAACACAATCTTACATCAGAAGTGGTAAGGAAATATTTTAGTGATCACAGATATGGATTAAAGATAAGTTTTTATTTATTAAATTTATTTGCCACTCATCTCTCAATATCCAAAGCAACTCTGGCTGGCTTGATGATGATAAATTTAGGAGGACATAGTTTTAAAAAAGAGAGAGAGGTTGCCATATGTTTATGTCATTGTTATATGGACTAGCATCATCAATCGTTTGGGCCTCTGAATGTGAATGAACCTTTAGTGTAAAATTACAACGACCATAAATGTTAAATAGAATGTATTTGAAAAGATCAACATTTGAGTTAGGTATGAATTCTCTGCTTTCTTCTGACCCTAAGATCCCTAATTATGATGGTACTTTGTCCCTGTTCCTTCCTTCTGTTGATGCACCAAAGTTACAGAAATAAAACTCCTGGAAGTAAATATTATACCCAAGCAGAAGCCTAATATACTGACATCTTTCCTTACTTCAGTCTACATTCAAGAAATCATTGGGATCTTTTCAAAAGATTCTGAGGTAACTATGGCAATGAATCTATCAGACTAAGGAAATTTCTTGGAGGGAAATGAAAAGAGGCACCAAGCAATATGACTCCTATAAATTCAAAGTGGAAGTTCTTTTCCCCACCAAGAAATCCCAGTTCTCATAATGATAGGTCTAAATTGTTCATTAATGTGAAGAACAATAGTTTTTAATGATAGAGCATATTTAATTTTGCTTTGGCCTTCAATCAAAATTTCTTTTTGAAATATATTTTTAAGGGGGAAGGGGGAATTAACCCTGCATGATACCTCACCTATAAACATTCCTATGGTTATAAATATGTCTTAATTGCACAGGGATTAAAAAAGAAGCATAAAGAATCAAATTATATATTTAAAATAGTTAAAAGAATATATAAAATTTTATTATTTCAATCAATGGCAAACATGCAAGATTAACAATGAATGGTTTTCCCACATAAGCCTCTCAGACAACTGCAATGTATTCAACCTCAATATTTTTGTTGCATCCATGAAAATCATCATAAATAGCAGCAAGCTGTTTTATATTACCAAATGTTGGGATTGCTGAACTTTTTATAATACTTCCTCTTTCTGAAAAGTGTTGAATCCCATACAGACATTTCATATGTAATTTTGCATATTTTCATTAAACTATTTTCTCTGTTTTTATAAGGATTTTTTTTTTAATTCCCATTCATTTTTATCGTTTGTTGCTGTGTTGTGTGCTCTTAGGAAAAATAGTGAATTACTGTTTGCTTTTTAGTATAGGAACCCTCTACTTACAATATACAGCAAAACATCACTGGCTATTAGTTATGGGGGAATTAGGTTCTGATGCTTTATGATTGCCTTTCCCAACCCAGCATCCTACATATGCACTGAAATTGCCATTCTCAGAATTCCCCAGAGTCCTGCCTGATTGGAACTGTAGTCCCAACCCTTCTGTGAACTGCATCTGAAATTTTACATTGGGTGATTTAATGATTAATCTCATGTTAAGTGTTTTAATTAAAATATGACCAGTACATACGTCATCTCTTTGTTTTAGTGTAAAACAGTGTTTCTTAACCATGGCAAAGGTAAGATGTGCAGACTTCAAATCCCAGGATTTGAAGCCAGTCATGCTGGATGGGGAATTCTGGGAGTTGTAGTCCACACATCTGAAAGTTGCCAAGATTGAGAAACACTGGTGTAAAACTACAGAATAGTTATGTTAGTCCCAAATGTGTGGCCTCTCTAGCTTTGTGGTTTTTACTTTGGACGTTCATTTATTATGGTTTTCTTTTCCTTCGCTATCCTCTGCTTTCTGACAAATCCACAAAAGTTCAAAGGGGACCAGTTCTGAATTCTGAAAAGCTCTTTTGTGGAAAAAAAGGAGAATGGAAATAAAATCTACTCTGGAGTGAAAACAAGCAGCTCAGCCTTTTATAGAGAGAGCTATCAATATTAAACAAGCATAATTGGTACCTTTGGGATAGCAACTCTTCTTGTTCTCTTGAGGAATGTCTAATGATTAAGGCATGCCTGAGTTACCATCATCTTGGTGCAGCTTCTGTGGCATATGTGCTGTCCAAATAGGAAGCCATTAATTATTCTTTTCATTATGGAGGAAAGCAAAGCAAATGGGGTGAGTGGGTGGGTGGGGCTATAAAAGCAGTTTCTCCCTTGTTTTTGAAAGAAGCACCTATGGAGGTGGTGGAGATGATGATCATGATGATTGATATTGTGGCTGTCAAGCTATCAGAATATTTCAACTGATCAGTAGCCTCTTTGTTATTGACTATGCTACTGATTACATGTATTGCATGTAAAGGGGATTACTTTTCTGATTTCCAATACTTTTCAACCTTACTTAAAATATATACTAGACTTATCCAAACTGTTTTAAGTATTTCCAGGTTTATATATTTTGTTTTCACTTCCCAAGTGTAGGGCTAGCACCGCTCCCCCCTCCAGCTCTAGTTCTTGTCTTTTTTTCCCTATGATATTAGCTTCTATATATTTCCTGACCACCTGTGCTGCTTCTCACCTTTCAAGCTGATCAATAATTGAATGTCTTCTCCTCCCCTCCTCCACCAGTTTCGTGACTAAATAAACATTTTCCTTTCACAACAATAAAAAATACATTGCTAGTTCCTCTTACCAACCATATGCCCATATATTATTTTGTGTCCATTCTTTGGATGCAAAAATTCAGACACCCTTCCATCCAATCCCTGCTGCATAACAAACCTTTCTTATTTGTGATGTTATTCTCTATGAGATAAACTGTGGTTAAGAAGTTTGATTAATTAATCCATTCATTCATGATAGCAATTCTGTATATGTGAACCTTCCTTAACTAGTTCTGACCATGCTAGCAGATTGTTATGACAGGCAAATTATGCAGTTATGACAGACAGGAAAAAAAAAAAAAAGCAATGTTTTATTCCAAGAATAAGAGAAGCTTCAGGAAGAAAATACTGTACTAAAGAGCTATGTGTTAGGAGGGAAGTTTCACTGCAACTGCTGGCTGCTACAAATCCCAGGAACTGGGAGCTGAATAGTATTGCTTCCAGTTGGAATAGCTCCTGTCCCTTGAAATGCAAGGCAATGCAATGTGGCTACTTCTGAAAGAGTGCTTATAGATTGTAATGTTCTTCCTGTATCCAGAGATAAAACAACACAAAAAATGCATTGGCCATTTTTTTAAAATTATGATGTAATATGTTCAACAGAGGGAAGGTTACATGCTACTCAAACTCACCTTCCTCTGAAAGACTTCAAGAAGTCCTACTTCCTTCCCCAAGCACTAATCAATCCTGGTCTTCATATCCAATCCAAAGCAGAATTCTACTATCAAAGAAGTGAAAATCTTCAACATCTCCTATGAAAGAATGTAGAACATCTGAAAACCAATACTTGGCTGGAATACTCATACCAGAATCAAAACAAACAAGTTAATTTGTTCATTTCAGGAAGATGGAAATTATCATTTGCATTTTAAATTTTATTTTTATGATGTGTTATTTTTCTAAAACTTTGTTTCACTTTGTAATTGCTGCTTGATTTCTGCCCCTGCCACCCATATGAAGGTAATCAGCCATCCAAAACTTGGCAAATATTTTCCTCACTACTTGCAATTTCTACTATAAGTACCTATTAGCTTCTGTATGGAAAGGCCTGTTGTCAGCTTAAAGTAATCAAGCTGGGCTGTAAGCCAAGGAAGGCTTCCCAATTCGCATCCACCAAGTTAATGGACTAGACTAGGCTCCGCCTTGGCAGCTTGTAGCTGATTCTTGCTTCCCAGTTCTCTGCATGAGCAACTGCTTCTCTGCAGAATCTTGTATTAATTGCTGCTGAGGCTAAGAAACATGGCTGACAGGATGAGCACATTGCCGACTGGCATAATGTGATAGAATGAAGCAAACAAGAATATTTTCCCAAAAGAGCTCTTTCTCCTTTATGGTTGACATAACTTCCTCTTGAATGCTCTTTCTGGCTACATCATTCCATGCCCACAAGGGCTCAGATTGTCCTTGAGTTTCTACAGAGATATGCCATGCAGATGGCTCAAAAACCTTTAAAATCTGGTGGAAGTCTTCGGGTGACATTGGAGAACTTTTTGACATACTGTAAAGTGTCTGGATATAATGGACTGTGAGAATAACCTTGGGAGCCAGGATGAAGAGCTGCAGCATGGACAACAATCTGATAAATGAAATCCGAAGCCATAGCAGGAATATAATTGAGTAATTGTCTCATAATTGACCCTCCCTAGTATTCTGGAATGTAAAGGCAGGAAAGGGAAAGGCATCTTCAGTCTTGCAAGTTTCTATTATAGTAACTTTACAATAGTAGTATTAGCATTCATAATTTTGGTGTTCTGGTCTGGACTACTTTGAAGAACTGACATTGGGACAAACATATTGAAGAAAGTGACAGAATTAACCTCATTAATATCTAGAAAGTCTATGGTTCCATGGTCATATCCTTCCACTCTCCTTAAGTATTCCAAGCATTCAACAAACACATAACCAAGTTCACATTTTCTGATGTCCACAAGAACCTCAAATGATAGTGTGAGTGGGGAAGATTATGCTGAAGGTCAGAAAGGGATGAAAGAAAATGAATTCTATGAAGTGTCAAGAAGGTGTCTTCAATTTGAAGTATTTATGTACCGTATATACTCGAGTATAAGTCGACCGAATATAAGCGAGGCACCTAATTTTACACAAAAAAACTGGGAAAACTTATTGACTCGAGTATAAGCCGAGGGTGGGAAATGCAGCAGCTACTGGTAAATTTCAAAAATAAAAATAATTAATTTGGGAAGCGATCTCACTATCATGAAAGGTTTAATTGATTCACTAACCCAAAAGAAGAAGATGATGATGACAGCGGGAGGCAGGAGTCACTCTCTTCCCCTCCTCGGAGGCCCCCTGAGTCAGGAGTCACTACCGCCGGCGCGGCCCCAGTCCCGCCGCCTCGGGAAGGAAAGGCAAAGTGCTTTTGCCTTTCCCTTCCCGGCTGGGGCTGTTGGGAGTCGCTGCCACCGGAGGCCGCGACTCCACACCATTTTTTTTCAGAGGGAATCTGACTCGAGTATAAGCCGAGGGGGATTTTTCAGCACAAAAAATGGGCTGAAAAACTAGGCTTATACTCGAGTATATACAGTATTTATTTTGTCAAGCAAATATTAGATAACAGGTATAAGTATAAACATGATTATGAATACATGAAATGGATACTAATAAAAAGGAACATTAGGACAGGGACAGTAGGTATGTTGGTGCGTTATGCACCATTTCCTGGGGGATAAATTGTTCTTGATTTTGTGAGAGATAACTGTTGTGGGGAAAAGACCCAGTGAAATTAGGAACCAGAGTGATTGGAGATAGATGCAACAGAATAACTTCATTGGCATGTGCAACTAGTTATCACTGGATTCCTTGGCAAATAAATGAGCCCCCAAACCTACAAGGTTAAAAGTTATGTATCTTCTCAAATGATCCATAAGAATTACAAAGGCAATGTAAATTACAGTATGGCCTTTACAACCTGGTATATAGCATCTGATATGAACACATTTTACTGTGAGTTGACCCAGCATGTAACAGATGTGGGAATAAACTTGGGAGGTGGAGGGGGGGGAGCCCGCAACTGCATAACAGACAAAGAAACTCAGATATGATTCTTCCTGTCTTATCAAAATGTGTACATTCCAACTTGCAAGATTCTATTAATGTAGTCCTACTATACAGTAGAATTAGCCCACCTGGTTATTTTCTGTTTAGTCTACCTGGGAAGGCTTACATCAATCTTGCAAGTCTGAAAGTCCTAGGAGATCATTATATTATTCCAAATTCTTTCTGGAAAAAGTGGTAGAGGGCATCTCTCAAGAGTACTCAATTCAAATAATCATTCATGTGATGGTACTCAGGCAAGAGTCCTTCCTTCTGAATAAAGAAAACTTGCAATATTGGAAGCTTGCTAGTATTAGTGTTAAGTATAAAAAAATGGAGGACAATCCCATTTTCCTTAGCAGCTATTGAAAAGGATGGTTCTTTGAAGCAAGAAAATACTTGTACATGGGAAGAAAAACGTAGCATTTTAGGATACAACTTCTATATTATATATTTTTTTTCTGAAGGAAACAAAATATTCTGCCAGAAAGAAGAGTGAAACAAGAATGACCACATTAATTGCCGGGAATTCTCTTGAAAATTAAAACATACAAATAGTTCTATCCATTACAATAACAAATACTAAAAATCAATACTACTAATAAAATCCTTTTTAAAAACGGAATAACCTAGTCTGGCATTAAAAAAAAAATCAGGGTGGGCATGAGATGCATCTCCCTAGGAAAGGTGTTCCTCAACCAGGACTTCACAATTGAGAAGATCTTCCCCTTGTAATCACCAGTTATATACAGGCTTTTACTGAGTTATTATGGCCCAAGTTGTTCAAGGTTGTAAAGATCAGCATCAATCCTTTGAATTGGGTTCAAAGCATGTGGAGGGTAGGCAGTAGATGATTGAAGGATGACATAGGTCATTTTTGCACTAGTGACTTACAACCTCTTCATAGCATCACCCAGCTATCATTGAAGTGATATAGAGCCTGTCCACATTACTGTTATTTTGGCACAACAATGGTTGGGTGACTCTAGAAGATGCAATAAATCACTAGTGTGGAAATGATCATAATTTAGAGAAAGTGACAATTTTTCTCACATGAAATCTAAGCCCTCGTGTTATTTTAGCCTAAGGGTAACATTTACAGTTTTCACCACAATAGAAATGCCAAACACTTAACAGTCTTCTGCAAATAATTTTCTCCTGAATTCTGACAAGATTAGTGGGATGGGAAACAATAGAATCAAAGTTATGTGTTTCCATTTAGCCAATTACTATAGGAGTAGGAGTGGGAATGTCATTGCTATGTTCCTTCTCAGACTGATGATTAAAGAAAAGAAAAAAAGATTCACGTTTAACTTTAGAACATATGGCCAGGTAGAATTAGGTTGACTTTTTTTTCTAGGAAGCAGAAGGAAAAGCTGCATAGTGAGATTGTCATGGTCTGTTGTTATCCTGAATCAGTATATATTTTTCTTATAAAATATACTCCTCACATCTATAGGAGAATACTTTGTACCACTAATTGGTGTCTTTCTTTTGCTTATGGTGATAATATATATGTGTGTGTCACACAGCTATTATTTGAACTTGCCTTCAAAATCAGTTACTGATACACCTATCAATGGAAGAAACTGTTTTGAATTATTCAGATGTCCCCTTTCTTTAACTTGTTTTAACAGTCCGTTCTCTTATTTTACAGCAGACATATACATCCATTTACTAAGGGGATAACTCATAAACTAACAGAGAGCTAGCTGATTCTTAAATGATAATGTGCACAATATCATATAGTCTATTACATATTTACATTCCTCTTATATTTTGCCAGCAGAATACCAGATTCACCTGTAATGATTTGGTTTTACCACCTGTGCTCTTCATAAGATTGGTGAGTAAAACCAATTTAATCCAACCTCAGTTCATATTTTGAGTATAATTATTGTTTTGTTCATTTTTTGTCATTCCCAACCTACACATTCAGTAGGATGGACTAGAATAAGGGAATAGAAATTTTAGGTAATCAAGTAGACCCTATCATTTCAAATTCCAAATTATGGTTTACATTTTGAAATTTTTCCTACATTGAAAAACAAAATAAATAGGAATTTAACACAGAAAGGGGAGGACTGGGTTAGACTATTTCTTTTTCATGCGCTCCCTGTTACTTAAAAGAAACCCTACTACTATACAGTACATTACATGTGTATAAAATGCTACTCTGCACTTTCTGGTGCATATGCATATGCCTACCAGCAAAAAGGCTGGTACAAATAATTATTGCCAAAAGTATCTTCCTCCTCTTGTTCTTCCTCTTAATAATGACTTAAGTAATAATGTTTACTACCATATTGTTTCTTTTATTGCTGGTATTCTAGATACTTTTGGAAAGTGGGACATAAAACTTTGAATAAAAGGAAAGGCGGTTTTTGGGCAGGGGGGGAGAGATCCAAAGACAGGAGGTCAAGTCACAGAATGTGTAATAGAGACTGTACCATTTCTATTATTGAGCTCTCTGTTTGATTTTTCTCTCCCACCTCCCCTTCTGACTCTTCAGCCTGAAAAATTTAACTCACTTTAGATTACATAATGGGCTGGTTAGGGAACCGAGGATTCACCTGCTTGTTGTGAGTGTAAAAAAAAAGCTGCCAAAGTGAATTAATAATGGCTGGTGTACACAAAGACACAATTAAAGGGAAATGGCAGTTAGCTGAGAAACAACAGTGAATTCCAGGCTGGACAAATTTCTATTCCTGTCACATACCAACTAGTTATTCCTTTTCCAGGGTTGGCTTTAGTTTCAGTTGTGAGAAAGATCAACACCAGAATCTAACCAGTGGTAGCAGATATACTCGAAAGGATTGGTGATACATTTTTCCAAGCCCTGCCAGATGCTCGCTGTAAGACTACTGATGTTAGAAATACGGTGAAGAATAGAAGACCAAATACTTTGAAAACTGACAGTATAGTTAAGCATGTAAGGGATATAGTAGAGTTTAATCCCACAGGTATCTTTGTCAGATTCACAGCTGTTCTGACTGGCTGGGGAACATCTCTAGCACAGACTCAGAATTCAATGTTTTTCCCCAAGTCCTGAACCAACTTCAGAAATAGCCTCTGCTTTAAGGATGATTTCCCACTCCACCTCCTCTCTCTACTCTGTCTTGCGTCTTCATTATGCTATCTGAGTTGTACCACGATAAATATTCTGGCTATCTGGCAGATAACGTTGTTCAGATCTGCTCCAAGTTGGACTCCATCTCAGCAGGTCTAGACAAGGTGGCTAGACTTTGGTCTTGTGTTGTCATCTGGGATGAGTTTGAACCAGTGACTCATGAGAAAGTGGACAGTATTACTAGTTTAGATTCCAGGTCTCTCCTTAGTCATGAAAATGATAAAGGAGGTGAACTACAGGTGGGCCTAGGCTGTGGTGTCTGCCTCTTTGAGTGGAAGAAGGTATGCTCTGCCTTATAAGATGACTGTAGATGACTTGTACTGGAGACAGGTTGGAGTGATGCATACAGCCTTTGCTTTTTGGTCTCTCAGTGGCTTTCAGTACCCTCAACTATGATAAACCTCTGGACTGGCTCAAGAGTTAGGAATGGATGGGACACCATTTTACAGTGGTTCCTTTTTTCCTTCATATTCAGTCCTATTTCATATTGATTGTGGAGGGAGAGTCATTCCTAGGCTGCAGACTCTATTTTCCTTCCTATTCAATATCTACATGCAACCATTGGATAAGGTCATCCATCAGTTTGGAGTTTGGTATCATTACCACACTGATCATATTTTCTGACTCGTGGCTAGAAAAGTGAGGCTGTCAGGGTCATCTCTAAGTGCCTGCAGGCTGTTTGGCCTGGAAGATACCATCTCTGATTCAATCCTCCCAAGATTTGGATTTGGTGATATTCTATCTTTGACCTTGAGTGAGATTGGACTTCCTCATTCAAGAGTGGTGTGCAATCTGGGATTTTTTAATAGACTTACATCTCCTGCTTGATAATGATAAGGAAGGCCTATGTACAGCTTCATCTGACTCGTGCTCACTTTCCTGCCTTCAGGAGCCCCTTCAGACAGTCACTCATGCCTTCATCATCCCACAGCTTGACTATTTGTAATGAATTTTACATAAGACTTTCCTTGAAGATGCATTCTTAATTGGTTCAGAATCCAGCAGCACAAGCAGTTACAGGCATACTGGGCAGTTATGGCCATATTTAGCAATCCATACTATCCCATATGGACAGCTCCACTGGTTGCTTCTGGGTGTAATTCAAGACACTGTTTATGGCCCATAAAGCCCTATATACATAGGGCCCAGGTGCCTGAATAGCTGATTCATGTTGACATGACTGGCACAGTCCCAGTTCTTTCCATTCATGCCAACACTCCAAACTGGAAGTCTTTACTTTAGCCAGAGTTTTATAAGAAACTCTACACTAGAGGATGAAAGAACGGAATTTAAAACCTCTCAGGAACTGTGTTAGACACCCTTCCCTTCCATGCAAAGAATTTACATCCAGTAAAGGGTTGTGTTTAATTTGTTTCCATAAAGACCTGACTTGGAGTGAAATGATTTATATATACCATTTAGGCTTCGGTGGTTTATTATGGAACTTTGGTAGACCCAATGGAAATAATTATATTCTCTGCCAAAACTCAGTGGAGCAGAAGCCAGCAGTTCTGCCCATCCTTAATTACAGCATAACATGACAGATCAATTTCAGTGGGGTTTGATTGTTTGATCAATGTTTAATATTTGCAGGCATGATGGAAATAATTATCAAATAGTGTTGGCGTGCATTTCTACCTTTGGCGTGCATATTCTTCCCAAAGTTGACCTTTACTGATGAATATTTTTGTCCTACTTGAAGCAAAGTCAGGAATACCTGCTTGTCAAAATATACAAAATATACATCATCAAAATAGTTCTTGATGATGTAAAACAAAATTGTTTGGTGGAAAGAGTTACACACCCAATATTTTATTTCATGGCTAAAATAATAATGTGGTATTTTATATTAAAGATTAGGGCCTTTTTATAAAATATACATCAGTGGTTGGATTCAAAATTTTTTACTACCAGTTCTGTGGGTGTGGCTTGTACTTTGAGGATCCATTTTCTAAAATATTGGGATTTTCTTAAGTACTGCTTCATTTCTTCACAGAAAATACACATTCTATTTTTATGCGCCAAAGGTGATAGAGTTCACAAAGGGCTTTGGCTTTAAGAAAGTTGAGAGAAAACCTATTTCTCCTTAGAGTATTTGGAAAGCTTCCTGATCATCATAGAGAGAGCAATTTCCAATATTTGAGCTTCTCTTTTATAACCATACAAATGACCATTATGGGCTGTAAACACTTTAAAATGGTTGGTTTTTAATCATTCCTTTTAAAGGTGATAAAGGTTGCAATTGCTTTGTTTTCTAACTTTGGAGAACAAATTGGAAAAAATGTTTCTTTTTGTCTTTGATATTTTTCTATAACATTTGTTCTTCAAAATACTGCAATGGGCAAGATGGTAATATGCTGGGTAGGAGGACAGCATTTGACAACCAGAAGGATTTGCTGGTGAGAAAGGGCAGCCCTGACACATTTCCCAGTGGGAGCTCCTAGGCAGCTGTGGAAACAGATGTGGGAGCAGCTGAGCCAGCACTGTGCAAATGCTGGCCGGCTAAGATGCCTTACACCCACCTGATAAAAGGGCAGAGGAAATGTAACATTTATGTCCACAGGATATTTTCCAGGACACTGAGAGAAAAATTGCACAATGAGAGATTTCATGGGGTATTGTTACATGTACATTTATTGCTATGTATATTATGTGTATGCATATGCTCTGCAGGACAGGAGCTAGCTAATTCCTTAATCAATGAATGAGGTGCCCTTTTGTTTCATTCAGTATGTTTCACTGCAAAGATTTCACTTTTAAAAAGCTGGAGCTTTGGGGTAATGGTTTGTCCAAGGGACAAAAAGCAACTGTTTCCATCCCACAGATACCTTTGGGAACTGACTTTGATTTTGTTTTAGTTTGCTATGACCATGTGGGCTAACTCAGTTCCTCGCAGTCACAAGCTGATTTTAGGTTCATTGCCTCTTGTCCCTCTCCTCAATCTCTGCTGAGTGGCAGTCCCTACCTGCCTTTGCTTTCTAAAACGTGTCTTCTCTGAATGCTCAGAAACAGATTGTTTCTTTGAAATGCAAAGTAAAACACTGTGTGAAGAAGTTACTCCATGGAAGCAAGACAAGCCAATAAAATTCAGGCCAAAAAAAAAAAAATCAGGACAAATTAACTTGCTCATTGAAATGGGCCCAGGATTAAAAAAAAAACAAAACCTCAACTCCATTTCTAAAAAGATTCTGTGAAAAGAAATTAGTGGCAGGCAAAATTTAGTAATGTTTTATTTTAAATTGTAGAATTGGAAGAAATACAGCCGAGGCATCTTTCTCTTAAGTTTCCTACGCTCTCTTCTGTTAGAGGATTTTCATGAGATTTTATACATTTCTCTTGCACGGGTAAACTTTAAATCAATAGAAAGAGTGAAATGATAGAAATGATAACAGAAGGAACATTCTGAAGAGATTTTAACAGTCAATTCCCCATGATTACTGAAATATAGGCACTTAACAAAAGTCTTAAGAAGAATGAACAAGAAGACTTGTACACTTGTGATCAGGTAAAAGTCAGTCTTGAATTAATTTATTTAATCTCTCGCAAGAGTCAGGAGTAGAGAATGAAGATGGCCAGGAATAAAACTAGAAAATGAAAAGAAGCTTTTCTTCTTAAAGCTACAATAACAGAAAATGCAACAAAATGGAATTTACAAAATGACATTAACAAAGAAAGACTACAGGAATATAACATAGGCATAACATCTTTCAGTTAGGCCATCCAGCATTTAGTGTTCACACATGTTGCTTTCATGAATGTTCATGAATGTTGCTTTCTCACCACAGATATCAGCCATACATTTCTCTCCTTTTCCTTCCTCTTCACTTTTCCATTTAGGAGGAAAGAGATGTTGAGGGCAAGACAGAATAGGTTTGATTCTTGAGCTTGAACTGATACTTGAGCCACTCTTTGAGAACAGAGAACAGAGAGAGTAAGATTAGGGAAAATGGAGAGTATCTACCCACCATAACACTAAGTACTTGAGCCTTTTATTGTGATATCTCTAGATTTGGAAAGTTAGAAGGAAAAAAATGTATAGTTGCAATAGAAGTCAAATGCCAGCTCAAATTTATCTCTCAAACTCTTTCCTGGGGGCTGCTGTAAGCAAGTCATATAGGCCATACGTAACTTGCTGAATGGTTTCCATTGGCATGATCAGCTTTCTCGGGATAATATTGAACTCTTGAGAGATGCTTGTGTTGCCCTTAAAATTGTAGCATCCCTTTGTGTTAGAATCATAGACAAGCACTAGCAAAACAAGTTCAGACCTCTGTCTGCTAACCAAGCTCAATGGGTATCTATGAGATGGTTACTATTTTACAGCTTAACCTACTTTACAGAATGGTTGTGATGAAGAAATTAATTGGCAGAAGGGGAAAGCCGATGAAGTATGTTGCTTACTGATTCTTGGGAGATGGCCAACAATAAATATAGGAAATAAATATATGCAGAAATAACATTATGAAAGTTGTTTATCATATCTGAGGCTTTGCATTTAATCACTTTTCTCACAGAAAGGGGATGGGTTGGAGTCAAGATGTATGATTATTAGCCTTCTGGCTTTTGGCAGGGATTTGGATCATGGAAACTGGCTGATTGCTACATAAAGATCTATTTTCCATTTTCAAATTCTCACCAAGCTCAGATTTTTTTTACCATTCCTATGAAGCACACAAGGGAGCCATTAATTTGCTTTTCCTCTTGGCTGAATAAAGACCATAATGAATTGGTTCCCTTACTGGCCAGTAATATCTCTAATGAAGACAAATAAACACAAGAGGAAGTAGAAAAGGCACAGCCTAGCCAGTCATTTACAAATAGCCATTCTGCCCAAATGGCCATTTCTGTCTTCATGATTAAGCTAAAGTTTAATTACTTCCCCAAAGAATAAGATGCTAAGAAAGGAGATTGGATGATCCCAATCATCACACTCCAACATCGCAGACAGGAGATTACAGGGCCCCGATTGAGCACTACAGCATTTTCATCCATTTCTTTTCTTCCACTTGTATGCAACTGTTAAAGTTTCTTTTGCTAGCTAAAACAGTGCCATTCTATTTGTTAATAGTTGACCTACTGTATCTTGAACCATGTCTTTTTTTAAAAAAAAGAAAGAAAATGGAAAAGGATAGCCCCAAGGGAACCAATTTTACCTAGATAATTGCAATTACAGGGTTACATGCTTTTTAGGTGGTTGGCCATCTCTGTAAAATGGATAGGTGATATATATTCAGGAAATATTTTTATTAGGAACAAGAAAATACTGACAAAATTGTAGGCGGGCATTTGAGCTCCAGGTTTTGCCATCAAATGAGAAGTTATAACATGGGCTGGGAAATAAATATAACTAACATGACAGATATATTTCAGGTAAAATTGGAAACAAATCTAAATAACTTCTCCTCCAAATGGGATATCGTTCATTTTATTGTACAAGTTAGAAAAGTTTAATCCACTTGATTCCATTATTCTTCCTTTTCTCAATCCTAAATTTCTGAAAGCTATTTCGTGACTTGAATGTCCTGTCAACTTCCCTTTCTTCACCCTTTTACCTAAGAAATATGGAAATCTCAAAATGTATCCATAATCTTATGTATAATCCCTGTAATTTGATACTGGTAGAGCATTATTTCCATGCAGACGTTGCAGCTCCATTGGTACAAGCCATTGTGACATTGTAAGTTCAGGGACAGAATGGACACAGGTGACCCAAAAACCACTTTCTCATGGGGAAGTACAAAAGTAAATTATGTACAAACTAAATTCTGACTTTAACAAATAAGGAAGTGGTTTTTATTGTCTGTAATATCTTTATTTTGTAAGCTATAAGCTTTACATTGAAATCTATTTTTAAGCAGCAAGGTTCTTACCTCATAATTCTTTCTGAATTCTCAACACCTGAAGTATCTTGGTAGAATTTTTCATGGCTGCTAGCCCCAAATTCTTAACTACTTTGAATTAGAGTTTGTAATCCCGTGGCAACCCTGTTTGTTCACAGGGCAACCTGTGACCTAGGTTGTCCTGGCCCACACTTTAGGAATTGCAGCTATAGCCCATATTGTGGTATATATATTCTTGTTTCTATTGTTCAATATCTATGCATTTTATTTCTATACTCTTGGGTTATCTTACTTGTATAGTAATCTACATTACTTTTCTCTTTTCCTCTATCTTTATTTCTATCTAACACTTATTTCCCAATCTAATCTATAAATGGGGTTTATTTTACTTTTTTCCTAGAAGTTTGTTATCCACTCCTCTCTTCATCCTGCCAATGAATTCTTGGAACTACCAATTGGAAATTATCAGTTCAGTAAGCCTGGGCTAATCCCTGAGCACGAGCATGAAAGAAGGATACCCCCCACACACACATACCCACAAACACACATACTAACCCAAACACACACACAGGCCAATCCCACCTGCTTGATTTCCTTTGTTACTTCACTGGCTTCTGCTGAGATATTGGTAGAACTGCCTTTGAGCTGAATTACTGCTGTTTCAAGTTATCTACTGCTTCTTCTATTTTGGGGATGTAAGAAATTTTTGTCCTGGTGCTTACTATTGGGTACTGCAGGCTGCTGATTGTTGGTACTCCTAAATCTTGTAATTGCTGTTATTGTCATTGACCCTGGGTATTTGCCTGGAGATCTTCAACACCTCACCTACCCTCCTCCAAGCTGATGCCAGACACTTTATTGCTGCTCTTCCCAATATAATGTTGTTCCTTTCCATCTTTGGACGCTTTCCAGTTTACTTGGCTTACCATGTCCAAACATTATTTTCTCCTGATGCTATTGCTTTTTCCTCATGCAACAACCCAGCCTTCTCTTTGCCAATGACAAGCAGCCATACACTTTTGGTAAGGCAATCTCATCTCTGTTGAGGGATAGAATAGAATAGAATAGAATAGAATGGAATGGAATGGAATGGAATGGAGTGGAGTGGAGTGGAGTGGAGTGGAGTGGAGTGGAGTGGAGTGGAGTGGAGTGGAGTGGAATGGATGATGGAATGGAATAGAATAGAATAGAATAGAATAGAATAGAATAGAATAGAATAGAATAGAATAGAATAGAATACTTTATTGGCCAAGTGTGATTGGACACACAATGAATTTGTCTTGGTGCAAATAATCTCAGTATACATAAAAGAAAAGATACATTCATCAAGAGTCTCGGTTATCTCCTTGCCAGAAAGGTAAGGATGTACATGCAGGACAACAAGGCAGGATACAGGATGTTATACCACCTTGGTCACCTTCTCTTACCAGGAGTCATCTTTTGTCCATGTATTGTGCAATATGGTGTCAGGCAAGAAAATAATGGTACTTAGATGTTCAAACTTCACTGAGAAAATAAGAGAAATAAATATTAATGGTATTACAAATACCGTCATTTTATATCCAAAAAGCAGAAGTCAATTCCATGATAGGGACTCCAGAAATTGTGTTCAGAGCTTTGAAGACCTACAAAATCTATTGTCCAATTGTAATTTTTTTAATATGATAGGAAGGGAAGGAGGACACAGTTCAGTGAATGGATACATAGACTGGTAGGATTGGAAGGGGATGTCTGAAAAGAGCCATCCATGTTGTAAAAGTTGGGAGGGAAAGAGGATTTGGCAGTTTTCAGGTTCATGCTGCTTATATTGATATTATAGACATTCAACATAGGAAGAGATCCTTGGTAGAAACCTGGAATAGACTGGCTTAAATATATAGCTTGACTACATTGGCATGAAGAGAAAGCACCTTAAAGCAGGTCTGTGTGCATTTATGATGATGATGATGATGATCTCGGATTTTCAACTGATATCTTTCACTCAGATTATAACAATAACAAATAACTCAGCAGTAAAGATAACTAGTAAAAACAAATATACACACTTGTGTATGTGAGGATCTGTTTATGCATGTGAAGATGTGTGCATGCTTGATAGATATTTGATAGATATTTGATCTAACTGTGTACCTTAGGAATGAGTACTCAGATATGCTTAGCATGCAGCTGAGTGTGAATTTAGCTTACTGTACCCAATACCAAAATGATGAGCACAGCACAAGTGAATGAAGAGAAATATTACATTAACCCATCATCTCAACCTATTGTGTTGCTTGAATGGAAAGTCAATTTTTGAAACTGTTTTCCTAGCCTCAGGGCAGTCAGCCTTATGAATTAACAATTGGCAATTTCTCCAAACAAGAATGGCACAGATGTATGTCCCTGGCAAGCATTGTTAATCGGTTATGTTATTACTGTTAATTCTTGCCTTCCTTTGCTTCTCCCCCCTTTTCAGAGTTACTCAGAGAAAGAAAGAAAGAAAGAGAGAGAGAGAGAGAGAGAGAGACAGACAGACAGACAGACAGACAGACAGACAGACAGACAGACAGACAGAGGTATAGATATAAAATATTCAGGGCAGGCCCCACCATCTGTACTAGGATTAAATTTTGACAAAAAAGATAATAATCTAAGACAGACCAGCAGGGCCAAGGTTACTCTGTTCCCAGGTGGGATAGGGTTCCAATGGGCAGGTGCTATAGCAGAGAAGGCAAATGACCCCCTTTAAGACTGAAGCAGGCTCTTCTTGCCAAATCTGACGAGACAGGTAGAAATAGAGGCGATTTGATACATTTAGGCTTTTGATTTCATGTTTGATATACAGGGGTGGTGGTGGTTGGTATTTATGAGGGAAAAAGCTTTGTATAGATATAAATTGGCTTGGTTGGAAGGGAATTTGTTTTGTTAGAAAGCATTTTAGGAAACCATCTAGTGGTCTGCATCCTAGATTTGAGGAGCCTGCATCCCTTAGCCTTTATGAAAGTCTTTCTTCCAGGATAATTAGATCATCTTTATGGAACAGAGGATGTACAAGGGAAGTAGAACTCCCAACTTTTTCTACTGTAAGGACTTGCAAATGACCCTCTGCAACCTCATTTGTCTCTGTTGTTTCTTAAGGTCTAACGGTGCTGTTTGAGACAGTGGGTTTTCTCTTTTCCTCTTGCAGAGGTGGTATTCAGCCAGTTCTGACAGGTTCTGGAGAACCAGTAGTGGAAATTTTGAGTAGTTCAGCGAATGGGTAAATACCACCTCTGGTTGGCCCCACCCCCATCTATTCTCTGCCTCCTGAGTCCCAGATGATCGGGGGACCCTGCACAGGAGAATGGAGCTGGAAAGCTGGTTAGTGGGGTGGGGAGGGAATGGGGATTTTGCAGCAACCTTCCTCAGGAGTGGGGTGGAAATGGAGATTTTACAGTATCCTTCCCCTGTCATGCCCACCAAGCCATGCCCACCAAGCCACGTCACACCCACCAAACCACAGAACCGGTAGTAAAAATATTTAAATACTACCACCGCTGCCCTCTTGCTCTTCTATTGCCCTTTTCACTTGCTATATGACAACTGTGTTTTCTCTTCCCCCCTGTGCATGGACGTATAGTATTTTCCAAGTTAGTTTTCCAGGTTGTTATTTCTAACTGAGCAGTCAAAAATTATAGCCCTTTGAAATGTCTGAGCCCAGAGAACTGAATGAGATTCCATAAATCGTTGGCCAAGCAGTGAAACTTAACTGCTTAGCTAGTACTCAGCCAAACAGTCTGCTGAGCAGACTTGCCACGTTTTTCTTTCAGCTGAACTGTCTTGATGAACACCAGCTGATGATCTGGCCTGTTTCCTTTGGGAAAACAGCTGCTCCTCTTGAGTCAGAGGGGAGACCAACAGTGCTGGATGGTGATCTCTGCAACTGCTCTGGAAATTGTGCCAGTTAGGTTTTGTTCACATTTCTCTAAAAGTCCCATCCTGCTTAACGATTATAGGATTTGGAGAAAAGCCATTTAATATTCTCTTTTCTAAACATTTAAAGCTTTCCCTATCATTCCCTACAGCCATGAATGAGAGGTTTATTTGGTTTATCAAAATATTTTTAATCAGGGTCTCCCATGATCCCTCATCAACTTCTTTGTGGTTTTCTGTGCTGCAGAATTCCTTGGATCAGCATCAGTCTAAGCAGATTGTGGCTCCTGATCCTGCACACAACACATCTAGTTTTCTGTGATTGGTTTCATTTCATTCAGGACAGCAAACACAATTTGGCAGTTACCTTCAGCAATGTCAAAAGTTGTTCAAATTTACAGTTTTTCAACATCACTTGGGAGGTTGTTTGTCTGCTCATTTATGTTGCACTTTTGGTTTCATGTAATCGCCCTCCATTGCATTCAGTGGTGCCATAATCACATGGTCTTATGAAGATATTTTCCTCAATGCAATGATTTTGTGAGCAATTTTATAACCCTTTTGTGACCAAATAAAGGGGAAAGGAGTAGTAGTAGAAAAACAAGGGAACTGAACAGGGCAGAAAAGCTAAGGCAAATCTTATAACTATTTGGGGAAATTATATCTATCCCACCGAAATGACTAGCTTCTGAAAATCAAAGCTGAGTAATATTCAGCAGAAACTTAATTACATTGGTTCTAATGTTTCAAATTGTCAACACTGGAGAAGCAAAAGGCTACTTGGATTATCAGAGTGAAGGGTACATTCCATTTTGCCACGTAAGTAAGGGCTTTATGAATAATTTCCAAGGGACTGGGAATGGGTAGCTGTTATTCAGATTGAGCCATTAGGTTATATGGCTCTTTCAAGATGAGAGGTCAACTAAAAGATGCATATAATAAAACAGCAGATGAAGAAGAGAAGACTATAGTCATGCACTGTTAATTTGTTAAAGTTACAGACCAGTGTTCACCCTCTGTCTTTTCTTGTGACAGGTCTCACTAGTTTTAAAATCACATTCAGGGAATGTATAGGTTTGAGGAAGGAAGGCAGTCCATCAAAACCTTAATTATGTTCTCGCTATGTAAAATGTCCTTTGAGATAAGCTTATTTGTAGCCAATTCTTTGATTTTTTAAAAAATATCTACTTATCAATTGATGTATCTGTCCCATCCATCCATCTATCCCAGTCTGACTACAGCCCTAGAATTCCCTAGAAGCCTTCAATCCAAGTAATTGTCAGACTGGATCTTGCAGATCAAGTGCAGACAAGGTAATCATGTACCACCACTTGATAAGATGTCATATACCTTTTAGGAAGTCACTTTATTTCCCCTAGTTTCTTGCCTTTTTTTTTTTCCTACATGGTTTGAATCCAATTTCTTTTCTACAGCTGCTTTCATACAGTTAGGCTTGTGGAAAGAGAAACAGAAACTGAAAGTCTAAGGTAAAGTGAGCTAGGGGCCACAAACCAGTTTCAAGACCAAAGATAAATGAGGAGGCAAGGTAGAAATCAGGATACAAATACAACAAGATTGAACAAGAGCTTAAGAGAACTTGCTTGGTTCAAGGAACAACTGGAATCTTAGAATCCTTCCTATTGTATGGCTAATTTGGAATCATTTCTACAGTAAACTTAAAGATAGTAATAAATGATCTGGGTTAGATGCTAAAGGAAAGATCTCTAGGGCTTATCCACCATTACATACATGTGATGATGAAAAAGTGGAAAGGTTCCCTAGCCATAGCAGTTCCTAGACCCTTAGGCCAGTGGTGGGATTCAAATAATTTAACAACCGGTTCTATTGAACCGGTACAAATTGGATGAATCCCACCACTGCCTTAGGCCCATCTAATCTCACTGTCCTCCCACAATCCCTTCAGATGTTCACTCTTTTTTCCACAGAAGGAACCAATCAGGAAAAAAAGAGAAGATTGAATTCATGACTCTTGTTTCCTCATTCTACGTTTCTTTGAGTATAACCTGCAGTTTCAAAACTTTGTTGAAATAAAATTCCTTCCCCAAAAAAGAAAAAGAATGGTTGCTGTAGCAACCAAGAATGCTGGTATTAGAAGGCAACCATCTCCCTGTGATGTGAATTGCAAGTGGAAAGATTGCTGAAGGGCTAAAGGGACACTTCAAGAGAATGCAGTTATAATGAGACCATTGCAGCTTAATTGATATGTATTTTCCTAGTTCTTCTTTGAAATGAGAAAAGGAATAAACCATGACAGGAAAAATGACATAGATGACACAAACTATTATGTACTAAACTACTATTTAGGACATACATAAAGCTGTATATTTAATGCAGAGGTCTCCAAACTTGGCAACTTTAAGACTTGTGGACTTTAACTCCCAGAATTCTCCAGCCAGCATAGCTTTAATGATTTAAAAACTCGTAGTTTAAAAACCTATAAGCCAAAGCCTCTCAATCTTGTGCTGAAAGAACAACCATATCTATACATATTTCAGTGTGCATAAATGGGATGTTGATTTCCCTGAATTGGAGAAGCTATGTTGTTAGACCCCTTTACCATAGCTGCAGCTTATGGTAACGACGATTGTCGTTTTGGCTTTATGGGGAAATTGGCTAAAACTGTAGAGAATATTATTGTAATGTTGCTGTGAACTAGCAACCCACAGTTAACTGGGGGGGGACACATTAAAGTTATGTCTTGGTAGGATGTTGAATATATAATAAATTAGATGGCCTGAATCATACCTTCAAAAAGACCTTGTCTATAGATTATATACAATAGTTAAAGATTATAAGCGATAGTTAAATTCCTTCAAAAAGTGGAAATGATTGGTTTAGCCAGAAATCTTCAGCAGAAGGATAGGTGTTTTTTTTTTAGTAATTTAATGCTGGCTTGGTGAACTGGGTATGCATATTGTAATGTAGTCACAAATGTGTTATTAAAATAAATTACTTAGAAACGCATGATTTTGTTTCATGCTGAGCATCTTAGATTTGGGAGTAGTGTGAGAATGGATACACAGAAATCTTCTGGTGAAAGGGAGAACAGTAAGGTTGGGAAGTTCTCAAACATCATCTACAGGGATTATAATTGCACACCATCCCCACCTCCACTTCACCCACTCAAAATATTATGACTGCACAGGGAGCAATTAACTGTGCTAAGAATTAAAAGCTCTACCCATAAATGCATATATGTGCATCTTTCTTTCCTTGTATGTGTGCATTTATACGAAATTTAAAATGGGACTAAGCATTTAGGAGGTGTACCATAAGTAACTACTATCTTCAGGGGAAAAAAGTTAGAAATAGGGAACTGCAAAAAGAACCTAATTTTGTAAGGAAGCTAAAGACAATAAAACGTCAATAGTAGAAAGAACAAAAAGGAAGGAGAACTTTTAGAAGATGGTAGGGTAGCAGCAGGTGATTGGAGGAGGGCAAACCTTCTCAATTCTTATTTTGCTTGATTCTTTTCTCCCAAAAAAGGAACTGTGTTCAATTGTTCACAAAACAATTGACAAAATGAGGGGTTGGCAAAATGAATGAGATGGTTAGGGAGCAGCTGACAATCATGAAGGAGTTTAAGGCTCTGGTACAAGATTAACTATATTTAAGAGTTTTGCAGTAACTTTAGTAACTGCGTTGGAAATCTCCACTCAGTAGTGTCTAAGTGGAGGATGGGGATGGAAAGGGAAGCAAAGTAACAGAAGCCCCTTCCTTTTTGTATGCTTATTGTGATGTGAGATGCACATAAGTGGTGCTTGTGGTGCAAAAGCTTTTTTTCATTTTAATTAAACTTCTTTCTGTAATCTTTGAGAAAACATGGAGGATGATCATAATGTCAGATGACTGAAGAAGGATAAATGTTCTTCTTATCTTTAAAGTAGGGGAAGGGAGGACCTGTATATTTATGAACAGACCAGCCTGACACTAATATCAAGAAATCTTTGAAATGAAGTATTAAGCAACTGGTTTGTGAACATTTAGAAAGTAATGCACTGTTGGACAGGATACAATCTGGCTATATCAAGATGCATCATGTCAAATCAACCTGATCTACATTTGTGATAGAGACTAGTTTATTTGACTAAGGAAATGTAGTGGACATAGTATACTTTTCACTTCATCAAAGCAATCAACAAAGCTTTTTAAGAGTTTCTAATACAGAAGATGGTAAAATGAGAGTTAGATTCTCATTGGATATATTATAACAAGAGTTTTTCAAAAGCTGCAAAACCTGTAAGAAAAAAAATCCCAGCACCCCGAAAAGTAGTAATTATAGAAAATTAGCAATAAAACACCTTATTATAATTGCTAAATATTTCCAGTCTAGGAAAAAAACACCCTCTGAATATCACAATTACTTGGAAGGTTAACACTTTAACCAAGCAAATTAATGTTCATTGCTTGGATATGATTGCTTTGCCTTATAAGCAGATATCCTCTTCGCAAATAGCCTCTTTCAATACTTTTGTTGTAGTTGTAGTTACATATGAAGAGAAATCTCTCTCACAAAGGTGTGTCTTAGAAACAGCCTATTTCAGTGCGTGGCTAGCAATTTTAGGAAATTATTTTAAAAGTTTTATCCAGAAATCATATGTTCCACTTGAAGAGATATTGTTTACAATGTGAAATCAACTACATTTCATTTTAATTTCTCACAACCGTAAGAAGCAGCAACACTACCATTTGTTTTACTTTTTCTGTTTTTGCCTTTCCCCATACCAAACTGCACTTGTATTGATTTACACCCAGTGAACCATATCTGGAAAAACGTTCATATGGTATAAACATTTATTAGGCCTTATCAAAACACAAAATAAAGATAATATGCAGACACCAAAGAGTGGTATTCATGGCATAGTGTTAATGATGTCTGAAGCCACTCAAGTGCCCATCATTCATCTACCTGCTTTTGCAGGTACAATTCTCATGTATGTTTACTCCATAGGAAGTCAAATTTAAAAGAGATTTGAAGCACTTCCCATGCCCAAATTTTTGTATTAATTCCCATATAGTTCCATGTGGTTGACTCCTAAGTAGATGTACACAAGATGCCATCTTGATGATTAAGCAGGTAACATGCACTTGCACAGACAAAATATTGCCCGCAACATGAAAAATAAAGAGAGTGGGAGCAATCATTCGTGCAGAGTAAAACATCTTTCTCGGAGTTTGGGAAAGGCAGGGAGTTGGTTATACAAGTGGGAAGGGAAAAACAGCTTGATATTGATGACATATAGCAAGTGAAAGGGAAGACCATGTTGAAGTGAAGCGGATGGCTTCCTTGCCTCTTAGTTCTTTACATATTCCTTTCAAGTCCCAGTTTGGAAAAAAAAATCCACACATTAGATGGAAACAGAGTTGCCTGATATATAATCCCTAATAAGTGAACCTCTATCGCTCCATGGCAAGCTTGAAGGAAGTGCTAAGTAGTGTGCCACAGCCTCCATTTTAGTTTCTATACTGTTCAACATGTTTATACATGACTCCGATAAGGGCAGCCATACGTGCAAAAAAGATCTGGTTTTCTTGATAGAGAACAAACTGTACAGGTAGTCCTCAACTTACAACCACAATTGAGTCCAACATTTCTGTTGCTAAGTGAGACAGCTGTTAAATTTTGAATTTTGCTCCATTTTATGGTTTTTCTTGCCACATTTGTTAAGTGAATCACTGCAGTTGTTAAATTAGTACCATGGTTATTAAGTGAATCTGGCTTCCCCACGGATTTTGCTTGTCAGAAGGTTGCAAAACTTGACCCCAGGACACTGCATGAACCAGTTGCCAAGCATCCAAATTTTGATCACATGACCATGGGGATACTGCAACAGTCATAAGTGTTAAATCACTTTTTTCCAGTGTTGTTCTAATTTCAAAACAGTCACTAAATGAACTGTTGTAAATCAAGGATTACCTGTATATGAGCCAACAATGTAATGCAGTTACTAAAAACAAGTGTAAACCTAATTTCAGTATCAAGATCAAGAGAAGTCATTGTTCTTCTCTATTCTTAATTGTACAGACCACACCTAGAATAACATAGAATCATAGAATAACAGAGTTGGAAGGGATCTTACCTTGGAGATCATCTCTACCGAGCAAGAGAATCTATTCCAAATATTAGCCTATACCTAGGATTGAACTCACAGCCTCCTGATTGTGAGGTGAGAGCTCCACCTATAGGTCACTGGAGCACCTAGAATACTTTGTCCTATTCTGGACACCATAACATAGGGATGGACTCTATCAAACTGGAGCCTGTAATAGGGGTCTAGAACGAAAATTTTATCAAGAATGATTGGAGGCACTGTGCATGTTTAGCCTGGACAAGACTATGGGGAAGCATGATGCTGATCCTCTGGTATTTGAAGAGCTGTAGAAGACAGAGAAGAATTGTTCCAGAAAATAGGAACAAGAAAGAGTCTGTAAATTGCAAGGAAATCAATTTTGGCTGGACATCAAAAAATGATCTGCTTGTAAAAACTGCTCAACAATGGAACCAAGTTGCTTGGGAAGTGAGGGACTTTTCCTTTGTTGGGGATGATCATCCCGCCTCTGTATAGTAGTGAATTCCTGCTCCTGAGTTAAACTAGGTGATCTCCAAATACTCAAGTAATCCTTACTTTCATTTATTTTTTAATATGAGGACTGCAAATAGACATAAAGACATGTGATGGTAAACTTTTCTTGCCCTGATTAGTTCAGTGATAGAATCAGCAAGAATAAAGGGTTAAAAGTTAGTGCAAACACTTAGAAAAGAGCTGACTTTATGTGTCTTGTCTGCTGGATACATGCTCTTAATATGAGCTGACTTTATATTGTAATCTGTGAAAAATAAATACCATACCATTTGTTACAAAGCTGAATGTTAAAGCTGGCTAACTTAATTCTCCAAACCAAAGTAATTATAAAATTTGAAATATCTCCAGATGACACCATAAAACGTTATTAAAAGTTAATCACAGACATCACCAGTCCCAATTATCACTCTAAAGGCAAAGGCATATCTATATATGAATTATCAAGTCAGCTTTTCCCAATTAGCATCTTTCAGATTTGTTGGGATTATAGTCTCCAAGAATGGGAATTGAAGTCCCAGCCCATCTGGAGAATGCCAGTTTTTAGAATGCCAGTTTAAATTCTCATAACATGTAACATGGTTAAAAAGAACTAGAATATTTCTTCCAGTGATGTATTATGACTATTATTAATATTCTTTTGAATATTATAGTCAACACCATAAAAATGTAAACCATAATATAAACCTACTATACTATAAGCTTCCATCACCTCAGAATTTAAAATTACAGTTCACTTTTTTCCAATATTAGTTTTAACATTCAAGTTAAAATTCTGCTACAGCTCCCATGTAATCTATTTTTCACAAACAGGTGGGGTTAACTCATAAGAAAATATAGCTTATACTGTGTGTGTAGGGGGGGGGGGGACACAATATAAAGATCAGAACAGAAAAGCAATAAAACATAACAGAACATAAACCATAAAGTTTAAAAAGTAGATAATCAAAAATAAACTGACCATATGAAACAACTTACTACAGTAGAATGAAGATGCTACAAAATATTAAAAGTTTGAAGTTGAAATATCTGGAAAAATTAAACATCTGACTGATCTTACACTGTGAATAAATGAGTGAATAAACATATAAGTTAGTTCTGGAAAAGGATTCTGGAAAAAGGATTTCAAATTGGAAATCCACACTGAAAAGACAGTGGAGGGACTGTCTGGAGAAGAAACTCTGAAAACAATCTTAAATTCCAAGTAACAGTTCCCGTAGACATTGTTTATATGCTCTCGCTTTCAGTCTATTTTATCATAATGGTATTTAGACATGATTCAGATAAAGTTAAGGTACTTTAGATGTTCTTGATTTTACTGAGAGAGTTGTGTACCAATTAAATCACCAGAGCTTTTCCTGAAAACATTAATTCTGTTTTTTAATGTTTTTCACTACTGTTCTTTCTTGCTGCTGGACTCTTTTTTTAAGCTGTTTTAACTTCAATGTTTTCTTATTTCAAGATGGGAAAGTGGCTATTGCAATGTAACACATGTATGTAAATGTGTGCTTCCAATCAAGAAGAGCAACTGAAGTCTAGTAAGAATGGAGACCCTAGCATTCTAAAAATTGAGCAGTGACTAAGCCTTTTCAGTGAAGTTTGCTGCAAATATTTCCATAATCTTCTTCCTTTGAACTAGGACAAATATATTTAAAAATGCTTAACTTTGGCTGGAATATGGCCTTATTATTTTTATTCAGCATTTTTCCTGAGAACTTCCTACTGTTGTGGTTAGCTGGCAGCAGATGCAGACGGCTGAAGAGAGCGAGAACTCAGATGAGGGGCCAGGACCATTAGGGAGTGAACTGCTGCCTTCAGAGATTGTGGGGGCTGGCAGCAGTGATGAGGAGGTTCCCAAGGAGCCTGTGTCAAGTGAGCATGCGTGCAGGATTGCTCATAGAAAAGAGCAATTAAAACAGCACCGGCAACTCGGGAGTAAGGCTGCAAGGTAATGGCGCCTCCTTCAAGAAGATAAAAGCCAGCTGTGAAGCTAACCTTCTTTGCAGAAGGCAAAGACGTTTTGAAACTACAGCCTCATGGACATTCTAGTATCCTGAGTTTGTATTTTCAAATTATTTCTTGTCTGTTATCTTTTCACAAGTCTCTCACAGCTTGGCAAGGCTTGTGCTTATCACAACTAATTATTTTGTAAAAGTATTACAAGGTTTCTGTTCTTTTTGAATTGTGTTTGATTTGTTGGAAAAGAGCGTGGGTCAGAACACATATACATCATATTATCTCAATAATCTTTTCAACAGTAACAAGGTATTTCCACAGTATTTCCATAGTACAGAAGAATGCCTGGCATTGAAAAATAGTGGTAGTACTCAGGAGGTTGACTGAATGACAGAAGGTATGTGTGAATTGAGAACACCTGATTTACAACTCAGTCTCATCTTCTTCCTGGATGCATCCTCTCATATCCTGCCACATCTTGGATAAATTGCTTGATTTCCTACTTGAAGTATTTTTTCCTTCTTAAATAAATATGCTTGACATTTGATATATGATATATGGGAACTTGTTAAGATCTCTTTTATTATAAGACCTTTGAACACTGAAGGAAATATGTCTATCATATATGTATGTGGGTATTGAAAAAGAAGGTTTGTGATATGATGACGTCTACCATTTTATTATGGTTTCATGGGCTGACGTATCTTGCATATTGATCCCGCAAGCAGTTTAGAGTTGGCTAATTGGAAGTGGCATAGAAATCATAGTAATAAATAAAGAATATGATTTCTGTCCAACTGTTAACAGTTGGTGTGTTTTGGATCCCATCGATTAAACCATTAAGCAGGGAATCAGATGTGGCGTGGCACGAACAAAGTGATATAACACATTTATTCAGCACTGGACAAAAGTGGGTCCTCCAATAAGGCTGGAAGAACCCTGACTGCAATTTCAAATAAACATGTATAGGTTTCTCAGTTACATAACAGGAATATTGCTTCTACAAAATAAGGTACAGAAGTTACAAAAATATTTGTGCATGCATCTTGTGGTTATCATCACATGTTCATCTGCAAGCTTGTGACTTCTTATCAGAGGTTTCTACAACCCTGAAGGCCTGCTAAGGCCTAAAGTCTATTTTTCTCTTTTCAACATAAGAAGCTCTTGAGCAGGGGTGTCAAACTCCAGATCTGGCCCACACAGTGCTTAGATCTGCCCCCACTGGAAACAGCAAAGGACTGGCCCATGGTGCATCTGCTAGTGAAGTAGGTTGGAAGCTTCTATCCTATAGTCTTGGTAATCCTTTGAACAAAAGAAATTAGCTTTACTTTGCTTGCATTTGGCTTCAGTGATGTAATTGCCTCCATTTGGATTTTGATTCTATGAATTAGGTGTAATGATTGTGTACGTACTTCATCCTGTTCACTACCAGGTTTCTTGATTGATAAAGAAACTGATCAGGGATCCACAAAAAACTAAGAAAAGACAGTTGGTAGTGAGGGATAGACCTGAAGGAAAAATATTGCATCAAAATGGAATTGAAAAAATCCTCACTCCAGAAAAGATAGCAAATATCAGAATGGGCCTGTCTGTCTACCTGTGTATTATATGGTTCTAAGAGTGGGATTTTGAAGAATGAAGAGTGAATTGAAAAATGGAGACCAGAAGATGAGTGGCTTGGACAGTTTACTTAAAGCTGACATAAACCTGCTGGCTTCTTTCTATTAGATAAATATTCTAATAGATAAATATTTTGCATAAGAGTCCCATTTGGGGAATGTTCTGGATTGTAAAAAAATACTCAGAGAAAAGCACAAACTTTTCTCCAGCTGACCTAAGAATAGACTAATTCTAGTCTATTCTTAGGCCTGTAGGGGGCGTGCATAAGCGCACCAACGTGCCTACCGTCCCTGTCCTATTGTTTCTCTTATTCTTTTATTTTTCTTATATGTACCCATTTCATGTATTCACAACTATGTATACATTTATACTTATTATCTTGTAAACAATTGGCAAATCAAATAAATAAATAAATAAATAAATAATTCAGATAGATGTGTGAGAGAACATGGCAGTCATTGTGACAAAAGTAAAGCCTATGTAAAGATTGGCTATCTGCCTTAAAATCTAATGAGGGAGTAGTGGAATTTGATGGTCTGCTGCAAAATCTAAGTTTAGTTGTAACTCTGATTTATATCTGAAAACAAATGCAAATGTGACACAGTGCCAATAAAGATCAACTTATTAGCTTCAAAACAGAACAAGCTTAATAAAGGGTATGCCTCTTAAACTTCTCTTCACTCGGAGAACTGAAATAATATAATGGATGTACTGTTTGTCCTTACAAATGGATGTACATGCTTGTCCTTACTATTGCACAGAAATGAAATTATATGTTCTTAACCCCATACAATTTCCCTTTGATGAGGGGAACTATGGGGTTCTAATGGAAGTAAGAAACTAAAGAGAGGTTTATTTGGAAACTGTTGGGAATTGGTCCCCCATGAACAAATATTTGGAAAGTACCAATGAGAATAGAAAGGGAACAGCACCCAGATACATATAGTCCATAAAACTGCAGTCGGCTTCCCCTCTAATTGGTAATAAATGTAAATGTTTAGTTATGCCTGGCTGGGGAGCAATGAACAACACATCTGTCTGGCTGTTTTTTCTGTCTTCGTGAGGATTACAGCATTTATGGCATCTGTGGTTGAAAACAGGGAGACTATGCTAAAAGGGTTAGAATTAGGTGGCAGTAGAATTGCCTCGGTATATATTTGGGGAAGAAGCATTGAAATGACTGAGATAAACATCTGCAGGAAATCTAAGGTAAGAGATATGAAAATAAGGACTGAAAAAAATAAAGTTGCAAGGACAAGGACTAAAGAGGGAATCTCCTTCCCACAAGGTATAAAACAATCAGGATAGAGAAAATAGCTGGATTTAAGCAAGCAAACAAACAGGATTAATTTATGTATGTACCAGCAGTTCATGGTAAGCAAAAACCAGAAGATGTTGAACCAAAATTTGACAGCTAATAACAAATAAGGATTAAAAAATAAACAAGAAATAGGCCAAAGGGGAACAACAGTGAAGAAAAAGGGATGAAGGATTAAAGACTAAGAATTAAGAAGCAAGTCAAGAGTTAGAACAGAAAAGTAATCAAGGAGATAAGAACATCCTAGTCCTTATTACTTGTGAAGGTCTTAATTAGAACATAAAGCTTTCTTACACTTTTCTCAGAAATTTTTAAACTTTAATTTTTAAAGTTAATGGTCAGAATGAATTGGTCTAGTGGTTGTGTATAACAGTGGCCCCCAACCTTTTTTGTGCCATGGCCCAGTACCGGCATCACAAAATGATCCACGGCCCGGTACCGTCATCAGCACGCATGACAAGGCAAGGCGAGCCAAGCAACCGGCCAGCCAGCCGTCCCCCGCTTCTCCCCGCCACCTTCAACTCCTCCTTTGTACCTTTGTCGATGGGCTTCGGGACGGTTGCTCGGCTTGCCTTGCCTTGGGTGCTGAAAGAATCCTCGCGCCTTAGTTTCATTTGAAGCTGCCCCCCACTTCGATGAAACTAAGGCGCGAGGATTCCTTCAGGACCCAAACGCCGCTTTCCAACCGGAAAAGCTCACCCTGAAGCTCTTTCTCATCAAAACAAGATGGCAGCGCCCAGTAAACCGGCGGCCCAGTAGAAAATGTTCCACGGACCGGTACCGGTCCGGGGCCCGGTGGTTGAGGACCCCTGGTGTATAATACACTGAGAAGCTTCCAGTTGCGATTCAGGGGCTTGACATATGGCGATGTTGGACACTGATTCAGGAGTTTCCCTGACATTTGATCAATATTAGCTTTCAGCTATGATTTCTAGACAAAGCAAATTTGCAGTACTATTAATGTCCCGTGCAAAGTCACATAGCACAGCAGTGTGATGGTTAAAGAATCTGGCACTTTCCTTTTGGCTAAATCAATCTCACAGGTGATAAACAGAATCAAACTTTACTTGAAAATAAAAACTAAAATGTAGTCTTCTTTTTAACTTTAAATATGAAAATGCAAACATTTGGTGCAGAAGATGACAAGATATATCCAGATTATGGGGATAAAGAAGCTTGCATATTAGCTAAACAAGAAAAATCCAAAAAGTAATAAAATGCTCCAGACAGATCACATGATGATGGTGCTCCAACACAATTGGTTAGCCCTTTGCTCTAAGTCTCTGGAAGAGAATAGATAATAGGTTTCAAATAATTCTAAAAGAAAACTGCATCGTTGTGCACATAGTATGAAATATGGATGAAGGCTAAAATTTAAACATTCAGTTTCATAAATTATACAGAGACGTAAAGAATATGATACTTGCTCAACATAGAAAACAGACATCTAGTGCAAATTCCTGGTTATACATTTTACCTCTTTTTATAGATATAGACATAGGAAGCAAATAATCTCTTCATCATGTTTTCTTGAATACACCATCCCCTTGGAAGTTTCAAAGCTTTTATCAAATATTTTTGTGGAGAGAGAAATTTCTTTTCCTGAACCGCTCTGTGCATTTTAAAATGACCACATCTTTTGGGGGAAGGGAGGGCGAGTAATGTAAGTGTATATATAACAGACAGGCAGCCATTTCCATGGGGCAACCCATGGGGTTATGGACTGTGAGAGTGAGTCTACTTTCACCTCTATACACTCTACAACAGTTAATTCTACAGTCTGAGTTGTCACCTTTCAACAGGCTTTAAAGGACCGGCACTTTCCTCAGGCTTTTAGTTAGGAGTCCATGCCTTTAAGAATGTTTACTTGGGTGTGTGTTATTTTAGTCCCCGATTGATTGTCTTCTATCATTTTTAAATCATAATGGATGTGTTTCTAAATGTCCATCACCCAGAGTCACTTTGAACTGGTCAGTCTATAAATTCACAATTATTTTACTCCAAAATAAACTTCAATGACATAATCTGGAGCTGGTGACTAGTGATTCTGGACCATATTAACAACATGTCTTTATATAACAACAGAAATATGGTTATCCTGCAGCTCTGGCTGAATTATAATTCCAAAATTCCCTCACTGCTGTCCATATTAACTTGTATTTAAGCATTTGGAGGGTTACAGATTCCCTATGTTGGTTTATCCCTTCTAATGCAAGAATTGAAGTCACTGCAGCAAATAAGTGTTCTGAACACAGTAGGTTTGAAAATATAATTGTCAGATCACTAAAATAACAAAACAAATAGCACCCCCACAGTGACTAGATTCGCAAGGCAATCTGCAATTAAGTTAATTGTTTTTGGAACAGGAACATTATGTGCAATTTAGCTTCTTACAGATAATAATGCTGCTGTGATGCACAACTATTATTTGGAATTGCATTGCAAAACATCATAACCAGTTTTGCAGATAAGTGCCCCAAATATGCAATGACATTATGTAGGAAGGCAGAGATTTCTATAGAATAAAAGAAATGTGTGTGCATGTTCCTAGCCTTAGGTTGGCAATATATCAATATCTGATGCCTTAATGGATGGTGTTAATGCTTGCAGAGATAGGAAAATTAACCTAATATGTCTGCTGAGGGGAGAAGATATTATTGTCTTCTGCAAGTTTTACAGGCTATATTTACAGCATCCTTTTGTTGTAATATGCTGCAATAATTACTGGACATTACTTGTTCCGGCTGCTCTCCTTGGTGCTGAACAATTCCTATGCTGCATTATAACTTCACCTACTGTTTTAAAAGACTATAGAGCATCTGTTACTTGGTTAAAACTGGGGGAGAATCAGGATTGGGATATTTGGATTTCCTTGCAATGTGCTTAAGGGTATTTTTTTTTTTTTTTAAAAACAAGTTTTATTAATTTTTAAAACACACAAATTGTCATTATTCATTACATGTTTAAACCTTTTTCATTGTCAATTTAACAAGTCAGATAAATTATAATTCTGTTTTAAACCATTTCCATACAACATACCAAAACCTCTTATTCAATTTCTCTTTACTTCTCTTTACTCTTATTCAATATCATTATTATTATTTCATCTGTTTCTTTCTGACTTAGTTACCATTATTCTCAATCTATATTTCTACAATTTTTAACTAATTCTCCCCCAAAAGACATATACACACAACACACAAAACATAAAAAAAAATCTTTTTGGAAAGTAACTTGGACCCAGGTGTCTCTCTCTTCATGGACTTCAATTATATTCATGCTCATCTTACATATCATTACTTATTTTATTTACCATTCTAAGCCTTCTATATTGACTTCCCCCACATATTTCACACTTCTTACTTCTATCTTAGTTAATCATCTTAATTTGAATCATTATATTTATATCTTTGTCCATTTTTTATCATCCCTTTGTCTCATTCCTTATAAAAAAAAAAGAAAATAAGTTTCTCCTGAAATCATTAATCAGAGTATGATGCCTTTCTATCTCCCCCTAAGTTAATCAAATTAATTTTTAAAATAATATCTAATACCCAATCCGATTTTGCTTGGTACATTCTATCTAACTAATACATCCAACATAATTAAGTACATAATTAGACAATAAATCCAAATATTAAAAAAAAGATACTATAATAAAATTTTATAATAACATCAATACCATAGTCTTATTAAACTCTTTAATTAAAACAATATTCTAAACCTCCCCTATTATTAGGTTTTAAAGCCAATCATTTTTAAACATTTTAACATTTTAATCTCTTATCAACTCTTAAATCATTACAATACTACCATCTCATCTTATGTACCTTGCAAAATCTTTTTTTTTTTAAAAATTATACTTTATCCATTATCCAAAAAAATTTCTTTTTTCATTTAATTTCAAAACATTGTAGCTTTTCTCCACCTTTTCCCTTTCTTTTCTTCTCCCAACAAACCTTTCTACCCCCTTCTTCTAGCCTCTGCCTTGCCAGCTTCCCTTCTCTGTCGTATTCTTTTCCCTTTTGTTTACTATCATCATATTGGTTTTGCACCTTATTTTTCCCTTTCTTAAATGTTTTTTAGATCTTAAGTCCTTAAGTCCTTTAATTTTCTTCTTTTCTCTTCTTTTCTTTTCTTTCTCTCTTCCTTCTTTCTGGATCAAGTTCTGAGATTCATTAAAAATGGCTCCTTTCTTTCTTTCTTGTTCCTCTGCTGTCTTCATCTGTTGTAATGTTTGTTGATAATTAATAAGCGCCATTTCTAAGAAAAGGAAAGCTTCTTCCACACCATCTTTACCATTTTTTTGCTTGTTCATATTCTTTTCTTAGTTCCTCAACAGAAAGAGCCATTATAAATCTTTTCTTTTCTTTTCCCCTTCTTTCTTCTTACAACAACCAGAATATTCAAAAGAAAATAAAAAAATAAAACAGTCCCAAAGTTATCAGTCAGTCCAAACCAAGGCAGAGTTCTCACTTTCTCCTTCTGGGGTAATATCAATCCAAGAGAAAGAAAGTCCAAATCTGTTTAAAATCTTATTGCAATATATTCTAGTCTTCAAATCCTTAAGGCATCTGCTCCAACAAAGTCTTAGCGTACAAATGTTTTCTTTTTAATCCTCTCTCTTCCCACTCATCGCTTAAAACCAATTTTCACCTAAAAGAAATAGGTTTCTTAATATCCAGTTATTTATTCCGTAGGAAAAGAGGGAAAGCTATCCTTTCAGCACCTTCAAACAGCCGCTTTTTCCTCTTCTGGCAGGTATTATTCAGAAAGTCATACTTTTCAGGAATTTTATTAGATATGTCTTAGAGTCCTAGGAGCCAAGAAAAACTTTCTCCTCTCAATCACTTTCTCCACTTCCTCCTGCGCATTCTTACCCGGCTGCCAGCTTTTGTGGCGGCCATTACAGACCGCCGCTGCACCGTCCTGGGAAAGGAGTTCTGCCGGCCAGGGAGGAGTCTGCAGCACCCCAAACCCTTCTCCGGATCCCCCTACCTTCAGCTGCCCCTGCAGGGCAAGCCTAGCTCCGCACCCGGCTGGGTCGAGCCCCAAAATCGGGCTAGCGCGGCAGGGATCGCGCAGCTTCGCAAATCCTGCGCTTGCGAAGCCGACAAACCGGAAGCTCCCTGCTTAAGGGTATTTTTGACTTCGTAATCTGAGAACTGATGAATATCTTATTCACTTATTTTTGCTTGTCTTTATCCAACATCCCCAGCACCAACTCTCTTTCTTACATGCTTTATTCTTCTTCTTTTTTACTTTGAAAGATGGCAAAATTGCTCCTATTCAACTTAATAATGATCTATAGATATGGATATGGATATGGATATAGATGATATAGATATAGATATAGATTGATCAGAACCATTTCTTAAAGTGTGGATGTCAGAAAGGGCAATGGCTGCTGTGGACCCTGTTGCAAGATAGCATTGGGGTTTGTTCTGTGGACAATTCTGTGGAAAAATAATGGTGTTTCCAATTATTTCAGCCAGTAGAGAATACAGGCATGATCACTCTTCCTGCATGAGGCCACAAAAAACTCATCTGTTCAGGTCAGGAGTGAAATATTCCTGATGAAACACAGTAGCCACAGGCTTTAGTTCATAGAGTGGAGAATTGTTATGCCTGCTGTTGTAGCTTGTGATACCACTTGCTTTTAGATCAGGGCATTGGCTAATCCTGCGCATTAAATGGTTACTTTATTAATACTCATTATTTTATGAGCTGGATTCTCCTAGGCTGGGCATTTTTCTAGGTCTGGTCAAATACAAGTTTTTTATTTTATTTATTTATTTTGTCAAGCGATTATTAGATAACAGGCATAAGTATAAACATGGTTATGAATACATGAAATTGATACGAATAAGAAAAAAAGAAATAGGACAGGGACAGTAGGCACGTTGGTGCGCTTGTAACACAGTTTAAAATATTTCCAAAGAAAAAAATATTACTATTATTATTAAAATACTGCACATAGTACACAATCATGAGTTCATTTTAAGAAGTGGCTGTTTACTCTTAAATGTAAAAGGACATATATCATGTTCTACCTTAATGTGACACACTTTTATTTTAAACCTATTCCTTTAAAGAAACAATTTGGTCAGTGCTTGAATTAGCAAAATCAGTCAGTGCTTGAATTAGCAAAATATAGATGATTAAAGTAGCATTTATTACATTTAGCTAATTCATGCTTAATGTGGGGACTAAACAATAACATTTAGAAAATAACACCTTCTTTGTATAAGCTGCGTTGAAAATAGTTTCACTATAATTTTATTTCTTTCCTCTATTATATATTGAATTTATATGTCACTTAATCTCTTTCACTCATGAGATTTTGCAATGAAATAAACCACAATAAAATAACAATATGCTAGAAAGATTATAAATCAGAAGATTTATAGGAAACAAATAATAACATAATATTCAGTATATAACAAGCTAGCTGAATCCAGTTCGAGATTGTGCATAGTCCAAAGGCCCTCTGGAAAAGTACAGATAGGTGGAGCGGGGAGAGAAGGGCATGGATAGCCTGGCCTCCAGAGGGAGACAATTCTAATGTGATGTAATGTGATAATTGAAAAACTCTTTTCTAGTTTTGTTCCCCTCTCCTCATGAAACTGAAATACCTATTTTGGATGGTTGACACTGACTCATAGTTCATAAATAGCTGTACTTATGTGATTATAGTTAAAGAAAGAAAAATAGGGAAGTCACCAGATAGGTTGCTGCTAAATGCCAATTGCCAATTTGTATGCATTCATGAAAAATATTTCAAATATTTACCTTAATTTCAAAGACAAAGAGATGCAGTAATAAGGGACCTATTATAGTTTGCATTCTAAAATGACTGTCTATTCTTTGTTTGTTTTTTTAATAGATGATAGATTCTTTATGTGGATTATTTAATTAAACTTTAATTTAACCATGGATTATTTTAAAATCAGTTGTTATGCTAGGACAATTGCAACTGCTACATTAGAAATGATGGAGTTTCTTTGTGGGATAGCAGTATTTCTTTTGTCTCTTGATTAGAGTTATATTTTATAATTTCCAGATCAGGAAACAAAACACCCATAACTAGTTCACATATCTGTCTATATCTGTCTTTCTTTTGTGCAGGTCCCTGCAGTGGCCAATAAGAGTATTGCATTTATTTGTCACATGGCTATTAAAGATAAAGATCCTGTCCCCCCCAAAAAAGGTGTCAATTCTAATTTAGTATTAAAATTATAGGGAAAATACTGAGAATCAAAACATTTTAAGGAAGTGGAACTGTGTATTTAAGAATCTTACCTTTTTTTTTTACCTTGATTAAAGAATCAATCAGGATGTTTTCTCCTACATCCAGATTTTTTTTAAAAAAGTCTTTAGTGTTTTCTGCCCTGAATAAACTGGCAAAAGTTTGATCGGGTTTTTTTAAAGGAACTGAATGATATATTTTTTTCTACCCTTGGAAATGTGTATGAAATGAAAAGTGTTTTGCATGGGCCCATTGCTCAGGGGATTGCACATGAGGTCTGCAGTTCTGGTATCCTTTAACTTCATAGCAGCAGTAACAGCTGGTCTCAAGCACTCTTCATTTAATTCAATGAAAATGAGACTTTTGAGTGAATGACGATAATTTAATAATGAATGGCTCCAACTTATCTGGAAAGCTCTCCCTTTTTTTCTGACAGCTGCTGTTCTAAGTGCAATTTAATAAGGGACCTGCAGTCATTTGGCATGGAAACAAATGCTTACTCAGAAAAGGAAGAAGGAAGAGACAGACTTTCCCTACAAAACTGATACCATTTCCAAAGCCTCACTCACACACACACACACACACACACACACACACACACACACAAAAGGGGTGCATCTGTTGTGTGTTTAATGTACTCTATAATAGTAGCAAATGAGTAGTGGTAGCAACTGAGATATGATTAAAAATAAATTCCGGTTTAAGAAATTCAGAGTTTTCCAGCAACAGGGCAGATGTCAGGAGATGAGAACTCCTGCCCCAAATTTTGCAAAAAAAGAAATGCTCCAAACTGTTGAACAAAATAAATCTCTAGGTGTTAAAATATGGGATAGTATTTTAAATGACAATTGCTGCCAGAATAGAATCCAGGGCTTTGTGTCAGAGTCCTTATAAATTGAGGAACAGAATAAGATTTGACTTGTCATTTCTCAATCCCATGGCAGCTGCATGCTGTATTCTTGCAGATTCTTCCCCCTTTCAAAATATTTAGGCAAGGAAGCGTATAATAGTTTTGCTATGTCTTAATTTACTACATTGATTAACGAAGGTCAAACAGAGGAACTCAGTACATCTGACGATATCTCAGATTTAAAAAGGAGAACTTGAGATGGGGTTGCTCTTTTGGGTAATGCTGAATATCATGGCCACTCTTTGGCTAATGGATTTTACATTCATATATGTACACACACACGTGTGTGTGTGTGTGTGTGTGTGTGTTTGTATATATTAGAGAAGTTAGTTAAAGAACTTTGATAACTGAGCTAATAAAAGTGATTAGTTAGAACTATAGAAGAACTGAAATTGGAGGAATCTTTTAGGCCATTAGGGCTAACCTACTTAATATACAAATCCAAACGGAAGCATTCCCATTAAATAGCCTCTGCTTAAAAATATTCATCAAAAGGCAGCCCATGGCCTCTACAATTAATTATCTTAAAATAATCTGCATCTCAAGTGTCTTATGGGGAAAAATAGATGATGATTTTCACTTTAATAAAGAACATCCATGTCTACTCTTTAATTTATTTCATTTATATAATTGGATTCATTAAGGCTCCCAACTCTAAGAAGACTTTGGCAGCTTATAATAGGTTCAGTACAAATGTTAAAAGCCCAACTAAAAACTAGTGTTAAGTATATGTTGAAAAGTTTTTAGAAAACAAGGCTTTCTTACTATTTTGCTACTAGTATTTTGTTCTTGGTTTTTATTTGACATTACTATAAATACACAGAACACCCAATTAAAATTGGACTTGTCAACTAATCCATAAAATGTTAGCAATTAATCTACCAAGTAAATCAGTTGAAACCTGTAGCTTTATCATCAGGTCTATATGATGATACAAGCAAGACAGAATGTAGTTTGGAAAAGTACAAAAGACAAAATGTCCAGGAGTTACTTCCCTTATAGGAATGACTTCTACCTTATTTATTGAAGATTCTGATGATTTTCTATGGCAGTCCTCTATTATTACTAGGAAGTAAGAATGAAGAAATCAATGCTTCCACTCCATGTCAATTTTGCATGTATTCAATTCTTTCCAATTTTTATATCAAACTTCAATTCTGCTTTTAGAAATTCTGCTCACTATATTGTTTGGCTTGGCTTGCTTGCCCTTGTCCTTTGCCCTATGTTATCTATTTATTCTGCTAACACACTATTTATCTTGTCATTTCAGCCACATATATTTCTATAAACAGGAATCTTTGGCTAAGTTCTTAGCCAACCTCTTTTTTCAGCACGATCACAAACAGGTATGATTTCATTTTGGAAAATGTAATGTTCTTTGAATGTCTGATCTCCATTATAGTAGGCTTGTTAAGCAAGTGCAAAGAACACCTGTTCCATTTGGATGACTTAATCTGGGAGCTCTGGAAATGAAGTGACTTTTTTCTGGAATTAGCCCAGTTGAGCAATGACTGTATTTGGAGCAAATCTAAAAATATTAATATAATACCTTGCATTTGATAATCAGAAAAATGTAGCTAAAAATACCTAGTAAAAAACGGGTGGGCAATAAGTGTTTGAATTATATCCTTTACAATCTTCATTTGGGATTGTTGTCAGTTTGGAACACAAAGTATTGGGATGTACATTACCTAATGTGGAAATTTGTGCAAAAGGAAAGATTGTTTATAAGGCAATCTGATTTAAGAATAAAATTATCAGCCTAGGTTACAGTAAAATTGGGTACATAGCAGAAAAATAAAATGTGTTCTGCAACATAGCTAAATTACAGGATTAGGAACCAGAAGTTCCAAAGAAGTGGAAATGATAGCGAAATAGAGCAATAGGAATTTGGAGAAGTGACAGAATGATTTTCCAGTGAGACTTGCTTGTCCTGTCTTATAATTGTCAATGTTCTCTTCGTTTGCTGGCTTGGTTTGGAACCGTGACAATAATTTAACTATCCCTGGTCATGAAAAGTCATCTAAAGGGTTTGGGGATAGAATGGAAAGAAAAGAAGCTGCTTTAAGCAGGCACCAAAAAACAAAAGAGGGGGGGAAAGCAAGGAGGAGGAAAAAGGAAAAGAAAGAAAGAAAAGTATTTGGAACTAGCAAGGTGGCAAGGACCCATCTCTACAAGTAGAAGTTCTGTTCATGAACAAAGGAAGAAGGTACAGGACTGTATGTGAAGAGGACGAGAACAATGATGGGCTTGAAAAGTAGTTAGCAGGTCTAGCTCAGGAACAGGAAGATTCCAGAAAAAGAGAAATAGAAGGAAAACAGATGAAGGACCTGATCAGTAGAGGCAGAATGCTATGTGAGGTGTTAGCAAAGATAATTAGAGGGAACTTAAACTGGAAATTAGGCAGAATAATTGCTTTAAGTACTGGACTGTTTATTCAATAGCTTGCTGTTTTTATTGTACCTCTGGTATGCAATTCATGGGTCTCTATACTGTTTCTAATGATAAAAATAATGCTGTAAAATGTTCTCATATTAGAGATAGAATCTATGGACAGCTTGATAGCAGGTAGGTTAAGAATACATATCTTTTTCTCATTTTTATTAAGAATTTTGATTATAACAGTAAAATCTTATAAAAACTAAACTTAAAGAAAAAGAAAATAACAATAAAGAGAAAAATAACTATAATAAAGAGAAACAAACTATATAAAGAAGTGTCCTCCAATCTTCATCACATTTAAAGAGATTACAGTTATTTCTTCATTCTATATCTCATCTATATACAAATCCATAAAAATCTTTTCAGTTCTGGTGACAGCAGAAATCTCATAAAATATTGCCAGAAGTAACAATGTATCTTGTGCTAATCTTGATTAAATAAACCAACATTGTAGTCTTGTCCTTCTTTTTTATTTCTAACAATCTTAATCTTTAGATCATTGTAAAATTTGATTTCTCTTCATTTCTTCTTTGTCCCATTGCACAGAATTCTTCAAGTTTTAACAAGCCTCTTTAATAAATCCAAAAGAAAAAAAATCCACTCAATTCCAAGTCACTCTCTTGGTTTGTCATTTGTGTTTCCCTTTTAAATCTTACAACCTCAACAAGTTACTTTTGTAGATCCAGTGGAACATCCATTTCATTCTCTAGGTTATAAATCTATTTTCATGAAATCTGTTCTATGTCTGTCATTTTTTAATACCATCTTTTAGACATAGCCTTTTCATAGAAGCAGACATTCACTATTTTCTGATTCCATTCTTCAAAAGTTTTCTTAAGTAGTTTCATTGTGTACATTGTTGTATCATTTTGTAAGCAAGTATTTTCCCTCTGCTTAAAATCTAAAGTCCCTCGTATTGTCCAGTTTTAAAAATAATAAATTACTTACAGTTGTTATGTCTCATAGGAACCAAAACTGAATCTATTCCCAATGAAAACCTGTTTGTTCTTTATAATTAATTCCAAAATCTTATTGTAAAAGTGTTGGTATTCCAATTTAATATGGACCCTTAATCCAGTGATCCCCAACCTTTTTGACGCCGCGCCCGGTACCAGCATTAGCTGGGCGCCGCGACCCGGTATCGGCATCAACTGGGCGCCGCCATCTTTTTGGTGAAAAAGTGCTTCCGGTGACCTCACCGGAAGCACTTTTTCGCAAAAAGATGGCGGCGCTTGCGCCGGTGAGCTTTTCGGGTAGAAATGGCTTTTCACCCGGAAAAGCTCACGAGCGCTGGCGCCGCCATATTTTTGATGAAAAGTGCTTCCGGTGAGCTTTCTACCGGAAAAGCTCACCGGAGCACTTTTTACCAGAAAAGATGGCGGCGCCAGCAACCAGCGGCCCGGTAAGACTTGTTCCGCTGGACCGGTACCGTCCGCATGGACCGGCGGTTGGGGACCCCTGCCTTAATCCATATATAACTTTCCACGATCAAATTCTTTTTAGCTTTTTTCTGTTTATTTCAGATTCTTTAAATTCTTAAGTTTATAATTAAAATTTTCTTTCATTCAGTGTTTTCAAGTTTGTCATTCTGGAAGTCTATAATACACTAGAAGTAATTTGATTAATTAATTAATTAAACAATCAAAAGTGTTTAGCAACTGTGATTAACAAACTTAGTTTCCTTTAAAACAAACAGCTAACTGCTGTTGTGAGCAAGATAGCTATTCCTATCATCTTCCAGTACTCAAACCTGCTGTCTTGTACTTTTCTCACAAGGAATAGCTGTCCAGAGCACATGTGGGTGATTTCCCATCCTCTCCTTGTCCAGAGAGGTTCTGAAAAGGTTTTGGAAAGCTGGCCCTTTGTTCTTTGCTGCAGTCATCAGATCTGATTTCATGGAGTCCACCTTTCCTCCCCTGGAAGCTCAAACATACATACTATACAAGCAGAAAGAAGAAGTGTTTCTTCTTCTGCTGCTGCTGCTTGAGAAGTCTCTGGGGAAATCAAATCCAGAACCATTTCAAACCTAGGATCATCTTCTGTGTTACAGTAGAGGCTACACTTGTTTTTCATAATGATTTTTTTTACTTTTAATACTTTTGCTATGATACCACATTTTGCAGCCCAGAAACTAATGACAGAGCTTGTGGGGATCCCAAATTGAACCAGAGCAGTCCTGTCCACTTCATCTCTGATATATAAAAGTCCACCAGAAGGACTTGGATCATTCTTTTGAACTGCTGTGTTGTTAATCCTAATCCAAAAACTCCAATCCTTTATTTGCTTGCACCTAATAGATAGAATCTTGCCAAACTAAAGCTGTAACTTTCTAAACTACTAGATATATCCTGAGAAATTCTAGGGTGTGGTTACCTTGAACCTCTCCCCAACTCCCCCATCCAGCTTAGTACTATGCAGTCTGTTGATGTGAGTCTTTTCCTGGGGATGGCAATATCCTCCCCCTCTGATGATACAGATGCACATTCTATCACATGTGTTCCATGGTTGACTCCAATAAATTCTTGGCTCTTCCTCCTTCTCCTCTTTATTTTTTATCTGAATTCTTATAGTGAGTTATGCTTGAGCAATTCCTCTTCCTTTGCTCCTTTGCATTCCACCGAAATGGTTTTCCCTTGTGTTAGTGATGGTTCTTCTAGGCAAACAATTTTTTTTTGCCTACTTCTATCACACTGGACATTCCTGTATTTTATCACCAACCACTCCATCTCCCTTATTTATAGAAACGTTGCTTCATGAGTTTTCTCAATTGTCCACTTTTCTGTGTTACTGAAATTTTATTTCTTAAATTGCTTTTCAATTGGACTTATCTGCTATTCATTTATAATTGAAGTGAAGAGGATTTGGAATAGAGGTAGTTGAATTGACAGAGCCAGCGTTTCTGTGGAGTAATTTGCTTACATGGACACACCTACATATCTACACACACAGACACAGACACAGACACACAGACACACAGACACACACACACACCATCTTTTGATAATTTTTTAATAATCTACATGCTTCTCCCTCTAATGTGGCATGAATTGGGGGCACTTTTCTCTAGGCTGGCAATCAGCAAATACTGTAATCTTCTATACAAAAGGTGCCCCCTGTCTGTGCTCCAGCACAAAGGCTGGATGTGGATCACATATGCTATTAACATGCTTGTCATATACCAATGATGACTGAAACTCCTAGACATTTTTCAGCCTATGTGATTTTGAGAGTTCCACTCTTTTCTGTGATCAATTCTCAGAAACCTCTAAGAAGGTTGCAAAATTCCTATTGATAGTCATAGCTTTCAGAATCTACCAGGTGCCTCCTTCATGTGAATAACTGTTTCAGGATGTGCAGGTAATTTTATTTTATCTTAATCACTCTATTTGTCCTAATTCTCTTTTCTGATTGGTGTGGGACTGTAATTAAATAAATATAATTAATTTTCAGTTTAACATTAATGAACTGAAGTTATTATAAGTGCTATATCTTGTCACTTAACTTTGGTTTTAATTTTAGCTGTCTGGCTTAATTTCTTCTTTGATGACTTTTAACATCCTTAAGTTAGATTCTCAATTAAATTTTGGTGCCATTTGGAAGTGAGTTTCTACTTTCTTATCATGTTGCAAATTAATTGTGCATATTAATTTATCTTAATTACAATTAGATCACAAAGCCTCAATTGGCTCTTTTTTGAAAAAAAAATCCAGACTTGATTAATATAGTGCTACTTTGGTTGGTCTTTTCTTACCTCATCTAAATTAAAAAATGTCTTCTTATTTCATTGATAGCTCAAATTTCTTGCTTCAAAATATGACGATATTTAACTTTACTTTCTGCATTAATGATGGATTCTGTTTTGTTATATTGATTGAAAAACCATAAGATAAATTCTTCTTTGAATTGAATTTCTTAGAAATGATACAGGAGTCATTTACCCATTGCCTTGTTCCATATTTTTTTTTAACTTCCCAGTCTAGCCCTGGTATTCTTTAGTAGTCTCATACAACATACTAGAAAACAGGCTTAGCTCTTAGCTTATTTTTTTAAATCAACCATGGCTGGACAGAAATAAGGTTAGGGAAATAACTAATCATAACATCTGTTGTTCCATGTTTTTCATGTTTGATTTTATAGCACTTTTGAAATTCATTGTTCTCAGACATTCATATGGCTCACTTCTTCTCAGTCTTTAAAAAGCATCTGTAGACATTCACATTTTTCCAAGTCTATTTTAAGTCTATTATGTCTTTCTTCCACTCATTTATTTCCCTTTCCCTTGTTCTTAGTTCTTCATTTCTGTTTGTATGTTTTTATAATAACTTGACTAGTCATTATAAAATAACTAGTCAAGTTATTGTGTTAGGTTCCAACAAATGCAGTTTTATATAAATTTAAATAATATGATTTTTATACTGTCTATGGATTCACTCTTTTTTGAAGGGGGGGGGAATAATATGTTTACATTTTACTATTCAGAAAACAAATACTGAGTTTATTATTCATTTAAATATTTTGACATTTTAGTTTTTATATTTGAAATTCTGGAAATTTTCTTTGGATCCACTATTATTATTTTTTAAAATCACTAGTTGTCATGTTTCAGTTTTCTCTTCCAGAAGGGTTGGGGAGCACCATCTCCCCTTTGAATTTAAGAAAGCAGTGGACCCCTGAGAGAAAAGACCCAAGTTGTTATTTTAGTATGTGTTTGTAACACTTCTCTGGTATTATGTTTCCCAATGTAGTGTTCTTCCCACTGGGGCCCATATAAGGCATCTATCAGAATAAAATGACGGCCCCTGATTGCTGAGGAAAATTCTCTCCTTAGGCAAGTGGCTGTGTTTTTGAAGTACACATTTCCATAGATACTTTATTTATTTATTTGTTTGTTTGTTTGATTGATTGATTGATTGATTTGATTTGTCAATCACTTACATGATAATAGGTATAAGCATAAACATAGTTATGAATACAGGAAATGGATACATATAAGAGAAATAAAAAGAAACAATAGGACAGGGATAGTAGGCACATTGGTGCGCTTATGCACACCCCCTACAGACCTCTTAGGAAACGGGTGAGGTCAATAGTAGACAGTCTAATGTTAAAGTTTTGGGGTTTTTTACCCCATTCCTCTTTTTAAAAAATTTACTATCTCTGTGCAGGGTCACAGCTTGCATCCTTTATCTTTCAATTATTCAATTGAATAACTTTTTATGGAGCCAGGATACGCTGCCCCAACACAGTTTGGTAAGGTAATGTTTTTGAAATGAAGAATGACTTTAAGGCAGGAGAATGATGAGCACAGCTTCCAGAAGAGTGCTTCCCAACTGTCTAGAATAGGTGACATACAAATCAAGTCAAATTAATAAATAAAGCCACTCTTCAGCAGATTTGCATGCTTCCATCTGCATGCACCCTCTAACTTCATTACCAACCTTGCAGCTAATACTGCAAGGTTTCTTTATTGCTGCTATTCTATCTTAAGAATTGCAAACTCTATGAGAGTTTTTTGTTAATATCTGCAGCTTCCCATTCTAACCCTCACCAGTGGCAGCAGAGCAGAGTAGGTTGCATTCTCTTGTTCAGCAACCTGTCACAAGAGCCCCAAAGGATATTGACCATTTGCTACAGTTTCTTGTCCATATCCCTCACATCTGTCACCATATAAAGAATCTCAGTGAATATTTTTTTCTTTAAAAAATTGCCTTCGGATTGCTTAAATATTGTATACTTTTAAATTGATAACTGTATATAGGACATGTTGAAATTGCAGTTTTTTACATGTGCAATAAACCCAGATCAAAAGCCTTTCTTCATATTGAAAATAAGATCTTGAATTGCGCTAGGTTTAATACTGACACTTTTCAATTCCCCTCCCTGAAATCACACTATAATGCAGATTTCAGGGGAATATTTTTTTTATATGAGCAGCTTGAAATTATGCTTCTTCAGATCTAACAAATTATAAATAGAAATATAACCTGTCAATTAAAAAAAAAACATTGCCATTCAAATAAACATTTCTTCATTTAAATTATGTTACTGTCAATTTTTTTTCTTTCTAACTCTTCAGTCCAAATACAAAGCAAGCCATATCTCCTTGGCTCTGAAATTCTGCAATTAAGGATATATTAATATCCAGGCTAACTCAAGAAAAGTCCATCTGGACTAACATTTCATTTCCACAATGGGAAATTAAATGTCTTTGGAAGCTTATGAGCAAAGCATGCAGGATTTGAGTCTGCTGGTTTCCATGGAACCAGAATGTGACATCAGAATTATCAACTATGATTTGATTTATTTTATACAATTGTGAGGATTTCAGGTCAGATAGTATCTCTATGTTTTGGTCATTAGATCAGTATAAAAATAATCTGAAATTCTGGACTGGAAGGGTCAATGTGATTTCTGGCAAGTCATGAATAATCAAAGTGATTAATCAAAGTGAATTTCCACACTGGAGTAGATAAAGCCACCTTACAGTTCATATTTGTTATTATTTGTCTCCTCTGATTGAGTTAACAACTCCATGAACAAATCTTTTCAGTCTTGCCTAGAAATGCATTGAAACTGGAAATAAGCATTGCAATCAAATGATCACTTGAGATCAAGTTTTAATCCGAATATTCATACTACTTTGATGATCCATGGCTGAGAGAAATTTTAAGGAAAAGAAAAACAACTTTGATGAGACTAGTGTTAATGTTTAAAACATTTTTTTCACATTTATTTTTAGCAGTAAATTACTTGTTTTGTTTGTTTCACTGATTTAGTTTTATTGCTTTCCTTCATGTCACTAGACTAAATCATGCTCTACAACTGAATATCACTATGAAAACATAGAGCTGCTGCTGATCTATCTCAAAATAATATTTGGCCTTTACATTGGCATCATATTGCTGGCTCACATTTAATTTACAGCCTCATGATGTATCTTGGCAGTGCTCCTGTTTAATAAGTTTTTCTACCTCTTGCATATAATGGTGAGCATTTTGATATTGGAAGATGGGATTGCCAAATAGTTTTATTTTGACAAAAATGTCAGGAGATGTTCTATCATGTTCAATGTCAAGGATTTGATCTTGGAACAATGTGGGTTTATCTGAAATTAACATAATATATTGAGAAAGGAAAGAAGGATAAATTATTAATTGAATGATTAAAAAACACCAACTGGGTACCACATACTAGTATTAAAAAAATTGAGTTGGGCTTCCGGTTTTGCAAGGCTCGGCGGTGGCAGGAATTCGCGATCCTCCGCGATTCCTGCTGCGCTCGCTGCCGAGGTTCCTCCGATCCAGATGGATCTGGAGGATAGGGCTGCCCCATAGAGGCAGCCGAAGAGAGAGGGGATCCGGATTTGGGTTTGGGGGTATTGCAAACCCCCTCTTCAGCCAGCAAAACCCCTTTTCCCCAAGGCGGTGGAGCGGCGGTCAGCAAAGGCCGCCACAAAGAAGCCTGCAGCCGGGTAAGATTTGTGCAGGAGGAAGCAGGTGAAGGTGAAAGTTTTGGCTGAACCAGGACTAGAAGAAACTTTTAAATACCCTGGAAACTAAATCGTTTGAAGGATACATTGTCTCCCAAGGAAGATCGTAAAAGCGGCGAAAAAAAAGCTGAAAAGGAAAGTTACTTTCTTTCACTCTCCCTTCCCACAGAAACAGCAGTTGGAAATCTGGAAAACCTGCTTGGGCATAGAAGGTAAACTTGAAATTTAAAGCCAAGGGGATAAAGGATTTCTGGACATTGGAACTAAAAACTTAAAATTCTTTTTATTTGCTATAAGTGGAAGGGAAGAGGTAAAGATTTATTTTAAGATTGTACTGAAGGAGACTGCTTTGAATTTATAAGATCAGAAATAAAAGGTATTACGACTTCTAGAAGATTACTTTGGAACTGTGTATTTGAATTCTACCCTAGGAAGAGAAAATATAGAAAGAAGAAAGTGCTAAATGAAACTGTTTGCTTTGATTTGGTTTGCTTTGTGACTTTGGGATCTTTGTGAACTATTTTTTGAAAGATTAAAGATATTTGGGTTGTTTCAAAAAAAGGGGGAAATGGCATTATCTTTTGAAGAACTACAAATGGAATTTCAAAAATTGAAAGAAGAGGAACAGGAAGGCATGGGCTCTTCTGGATCTATTTTCCACTTTTTAGAAATGGCAATTTCTACCTATCAAGAAATACAACAGCGACAGGAAGGCTGGGATCAAGAAGAAGAAGCCATCTTTAATGGACAAATACTCTTAGTGAAGGAAGAAAAGCGTAAGGGGGGTAAAGAAATGGTGAATTCAGGACTTAAAAAAGCAACCAAGAAAAAGAAAAATAAGATGAAAAATCGATATGATGTCAGAAAGCAACAGAAAAGAGAAATACAACAGAGAAGGAAGATAAAGAGAATGAAACTTGAGAGATGGGGGGGGTCAAAAAGCTAGAATTGACAAGAAAGGAAGGGAAAAAGGAAAGACAAGTCATAAAAGCTTTAAACAAGATGTTAAAAAACAGGTTTTTTTCAGAGATATCATTTTATAAAAATGATTCTGCAAAAGTACATAAGATTGTATGGTAGATATTAGTATTTGAAATTGAATTAGAAAATTAAAATATTACATGAATTAATAATGCATTAAAGGGAAGCTATGAAAATGTTTAAGATTTGATAATAGAGTTTAATTTACTATGAAATATTGTTCTTATTATATTATAAACTCAATATTCTTTTTTTCTTGGTTTTACTATTACTTATTAAAGTTAATATTATTGGCTTGTTTTATTATTTTGAAATGTAGTACTTAGAATGTACGAAGCAGAATCAGTATGGGAAGTATGTATTATTTTAAGTGTAAAATTTAGGGGAAAGATAAAAAGTTGTCATACTTCAACCAGTGGTTACAGGAGAAATATTGTATTAGAAAGAAAGGAAAAATAGATGATTGAAAGAGAACGGACAAAAGATGCAAGTATAATTATTTAAATTGAGATGAAATAAATAAAATAGAATTAAAAGAATGAATAGGAGAGAGAAAATATATAGAAAATATAGAATGTTAAATAAGATATGAAATAGTATATTATGTGAGCACGAATTTGATTTATGTCCGTACAAAAAGATCTAACCCGGGGTAAGCCGCCTTCCAAAAAGAAGTTTTATGTATTTATGTTTTGTGTAATGTTTGTTTATGTTTGAAAGGATGTTGGAAGAGAATTAATGAAACTATATATAATGAATATATATAATTTAAGGTAAAAGAAATACAATTAAACAGAAGGAAAGGGAGCAGTAAAGAGAAGTTGGGAAAGGATATGAAGTTGAACAGATAAGATAAATATATATATTAAATTGTGTTTGTATAGAAATGTGATAATTTGAAATTATCTTGTTTTTAAATAAGATATTCTATGTTTTTTTTAGAAGAAGATATTTTATGTTACTACATCCTATGTTTTGTTTGCTTGTGTATGTTTTTTTAAAAAAATAATAATAAAATTTGTTCAAAAAAAATGAGTTGCCTATTTCATTCAGATAGGCTTGAATAATCTGGTTGTTGATATACACAGAGTTAGAATCTGTGAAGAATTGGATCTTCAGACTTCCGGTTTGAGCTTCTTCAGCGACAGACCGAAACCTCATCTCTGCGAGGCTTCAATCCGTTCTCGCCGCTGGAGCGCCCCGAGCCAGCTGGTTTCGGGGCTAAGCCACCCTGTAGAGGTGGTGAAGAGGGGGGAGACTGCCAGCAGGGTTGAGGAGAGCCGCATCTCTCCTCCCCAACTGGCCATTACTCCCTTTCCCAAAGGCGGTTGCAGAACTCGACCAGAAAAGAATGTGCAGGAGGAAGATAAGAAGAGAAAGTTTTGGTTGACCGGGTCAAACAGCAAAAGCAACAAATAAGGTACCCTGGAATTGAAACTGTTGAAAAACAATAACATTGTTCCCTAAGAAGATTTTTAAGCTGCAAAGGAGAGAGAAAAGGGGAAAGATTTGGTTTTCTCCTTTTCCTATACTGACAGCTAAGAGACTTAAGCAAGAAATTGGAAAAAAATCCACTTTGACATCAATAGGCATTTAATGCTGAAAATAAAAAGTCAAAGGGATAATAAAGATTTCTGGATAATTAAAAGCTTTTGAAAACAGGAAAGGAGAGAAAAAGAATAAAAGGGTAGGATCTGGAAGGGAGGAGACTGCCTGGAATTAAAAAAGAACTTACAGCAAAATCTCAACAAGACTTCCAAAAGATACATTCTAACTGAAATGTCACAACAAAAACCCCAGGAAGAGAAAGTCGAAAAAGAAATAAGAAGATATAACTCGGGACTATCTGGTTTACTTGATGATTTCTAGATTCTTGGTTATTGTTTTGAATGACTAAAATCAATCTGGTGGTTGTTTAAAACTGTTTAAAATGGCTCCACTTTTAGAAGAACTGAAAATGGAACTTAAAAAGTACAAAGAAGATGCACAAGAAGGGAGAGGTTATTTTGGCTTCGTATTTCCGTTTTTAAAAATGGAGATTTGGAATTATGAGAAACAACAAGAAATGCCTGCAGAACAAGAAGATTGCGACAAAGAAGCCATCTTTAATGAACAAGTAATCTTAGATGGGGGGGGAAGGAAAGGGGGGAAAGAGAATGGAAAGTTTAAGATTGGGGAAAACAACTCAAAAAAAAAAAATAGAGTGAAAAATAAGTATAAAATCAGAAAGCAACAGAAGAGGGAAATGCAGAAGAGAGAATTAGAACTAGAGAGACAAGGGGGTAAAAAGGGGAGGGAGAAGATGAGAGGGAAGAAAGAAAGGAAAAGAAGTTATAAAGGACAGAAGCAAAATATAGAGAAACAGGGCCTATTTAGAGATAATGGGTGAAAACTTAATGGAAAAAGGGATTCTGCAAAGGTACATAAGATAGTATGGTTATATTAGAAGCAGAAATAATTTTAGAAAATATGAAACGATGTATGATTAAAATGTCTGATAAAATAGCTATTGTAATTCAGTGGAATGCTTGTCAATAAATAAATGTAACAAAATATATATTTAATGATTTATAAAACATATGTGAAGAGAAATAAGCTAAAATTAATTATGGAGATTATATGTGTTTTTAAGGAAGTATGATATTTAATTTAAATTCCAGTTTTGGAGTTGTTCTGTCCTTACAGTTTTATTGTGGAACAAATTCATGGCTGTGATTAATGAATCTCGCAGCTTCATGTTTCACCCCACCTTTCAAGTTGACTGAGTGACAGATCATTGGTGTTGAGGTTCTCTAAACCAATAACCTGTCATTCAGGACCTTTTTGAATTTTGAATGCAAATATACCTCAGCTGACAGGTTGATGGGAGTAGAAGAGGATTGTTGAGTGAAGCAGAAGGGAGTTTGCACAGTGCATTGAGAAGGTTCTCTCCTACATTTTCCTGGGTCCTTCACATTAGTGACCTGTCAGTTCAGCTATAGTTGGAGATGGCTTTATTGGTTTTTCATTTGGGCTAGAAGGGGAAAATAGCAGAACTTTTATCAATTTCATCCCAGTTGCCAAAATATTCAAGACTAGAAAGTATTACAAAAGAACAGCAATACTGGTTGTTAGTTGTCATATTTCGCTCCTTATGGAAGGAGTCTGTGGAGTATGCAAAATCAAATAGAAGGAGTAGGAATAGCTGTTTACCAGAGCAAATGGATGAAGAGCATATAGCTATGGATTCCTGTTGCACTGAATGAGAGTTAGGTTGTTCTTTTTTTGAGGCAACAGTAGAACGGAGTAGTAAAACCATAAAAAATACCATACAGATCAGACTCCTGGCCCATCTAGTGGAGTACTGTGCTCCCACAGTACCCAACCAATGGGACACTACTCTCCCAGCAAATGGCGTTTAGAGGCAAACTTCAAGGCTAATAGCCATTGATTTCCATTGAATAGGTCCAATGCTTTTTAAAGCCAGCCAGGTTGGTAATCAGTGCAACAAGTATTTGAATTGCAATATGAGAATATCTCATATGGGGTGGATGGAAAATTTATTTAATAATGAATATTATCCTCCAGCTTTTCAAAAGTAAATGTATTTTAGTCATGCTCAATTGGAATGCTATTCCATAAATAGGAAGATTCCTCAGACCTCATGAAACCGCTTCTCAGTTGGGTCTGAATATGTGAGAGAAAATCTTTATTTATTTGGTTAAGGATAGGTTGAGGAAAAATAATGAGAATAACAAGCACTCAAACGAGAACCAATTGTTACAGCCCAGATTATGATTCCTTAGCATCTGTGTGCATTACACAGTTTTATGTATTAAAATGGCAAAGCACAGAAAGAGAGAAAGATGTAAGTTCTAAGGATGCCAAGGAGGATTTTAAAAACAGGCTAATGTAGTATAGATCTTAGCAACAGTTTTAATGTCCCTATAAAGCAAATTTAGTAATGCAATGTGTGCTGAAGTTAAATATGTATTTATTTTTTCATACCAAAATCAAGGTTTTGCTTTGACTGGATTACCAATACTATATTTTATATATGATCTATATAATCATATCAGTTAAAATCAACCGGACTTACTTAGCACTGTTCCCTAAGTACTGCTTAAACCCAAACATTAACAGAATCACATTCATCAAAATTCACCATGAGTGTACTCTAAATAAATGCATAACAGATTAACCGAAAATCAATCATGAAGATCAAGTTGCTTGAAGTTTCAAATTAAATTATATTTTAATTGTAAATCAGTCATGGCAGCAGTATATTTAAAATATATGAAAACTGGTCAGTCTGAGTCTGGGATATCTGAAGATTTTTCTCTTAAATTGTCTTCATCCTTCAGTGTGTGTGGGTGGGTGGAGGGGTGGAGTTATTTAACAAAAGTATATTTATTTAAGAGGGCCAGGCAAGTAAAACCTACACAAGTTAGAAGTTTAATCATTTCATCATGCATCCAGGTTTAATATGTTGTTCTAACAGGTTGTGAGGTGGCACAAATGTGGGCCAGCATAGTTTTCTGTCTCCACAGCCAGTCCCTACTATGCATCAATAATTGTCCTAACAATTTTCTGGGGGTGAATTAATGCAAGGACTATGAAGTAGAATATAGTATCAGAAGAAGGGTGCCTTTCCCAAGGAACAAAGAGATGGTTCAGTAGGAAATCTGGTATATAAGAAGAGAGCCAGGGGGTATCTAATTTCACAGAACATATCTAATAGCTATGCAAATTTATGCTTTAATCTAAGATTCCTATCTATAGCCACAATAAAGAAACTACTCTAAACTAACTCCTCATATTGTGCTTAGTTCCTTGCACCTGACAGGCTACTTGGAGTCATTTCTTTGCCCACTGGTATTCCCATTCCTACCTGCCAGGTGAAGCTGGTTACAGCAAAAGTAATTTTAGATAGGCAGAGTGCTCTATGCTACCTTTTGTTCCTATCCACTGCATTGCACACCTGCAGCACCTGAACAACTCCATCACCACCCCAGCCAACCCCATGTACCAGGTATTCCAGTGAATAGGAGCTGCAGATCGTACCTATGGCGAATAGGACTGATAGAAAGTCACACAGCGTGGATCTGATAGTAAAATTACTTCTACTCTTCCCACTTAGATTTCCCCATGCCAGCTGCTGACACTCTCCTTAGTGGCACCCACATGGAAGATCCGTGAATATGACTTCATACTCTCCCGTTCCCATCTCCCATGGGAACAGCTATCAGATACAGTCCTCTACCTTCAGCCAGCACTGTTTTACCACATGGGCTGTCTATCAGCTTTTTTTTTCAGAAAAAAACCGTATCTTTCAACGGGGAGAAGGGAGAAAGACTTACAGATGGTGATTGTTTTGAAGGATTTAGAGAAAAAAACATTTGAGAAAAGCCTCAAATTTTATAGCTACAGCTCATAACTGAGAGGAGTTCTTACAACAGCATGTATTAGCATTAGAATTATATTAATTGGAAAAGGAAGGTTAAGAGATCATCAACCTTCACATTATTCCTTTAGTCACTTGCCCACCAAAATTACATCCATTTTTGCTTTGGGGTTTGGGGAGGGGAATTATGAGGGGGGTGTCTGTGCATATCAAGAGAGGGAAAGAGAGAGGCTGGTTGCATAAAATGAAACAGTATCCTTCCAATAGATGGACCCTTTTTTAAAACTACATCTCTAAACACATTTTATAAACCAGATGAAGAATAAAGACCCATTTGGGAGTAAACATGCATTGCATTGCCCGAGCACAGAAGCATACTTTGGGGGGGAAATGCAACACACCACTTCTTCTCCCCTTCTTTTAGACTGCAAATCCAAATCTGTAGCAATAGCCAGTTCTGGTTGTGCGCTTCCCAAGACATGATGTTTGATTGCTCTTGCTGTCCATGGAGGAAAGTCACCAGTGATGAGAGATGTGTCTACACAGCAACTGAAGCAACTGAAGAATCAGGCCAGAATATGATCAGGCTCAAACCTTTGCTGCAGTCATCAGCAAAGAGATGCACGTTGAACAGATAGCAATGAGTTGGGAGACAATGGAAAAAAAAAACATTTTCACATTACTTCATAAGTTTTATAAACCAAATGTAGAATAAAGACCCATTTGGGTCTTGGATTGAGTATGTGGCTTGGGTTGATGTGTCTCTTAAAATAGTTATTGTACTAAGCATTTTCTAGCCAAAGTTTTGCACATATGCAATTATGCCCTTAGTTTTGGCCATCACCCTATGAAACATATTCCCTTAGTCCAGGGGTCTTTAAACTGGACAGCTTTAATAATTGTGGACTTCAACTCCCAGAATTCCTCCTCCAGTTATGTAAGCTCAGAAATTCTGGGAGTTGAAGTCCACAAGTCTTAAACTTGCCAAGTTTGAAGACCTTTGCCTTAGTCATTCCTTTGCTGAAATTATGCTGCCAAAGGAAGACTTTATCAGAGACCTTCTTTGTACATTGTTTTTAAGCATCCTATATCCCCTTCACTTTAATCTCTTTTTCTATTATTGCAGCATAATCCTATTCATGTGATAAATACTTCCAGATAAACTGATATAATTTATATCCTTGCCTGAAGATTTTTCAAATACAAAAAAGCAATACTTCATCACCTTTTCAGCCAGGCATCCCAAACATAAGCATCAAGTTTCACTTGCATGTTCTTTTTTTCAGCTTGTAGTAAATCTGATTATCTGCAGGTCATCAATGGACTGCTGCAGAGATTGAACTGAAGAGATTGAGCTATGCTGCTATTTAAAAAAAACAGAGACTACATTGTAGGCAGTGGTTTTACATTTCATGATTTTTAATAGCCTGGTAATTGTAACTTGCTTTTTTTGTATGCTGCTTAAACGCTCTAAATAAATATGCACAAATAGACTCCATTATTCCAGTCTAATTCTACTAACCAATCGTAGAATATTCACTAAATGTGATGTTTAATTTGCTCTCTCCTTTTTTTGAGTTTATACCCATTTTATAGTTATACCTCTGAGTCCATGAGGTAGCAACCTCACAAGGAATGGCTGCTTGACACTGATTCTGCATTCATGTTATGTAATCCATTTCTTTTCCCTCTGTTATTGTACCTTGATTCCAATGATAATTACCATTTCCTCTGAGAGACATGAAAGTTTAAGCTGCATTAATTTCTCCCTGACATGTTGATATTGTCCCAGAATCCCCCTAGTGGAAGTCCTGGCAAACTTTTATCTGCTGTACTGATTTTTCTAATTTCAGCTTCTTTCACCCCCAGGCTTCACAATCCCCAAGTCATATCCTGCCATCCATTCATTGTTTCCTAGGCAAGTGAATGGAGAGTTCTCTTCATTGAGTTGCCCTAGAGAAAAAAAGATAAAATGAAATCTTGCTGTGCTGAAAAACAACAAAAGCAAAGGGAAACCCTTTCCTCTCATCTATATGCAACAGGGGACTAATTCCACCATTCAATCTGAAACTCTGTTTCAATATAGTACCAGTCCAACACCAAACTCTAAAATTCTCTCACTTGAAATTCATTCCAAAACATTTTTATCATTTTTAATTGTATTTACCTTGACTAAGGAGGAAAATACTTCCCTTTTCAAACATACATATTTTTTTTTTGTCTTTTCATTAGTCCATGTTCTGTGTTTCTATGCCCTTTTTTCTTTTCTCCCTTTTCTCTTTGCATTTAAGAGACAAAGTCCAGAGGGAGAACAAGAGTATCCTCTCCCTTTTTTTGAGGGGAGAACTGAGCACCCCACAACACTTTTTTTAAAAAAATGGTGAATCTACTGCAGTCCTGTGAAAGGGGTAAAGGAAAAGCAGCTCACAAAAGTACCTGATGGCAGTTTAGCCTTGTGGCTCTGGAGATAGGAAGGAGGCAAAGTACAGAAACCAAATGGATCAGGACAGATTATACAGAGTAGCATTCAAGAGCCAAAACTATTTCTTTTCGAAGAGATATATTTAGGCTGGGGGCCATGTTAGAATCTCCATCTTTATCTGCATGCTAAAATGAAGTGCCAAAAGAGCATTAAATCTGCAGAGTCCTTATTGTTGAAAAGTAGAAATAACCTGTGGTCAAGGTTACATGACTCTGCATTTAATCTTCTCAAGATTCTTTCTCATCAGACATGTGGACTTTGATTAACAGGGGTCCAGCGTTTTTAATAAAGTGCGCTCTTAGATCCTCTTTGTATTGTGTAATGGCATATCTTTGGCTCTTTATCCAAATGAAGCATAAAGCATTTACAGCTGTATTCTCCATCACACCAACCAGGGAATATATTCATTTGCAATAACACGGCATTCAATGGTGTAGAAAATAAGCTTTGAAAATTACCCTCTCTACGAAGCTCTGTCAGTCCATTGGAGAAGCCCGTTTGGATCCAACTGACCATTCTCTTTGGTATGACAAAAATTAATGTAGCCAACCATCAGTGCAGAATTAGCAAAACAGAAACTGTGTCTTGCTGCTATAGCCGGTTCAATGCATGTTTATACAAAGAATGGTCTGTAATCATCAGGAGTGCTACAAATCATCTTCACCATCATCATCTTCCTCCTCCAGCTTATCAATATTGAGAATTTTCCCAATATGGTTCTTCATTTGAGGCTTAAGGAGTTCTAGACTTGCAAAAGGCAAAAAAATAAACTTTCCAGAAAATAAAAGACACAGTATTTTCACCTCAGTTTTCTCTGATTCATGCAACACCCACCTGGTTCTAAGTAGACAGAATGGTAACATTTCCTTAGCATTGCAAGCCATGGCAAGTAAAACATTTAGACCAGCTAAACATCTGGTCTATATTTTCCTCAATTATATTTGCTCAGCATCTGTTGGAGAAAATCGCTTGAATTCATTCTCAATTGGATATTTCAGGTCTTAGGAAGATGTCCAGGGTAGATGTTTGCCATATTATCTGGGACACGTTTGAACCTTGTTGGACTTGAGGAAGTAGACAGGGTGCTCTGGGCTGTAACCTTGGCTCTTAGGCCCATTCCCCTCCTGGCTAACTAAAGCTGCCCGGGAGTGTTGTGTGGGTGGATTCTGTGAGTGGTGAATCCATTCTCCTTGAGTGAGGGATTGTTGCTCTATTTCTTAAGGAAGCATTGCCATGCAATTTTTGCCCAGTATTGTATCCAACCTCCTCCCTTTTTGGATGAAGATGGTTGAGAAGATGATTGTGCACCAGCTTCAGAGGGCTCTGGATGATCCCCTTCAGGCAGGATTCAGGCTTGGGTATGGGATGCAAGCGGCATTAATGGAAGTTTTAGATGACCTCTAGAAGGGGCAGGATAGAATTTGTTCATTCATCCATTCCATAGCACCAACCATGGTATGCTTCTGGGCTGATTCGGGAGATGATACTATATTGCGTTGGTTCTTCCCCTTTCTTGATACCAGTTGGTAGTAGAGAGAAGAGACTCCTTCTTTGTAGGGTTTCACAGGACTTGGTGCTCTCTCCTCTCTTCTTCAACATTTACATGAAGCCACAGCCACTGAGATATTCCAGGGCCATGGAGTGCAGACTCATCAGTATGCAAATGAAACCCAATTATATATTTCTCACGTATGCTTTTCTTTCCCCATTCACCACACTTTCAGCAACTAATTATCAACCATGTTACAGGTTGTCCTCATTTAATGACCAGTTGCTTCGTGACCATTCACTTATGATGCCCTCCCCCAAAGGTTTATACAACCTGATTTTGATGTTCCAATGGCTACAAACACACAACACACACAGTTATATGATCTCATTTTGGGCATTTGGCAACCAGCTTTATGGCTTTTTCTAGGGCCCCACAGTCATGTGACCAGGCTTTTCAATGGGTTTTTTTTTGGGGGGGGGCAGTTTCTGGCATTAACTTCCAGTTTCAAGCAAAGAAATGCCCATTAGATACAATGGATCACTTAGTGATTATGGTATTTGATTAATGACCACAGTATTTGCTTCGCAACCGTGACATTTGGTTAACCACTACTACTACAAAAAAAAAAACCTCAGAAAATCAGGAATGGTCACACATGGTGAACCATTTAACAACCACAACAGCTTAGGACCATAATTCTGGGCCCAGTTACAACCATATATCAAGGACTACCTGTACTTTTCTGACATTTTTATTTATCAAAGCATGACAACTCCCAAAAATCTATCTCTTTTGCAAATTCATATAGGTAAAACTTATAATTTCCACCTGGAGATTTTTTTTAATGAATGTTACCTGATAGATATTTCTTTTAATTTTTCCTCAAACATTGGCAATTAGTATAGAAGTAATTATCTATATACTCTTAACTAAAAATTGGAATGATTTGTAAATTTTATATAATAAAAATTAAGTAGAGATCATTCTCTTTTTTCCATAAGAAAAAAAGAATATTTTTCAGACATATTTCACAAGAAAAATTCACAGAAAGACATGCAGTTATGTATAAATAGATTAATTATCTCTAACCATGTTTTGCTGGGACATTTTTCACTGCAAAACTAGAAATGACCTCCATGAGTTTTTTTTTTTCCAATGTGTCTCATTACACAACAGAGAAAAATACACATAGTGAGGTCTTATTTCTTTGTACAAATCAAAAGGTATTTTTTGGGTGGTTTACAAAGATGACAGAATTCCAAAATTCTGATTGGATTATATACCTGACTGAAAATTGGTTCTATTTTGTAAAATTTATTTAGGAAGTTATATGCAGGCACAAGTAGTCCTTGACTTATGATCATTTGTTCATTCAAAATTATGACAGTGCTGAAATAATGGGTTCATGATACATGCTCAGAGTTATGACCATTGTAGCACACACACACCCATAGTCATGTGATCAAATTTTGGTTGCTTGGCAACCAACTTGCACTTACAACTACAGGGATGCTGCAACTCTGCCCTCCCCACCCCCCCCAATCTATTTCCCTCTCTCTCAATCTATGCCCTTTTGGCCACTTTGCATAGCAGCATCTCACCCGCAGCACCTCTGCATTTCTTACCTGTGACTATCTCCATTTAACAATCCATGATTCTCAATGAACAATGGCAATTGGGAGTGCCAGGATTGTGGTTGCTAAGTGATGTGGTCAGGCAATCCTCATCTTATGACCACTTTGTCCAAATTTTGCGTACAAGTCAAGGACTACCTGTAGTTCCTCATCTTTTCTAACAGTAAACTAGGGTGGGTTTTTTTTTTTTTTGCACGTGCCACAAAGCAAATATTTTAGAAAACAATCTATGCACTGTTTGTGAACTAAACACTGATCCCCATGGATATGGGGGCCTGTAACCCCCACCGTCAGCACTGGTTTCTGGGATTATTATTCCCAATTATTATAGAGCAAATTCTTTCCACTTGTTCCTCCCTGGTATCTTTACCGCTATATCAAACTGATAATTCATTAGAGAGTATTTTGCAGAAGGAAACACAAATGCTTGTACTTTTCATAGTAGATATCCTGGTTTAAGTGCATAGGCACATTCACTTTATGCTTGAGATAAGCTTCACCCAGGAAATCAATAGAATAGAAAAATGTACTATTTCTAACTAGCTCAAAGCATGTGTTGAGAAACAGATTTCAGCAGAAATGCATGGATATATACCTTGCCATAAATACCTTCAGGTATGATCTGCAATTATTATTTGCCTCCACAGTAATGAGAATACATACAGCCTAGGCAAGGGGGCAGGACTCTCTAGACCCTCCTAAGAATACCCTAATTTCCATAATGCTTGCTGAGACATTTTGGCTCAAGAGAACCTTTAATTAAAAGTATTTATTTCCATTCTCATTAACACACAGCAAATTTTGGAATTACTAAGCAGATGATTGCTGTCCTAACTACTATAGAACCACTATGGTGCATACTGTATATTCATATTAATATATTTGTAACATTAAAATTGCTCTTGAGGTGTTGGTTTTTAAAGTACTGTAAGCCACCCACAAGCTTTCAGGAAAAAAGGAGTCACAAATTCACTAATGTAAAGGATGCTACATGCATTGTTTTCAATAAAGTTTTCCTACCAGTTGGTCTCTTGCTATTAATCAACAGATTGTTTTAATTATGTTTGGGTGATACTAAGGTTTATTGGGTAGAAATTTATTTTGAGCTTAGAAAATAGACTATAAAATTGGAAATATGTTTTTCAGCTTAAAGCTAATTGCCTCAAGGATCCCTAAGGGATCCACTGAGAGACTGGATTTTTTTCTTTCTTTCTTCCATTCCTTAATGAAACACCCAAACTTATAAAGCAGTTACACTATAATTATAGGCAGCTAATTTGGGACATTCCATGTTTATAGATTTGCACCATACAATTACAAAATGTCATATATAACAACTGGGAGTTACTGATTAACTAGAAAACATGATGACATGGGAGAGGATTTAAATAGAGAGCCAAGTTTCTGGTTCTCTGGATCTCCTGTTCCTGATTTCTTTCTGGTTGCATCAACAAAAGCTTTTTATTGCAGGAATTACTTTGGATGTATTCATTAAAGCATGCAAATTTCCATAGCATCCCCATCAATTTGCCAGCAGCTATATTGGGAAAGCCCCCAGGAATTCATTGTTCTAAAGACTTAGAGCCCAGATACCACTAGCAGAACACGTGGGAATCATGGCTCCTTCCTTAGTCCCTAATAGTATGTCAAATTAAAACTTTTGACAATCATCTGGCAGTTAGGCTGAATGACAGGTGCAGATTTATTTCAGTACTATTTCATCATTAATATAGAAAAACCTGTTAACTTTTTTTAAATAGTTTTTATTTTTAAAAAAAACAAACATACACATACAAAACATAAAAACATAAAACCATCTTCCATTTTATATACATACAGTGTGTCAGTTGGTTGCAAATCTTTTGTGCTATCCTTTTATAGTCATTTACTCACAGTTTATATCGATTTTCACATTGTCAAACTAACATATGCTTATATATTTATCAGTTATTAATCATCCTCATGACTAAACTATTTATTCCATCATTTTATACGAAATATTCCAAATTTTATCTTAAAATTTATGTTATACTTTCAACCAATGGTTATATATGTCTATATTATGTTTTATATCAATCTATTAAATTTCTATCACAGAATTATCTAGTCTATTACATTACCATGTCTTTTTATCCAACCATTGATAAAACAAATCCCATATTATATAAAATTGTTTATCTTCTTGTTCTCTAATTTCAAATGTCAATTTACTCATTTCAGCACAATCCATAAATTTCTTCATAACTTCCTCCTGCATAGGTATTTTATTGTTTTTCCAATTCTTAGCAAATACAATCCTAGCCGCTGTTAATACATTTACAATCAAATATTTCAACTCTTTGTTGTATACAAGGTCCCTTCCAACTCTGATTATCTGTATATTTCCAGTATAATTCCCAATAAAAAGATCTCTGGTTTAAAGTCTATATGTTGTTTTATCATTTTTTCCAACCATGTGTGGATTTTAGTCCAATATTTCTTTGCATCCGAGCATGTCCACCACATATGGTAATACGAACCAGGTATCTGATGACATTTCCAACATTTATCCGATTTATTCTTAAACATTCTCGCAAGTCTCATCGGGGGTAGATGTCACCTGTAAAACATCTTATGCAAATTTTCTTTATATGTAGTTGACATTGTCATTTTATAATTTTGAGACCACAATTTTTGCCATTTTTCTAAATCAATCCCATATCCAAAATTCTTCCCCCAAGCAATCATCATTTCTTTAATTTGTTCCTCCTCCAATTTAAATTCTAATAAGTATCCAGAAAAGCTTGTTAACTGTTATGCCAACTATAAATGATTCTGACATGGGTGAGTATCAGAGGCATTTGAGGAAAAGGTTATATCTGGCTGCTATGCATGACTGCACTTTGCTTCTTAAGTGACATGATCAGTAGAATAAACTGGAAATTATCTTGTTGGATAGAGAGACATGAAGTAGGAAGAAATAAATGTTGAAATAGAAAAACTAATGGTACACATTTTTCCTAAGTTTTTTGGGGAGGAGGTTTTTATCAAAAACCAGATTACTTTGCCTTAAATATTATTTGTTGCTACTTCTTGTGGTATCTAAATCCTAACATTACTATTTCAGGTTCATTACTGTATTTAAGACAAGATAGGACATTACAAGATAAGATAAGGTATCTCCACAGCACTATTATTTCCGCTCCTCAGGTCTCAAAAGTGTTTTGAACATGAGCCACTATCATCTTTGCTTCTGGTTTTCTCAAAACCCTGAAAACAAGGAGCCAAGAAAAAAATTAATCAGCATTGATCCTGAGCTCTCCAAAGCCCTGAGGTAAATAAGAGAATTTTTCTTCTTCTCACTGTCAGTTATGTCTCAAAATATCACACTGTGGTATTACTCTGAGGGTCATTTTGAAGGAGAGCTTCTGGCAGTGGGATGAGTTTTTGCTACCCCTAAATTGCCCCTGAGAATGATGGTTATAAGGTGTTTTGGGTATGTGCACACAGTAAGGAATACAACTGTTGGCAGGCAGCCTCTACAAAGTGTCCTTATGTCATTGTTTTCTGCTAAATTCAAGGTAGCAGAAACTATAGCATTTAAATCCTCTCTTCTCTCCCACATCCCTAATAAATCTTTCAGCAATTACTTCTGAAAAATAATCCTGGCAAGAGAGGCATTTTCCACTTTGTATTAGACTAACAATGCAGCATACAGGTAAAACTCAAAAAATTAGTATATCGTGCAAAAGTTCATTTATTTCAGTAATGCAACTTAAAAGGTGAAACTAATATATGAGATAGACTCATTACATGCAAAGCAAGATAGTTCAAGCCGTGATTTGGTTTTTCATTTGTTTGCTAGGTTGTCAGAAAAGATTCACACTGCTCCATCATCAGAGAAAGAATCATGTTTTGTGTTAGAACTACAGAAATGTATTGTTCTGGACATCTTTTTTTCATGTTTTCAAGCTAAAGCACAAAGCACCTGGGGTGAGGGAGAGAAAATTCAAGTGCTCCGTGCTTGGTTGGCTGTAAATGGTACATTTCTTCTGCCAAATGCTTGGTAGTTGTGGGGCTTTTGGGAGGTGGGGTGTCTATTCTTTAACTTTGCAATAGCCTCTGCTGAAATTGATTTAAAAGTAAATAGCAAAGACCCAAAACAAAGTATGTGGGGTCTCTGATGGGCTAAAACATAATCAATTTAAATGCTTGTGCAATATTGCTTGATTTTTTTTTAGGCAGCCTTTTCAAATTCAAACTTCTGTATGCTTCTTTTGCACAGGCAATTGAACCTTTTCTTTCAAAGAAATTATCTTATGCTCTCCACAAGAAATTCATTTTCATGCCAAGCAACTCTTGAGCCTTTCCCCAATTTCACCAAGTGCAATGCAAACATTTTTTCCTATAATGGCCATTGACATTGGCTTAATCTTGTCCTCAGTTCATGAATGAAACAGGACACATCATCCTTAGCTATACTTGCATTATAGTAATGTTTTCTCCCTTAAACTGAGAGGACCCAATGGCAGTTGGAAGATTTATAAAATCTGTTGGACTTCACCACCATGTACTTTGGAGGCAAAAATCAAGTGACCTTATTACCTGGTGTCAGAGAGGAATTTAGGAGTCATTTCAGCTGCCTGTCTCTTCCACTTTCCAGTCTGCTTCATTTGCTACTATTCTGCCTTTGTTGCAGTAATAATTGAGAGGTGGGGGCAGTATTGTGCTGTTGATCCATTGTGTTCGTGCAAGAATGCCAGAGCTATATTTTTTAGCACAGAGCACCTTTTGATTTCCTCAGGCAAAACTATTCTAGCTGCAAGCAAACAGTCCTCTGCCTCAACTAGTACAAGATCTATAGATGCCTCCAGTTTATATCCTCCCTGTTCAGGGAGAAACCATCAATAGCAAATGGAAACTGAAGCCAAAATTGCATAATCACATTAGACAGCTGTACTGGCGAACTGTACATAGGTGGTCTTTATGGCAAGACTGAAGTAATGCAATAACCAGTCCTTTTCCTTGCAAACATAACATGAGTAATTGAGAAGGTGACTTTTTTTTTTTTTACATATGTGAAGAAAGGAAAGTAGAGGAGAGAAATTTTAAATAAAAGTAACACTAATGAATCAGTTCTCTTCCTACCTCTGAAGGCTGTGGAGACAAAATAAAGAACAGCAAATTTCATATTGCCCTTGATGGGTGGAGAGCACTTCAACTCAGCAAGAAGGAAAGGCCCAGCATCAGCACCAATAGTCCCCACCAATAGTTATTTCTGTCTCAAGACCCATTCAGCTAGTATATTAGGAAAAGTTGGGTTAGGTAGGTTTCTTTTTAATGATTTGATCTAGAGCATGATCATTCACAACTTCCTTCTCTCATGTATTAATCCAATGAAAATAATTGATTCCATTCCATGTCTATTGCCCAGGGTCACCATGTGTGAGTTGGGCAGCCATATAAATTTTATTAATAAATACATTTCACAAGCTAATGCAAATTTAGCAGCTCATATGTTTCAAGATACATCTTTATTGGAATTATTCTTGTGTAATGCAACTTGATTTTCTAAGAAGCTATAAAAATATTCACAGAATATATATATAGCAAAATTGCATTAAGAAAAATAGCTTGCAGATATGTGCATATGCAGTAGAAGTAATAGAAGAAGTAGAATGAAAGTGACAAAATTTCATGCAGACAACTATACTTCAAAACTAATAAATGGCAACTGATGCAAAATGGATTAGGATGAACTTGAAGATGGAAGAACGAGGACTTCCGGTTTGTCGGCTTCGCCAGCGGCAGGGATTTGCGATCCTGCGCGATCCCTGCAGTGCTAGCCGTCTTGGTGCCTCCGATCCAGACGGATCTGGGCTAAGGCTGCCCGCAGAGGCAGCTGAAGATAGGGGGATCCGGAGAGGGGTTTGGGGTGTTGCAGACCCCTCCCCAGCCGGCTAAACCCCTTTTCTCAAGGCGGTCGAGCGGCGGTCTGTAATGGCCGCCACAAAGAAGCCGGCAGCTGGGTAAGACTGAGCAGGAGGAAGAGGGGAGAAAGTTTCTAAGAGAAAGTTTTTTGGCTGACCCAGGACTTTAAGAGACGCCTAATCCTGAAAACTATGACTTCTTGAACGATACTTTGTTTCCAGAGGAGAATTTCAAGCGGCAAAACTGAGGTGCTGAAAGGAAAGTTTACTCTCCTTCCCTATGGAATCAACAAATGGCCATTGAGAAACCTGTCTTTTTTATAAAAGGTAAAAACTTGGCTTCTTGTTATAAGTGGGAAGGGAGAGGACAAAAAATATTAAGATCTTGCTGGAGGAGATGCCTTGAAGATTTTGAGACTGGAAATTAATTGCAACAAGGCTCTAAAATACAGATTGGGTTTTTTCTTTTCCTTTTATTGATACCACCCCGGAAGAGAAAGTGAGAACTTTGTGCTTTGTTTGGACTGATGTCTCTGGGACTTTGGGGAATTGTACTAACTTTTGAAACATTTTGGTTGCTTTAAGAAGAAGAACAAAGAAAAGATTTACAATGGCTTTACCTGTTGATGAACTTAAGGAATATGGAAAAATAAAGAAAGAAAGTAAGGACGCTGTGAAGGAAGCCTTCTTTTTTTAGAAATGGCGCTTGCTATTTATCAGCAAACACAACAACAGATGGAGGAAATAGAAGAAGAAGAACAAGAACAACAAGAAGAAGACGCCATCTTCAATGAATCTAAAAATTTAATTAAGAGAGAAAGGAGAAAGAGAAGGAAGGAAAATGAAGGACTTAAGATTTAAAAAAACACTTAAGAAAGAGAAAAATAAGATGCAAAATCAACACAATGTTACTAAGCAAAAAAAAAAGGAATACAACAGAGAGGGGAAGCTAAAAAGGCGGAGGTTATTAGAGGGGGAGGTAAAAAGGCCAGGTGGGATAAGAAAGGAAGGGAAAAGGGGGAAAAGCCACAAAGGTATGAAACAAGATGGGAAAAAGGATTTTTTTCAGGGATAAAGGGTGATGTATAATTCCTTTAAAAAGAAGATTCTGCAAGGTACATAAGATGGTATTGTAGTATTTGTATTAGAAATAGAAAATTAGAATGTTATAAGAATTAATAAAAGATTAAAATATTGAAATGTTTAGTAATGATAGACTTTAAAATTTAACAAAATATTAAAAGGAATGTTTAAAATATTAAGTTTAATTAAAGAGTTTAATTGACTATTGTGTTGATTTTACTATAAACTTATTATTCTAGCATTTGTTTTTTGAAATAGATAATTGGAATGTTATAAGATTTAATATTTAGATTTATTATCTAATTATATTAATTATTTTGGACTTATTACTTTTTTTCTTTTTAAAAGTTAGCAGGTAGAATGTACTAAGCAGAATCAGATTGGGTACTAGGCGTTATTTTAAATATTAATTTAGGGGAGGATAGAAAGGCATCATACTCTGATCAGTGATTTCAGGAGAAATCCTTTTTTTATTGTGTAGGGAATGAGATAAATGGATAATTTGGAAAGAATGGACAAAAAATACAAATACAATGATTTAAATTAAAATGAATTAAATAAAATAGAATTAAGAAGAATGAAAAGCGGGAGAAGTTATATAGAAGATATAGAATGGTAAATAAGATAGGTAATGGTATATAAGATGAGCACGAATTTAATTGAGTCCATACAAAGAGAGGTAATCTGGGGCCAAACTACTTTCTTAAAAGAAGTTTTATATTTTGTGTTTTGTGTGTTCATGTTTGTTTGAGAATTAATAAAACCTCGGAGGAATGTTCGATGAGAATAATGGTAATCAAGTCAGAGAGAAATGTAGATGATGATTATAAATTGGATAAATATAGAAAATAACAATAATAATAATGAAATTGAATACGAAAAGAGAAATAATGAGAAATTTGCTAAGAGATATTTATATGTCCATATGGAAATGGTGTAAAACAGAATTATGTTGTATAAAATAATATTTTACTTGACTTGTAAAATTAATAATGGAAAGAGGTTTTATGTATTCAATGGTTAATGATGGTTTGTTTGTCTTTAAAATTAATAAAATTTGTTCCAAAAAAAAAAAAAAAAAGATGGAAGAACGAAAGGTTAAATATAAGTCATAAAACAGGTTGTCTCGATCTTGCCATCTTTAGAAATTTGCTCAACCAATTAACCATTTAGGATAGCAAAGCTGCCTTAGTTCAGAAAAGGTACCCCCTCTGGCTGAATATTATTGGCATCAGTTTTCAGGTTCCAGAAAATCAGTAAAGCCATAAAACATAGTTGGCAAATTGGCGACACCATGAACCCAGTGCTTACTTGTAGTGAGCATCATTGATTCAATTAACTTTGTCATGGCTATCAAGTAGTTATTTCTTGTTAGCTACGTAGCATGATTGTGCTATCAACTAGCTGGAATGAACTAAAGGTAAAGAAGTTGACACTACCTTCTAAGTAGCAGCTGAAAAGGTTGTGGGATACTTTGCTTTCAATAACTGAAAGCAAAAAAAAAGGAGAATGATTAGAACATGTCAACGTTTTTCCCCAAGTTAGCCACTGTTTGTCAAACGTACTGAATAGCAAAAAGTTGCCACAGCAGCAATGTTAATCCAGTTTTAACAATACCCTACCCCAAAGTATCAATTGAATATCAATAGTCCAGGGACTTGTTTTGGAATATTGCGACACCTTTTCACAAATGGGCATTTCCGTGTGTATGTATCCTTTTTAAAAAAAAAAAAAAAAAAAAAGAATTGTTCCTTCATGTCAGTGACAAAGACAGTCTACAACTGTAAGAAATGTGAAAGTGAAGGCAACATTTATTTTTATATGTAACATATAACTTGGTTAGGTATACATTTGATATCATTCATCAACTAATGACTAGCCCTTCTCTACTAGCTCCAGAATATATAGAGAAAATTGCCATCAAAGTCTGAGCTTTCCAGGTGACCATTGTGGATGATTACTACTGTTTCCATTTTAGCATCATACCATAATAGAACATAAATCTCTATTTAAGGGACTCTATTCTTTTTTTGGGGGGGAGCAAAAGGAGATTACGATAATTCAAAAAGACATTTGCACAAGAAAAGATAATTATGAAGGTGGGGGGAACCCAGGAGATAGGAACCTACTCTCCAATTCTGGGATTGATCCTCAGGAGGCAATGGAAGTAAGGAGTGATTAAAATTTAATCCCATATGTGAAGGCAATCTAGGTTGTCTTTATGAGAAAGAAATGCAGAGTGGGGTAGCCAAACAAAGCTTTAAGAAACCAGTGGAACACAAAGTCTGTCCAGACCTTTAATAAATCTAGATTTAATTGTCAAAGTGAATACGATAGCCTGGAGTAGGAATATAGGACGTAGTATCACTTTAACAGAATGGGAGAAGGCCTGGAGTAGAAATAATGAAATCACAAAATTGGCAGCGTACAAGGAAAATACCTATAAAATGTTTTATAGATGGCACCTTCCCCCCTCAAGACTAGCGAAGATGCACCCCAATATGAGTCCAAATTGCTGGAAATGCAAAAAAAAGGAGAGAACATTCTTCCATATGTACAAAGGCTCAAAAATATTGGCAGAAAATTAGAAAATGGTTGGAGGAAATGACAATAGAACAGATCGAATTCAAACCAGAATTCTTTCTATTAGGAATCTTTAATAAACAATTCCCCAAAAAAGTGAAGTATACAATAGTACATATTTTGACAGCGGCCAAATTGGCTTTTGCACAATGTTGGAAACAACCTCATGTTCCATCAGAGGAAATGATTATTAAAAAAATATCAAGTTGTGCAGAAATGAACAAATTAACTTTGGCATTAAAAGATAAAGAAACATCAATGTATTATGACAGCTGGAACTGCTGATATGAATGGATAGACTAAACATAGATTACACAATAAAGGGCAAAAGAAGATATGTTATAATTGTAGTAGTGAATATATATACATACATACATACATACATACATACATACATACATACATACATACATACACATATATATATATATATATATATATATATATATATATATATATATATATATATATATATATATATATATATATATATATATATGTTTTCTTAAGTTTTCATGGTACTTACATGTATGGTGTTCGGCTTGGTTCGGGTATTTTCCCACGTCATTGTAGTTCTTTTAAAGTTGTAGCAACGTTTCAGCAGAATCTCATCTGCCATCATCAGGCTTCTGTATTGTGTCCGTCTGTGGGTCAGACTTTTACAGTGGTTTCAGATTTAAATTTGGGGCAGCCTATTGCTGTGCCAGAATAGTTTTTCTTCATCCTGATTGGTTGGGAGTCTTGGTCTGTGTTTATTGGTCTCGGAGTTTGCTGTGTTCTGCTTGATTGGTGTTCCCAATATCTTCTGTCTGTTTTTGGCTCTTTTTTGTATCTTGATTGGCTGGCAACATTGTGTTACTTTAATGGAGGTCTTTAGTGCAGCTTGGCTTGGTAAATGGACGGCTATCATTAGTTAGGAAGCTAGGTTTCATCTGGGTGCCTGGTTGGGGTGTGTTTGAGCTGGAGGTATCAGGGGGATCTGTTTGTGCCCAGGTGTTTGCCTGGCTTGTGGTGTGGAGATTTTTTGTTTGTGAGTGCAGGCTTCCAAATGATTGACAGCCTGGTGGAGTCATCTCTTCTATTCATGCTTTCAGGTCTTTTTCAATCTCTATGGCTTCTCTGATGACTCTGTGGCTAGGGTTTTCCATAGTGGCCAGGGTTTTGGTGCCATTGAAGTTGATGCTATGACCTGTGGCTTCCATGTGTTGGACTAGTGAGGAAGTGTGTTCCAGCTTTTTGACTGCATTTTTGTGTTCATCCAGGCGGGTACTTATTCTTCTATTGGTCTGTCCAATGTATGTGGCCGGGCATGATGCACAGGGGACTTCGTATACGCCTTGGTTTTCCAGGTCAATTTTATCTTTGGGGTTGCTAAGGATGGCTGCTATTTTTTCTGTCTGTTTTGAAGGCAGTCCTGATGTGATGTCTGTGTAGTACCTTACTAATTTTGTCTGTAGTACCTCTTATGTAGGGCAGGACAGCTGTTCCATAGGTCTGTTCATCTTCTGGGTCTCTATTATGTTTCAGTGTGTTTTTGTGGATCAAGCTGGTGATTTTGCTTTTGTGGAAGCCGTTGGCTGTCAGTACTTTAGTCAGGGTGCATAGTTCAGCCTTAATGTGTGTCTTGTCTGCCAGGCGTTTGGTTCTGGTAATTAGTGTTTTAGCCACGGAGTTTATCTGTGCTGGGTGGTGGTGGGATTGGGCGTTGAGGTAGCGGTTGGTGTGTGTTTTCTTCTGGTATATGGTGTGTCCTAGTGTGCCATCTGTTTTTTGTAGATTAGTACATCTAGGAATGGTAGTTGTTTGTTTGTTTCTGTTTCCATGGTGAACTTGATTTTGGGGTGTGCGCTGTTTAGGTGTGTTAGGAAATTGTTTAGGTTTTCTTGTCCATGGGGCCAAATCACGAATGTGTCATCGATGTATCTTAACCATAGTTTGGGTTTGAAGATGGCATTGGCCAGGGCTCTGGATTCGAATTCTTCCATGAACAGGTTAGCAACCAGCCAAACACCTCATGGAACTAACAGAACACTGCTTAACCAACACATATTTCATATACAAAGGACAAAGATACAAACAAATAGAAGGAGCCCCCATGGGATCACCACTGTCACCTGTCATTGCTAACCTGTTCATGGAAGAATTCGAATCCAGAGCCCTGGCCAATGCCATCTTCAAACCCAAACTATGGTTAAGATACATCGATGACACATTCGTGATTTGGCCCCATGGACAAGAAAACCTAAACAATTTCCTAACACACCTAAACAGCGCACACCCCAAAATCAAGTTCACCATGGAAACAGAAACAAACAAACAACTACCATTCCTAGATGTACTAATCTACAAAAAACAGATGGCACACTAGGACACACCATATACCAGAAGAAAACACACACCAACCGCTACCTCAACGCCCAATCCCACCACCACCCAGCACAGATAAACTCCGTGGCTAAAACACTAATTACCAGAACCAAACGCCTGGCAGACAAGACACACATTAAGGCTGAACTATGCACCCTGACTAAAGTACTGACAGCCAACGGCTTCCACAAAAGCAAAATCACCAGCTTGATCCACAAAAACACACTGAAACATAATAGAGACCCAGAAGATGAACAGACCTATGGAACAGCTGTCCTGCCCTACATAAGAGGTACTACAGACAAAATTAGTAAGGTACTACACAGACATCACATCAGGACTGCCTTCAAAACAGACAGAAAAATAGCAGCCATCCTTAGCAACCCCAAAGATAAAATTGACCTGGAAAACCAAGGCGTATACGAAGTCCCCTGTGCATCATGCCCGCCACATACATTGGACAGACCAATAGAAGAATAAGTACCCGCCTGGATGAACACAAAAATGCAGTCAAAAAGCTGGAACACACTTCCTCACTAGTCCAACACATGGAAGCTACAGGTCATAGCATCAACTTCAATGGCACCAAAACCCTGGCCACTATGGAAAACCCTAGCCACAGAGTCATCAGAGAAGCCATAGAGATTGAAAAAGACCTGAAAGCATGAATAGAAGAGATGACTCCACCAGGCTGTCAATCATTTGGAAGCCTGCACTCACAAACAAAAAATCTCCACACCACAAGCCAGGCAAACACCTGGGCACAAACAGATCCCCTGATACCTCCAGCTCAAACACACCCCAACCAGGCACCCAGATGAAACCTAGCTTCCTAACTAATGATAGCCGTCCATTTACCCGAAGCCAAGCTGCACTAAAGACCTCCATTAAAGTAACACAATGTTGCCAGCCAATCAAGATACAAAAAGAGCCAAAAACAGACAGAAGATATTGGGAACACCAATCAAGCAGAACACAGCAAACTCCGAGACCAATAAACACAGACCAAGACTCCCAACCAATCAGGATGAAGAAAAACTATTCTGGCACAGCAATAGGCTGCCCCAAATTTAAATCTGAAACCACTGTAAAAGTCTGACCCACAGACGGACACAATACAGAAGCCTGATGATGGCAGATGAGATTCTGCTGAAACGTTGCTACAACTTTAAAAGAACTACAATGACGTGGGAAAATACCCAACCAAGCCGAACACCATACATGTAAGACCAAAAACTTAAGAAAACAAATATCAAACCTCTACGGGAGGAAATAAACAGCCAGATCAAAACCTACGAAACTGGAAATTAAAAGAGCAGGAATACTATGTGACCTCCAATTCCTACGCAGCTGCAGAGACAACAATACTACACCAACCTGCTTCAAATTAACATTTCATCAAAGCACAGCAGCCACTAAACGTATCCTGAAAAGAACTGAAATGGCTTTACTACGGAACGAGCTCCACAGTAAGAGATTCCGATTAGATCAGTTAAACAAAGATTTGCTAGCACTACACCTGGAACTGAGCAGCAAAATCCACCCTCTACTTTGGGACAAGATAAAACAACTTACAACTTGGAGAGCTGATTCTGAAGGTATTTACAAACAGGAAAAATTATTGAAAAAATTAAAGAAATTAGAACATGACAAGAAAACCCCAACAACTCACAACAACACCTGAAACAATTAGTGCACAACGTTTCCAACAGAGAACTCACCAAAACAGAAACAGATGTTCTAACCAAAGGATTCAATTATGCTATAGCACCCCAAAAATCCCCACAGAATCCATCATATGTGCAGTAGAATCCAGCCTAACTAAATTAAATACAGATGAAGCTGATAAAATAAGACACCAAGTTACCAATATCCTATGCACAAGCAAGCCACCCAAAAGCAACTTACAGAAAAATGAAATTAAAGCACTACAAACCCTGAAAAGAGATAGCAGCATAATCATCCTCCCAGCAGACAAAGGAAATGCCACTGTAGTAATGGACAGAAAAGACTACGAAACAAAATTGACAGACCTACTCCAAGACTCCACATACAAACCCATAAACACAGACCCAACCACATATCTGGAAAAATTAACCAAGAAGAAAATTATAACCAGCCACATAAGCAAAGAGATCCAACACACGATTATACCCAGAGAGAAATCTTCCAGATGCCCCAAACTATACGGCCTCCCAAAAATACACAAAGAAGGCATACCTCTCAGACCCATAGTCAGCTCCAGAGGAGCACCACTACAAAACCTAGCCAAATACCTAGCAAAGCAGCTACAGCCCCATGCTGAAACAGCAGCTTCACATGTACAAAACTCATACCACTTCTTGGAAATGATCAAAGATCTACACGTGGAGCAAGAAGATCTGCTTGTAAGTTTTGACGTGGTTTCCCTATTCACTCAAGTCCCGATAAAAGAGACCCTTGAAATCATCAAAAATAAATACCAACCAGCCAAACACCTCATGGAACTAACAGAACACTGCTTAACCAACACATATTTCATATACAAAGGACAAAGATACAAACAAATAGAAGGAGCCCCCATGGGATCACCACTGTCACCTGTCATTGCTAACCTGTTCATGGAAGAATTCGAATCCAGAGCCCTGGCCAATGCCATCTTCAAACCCAAACTATGGTTAAGATACATCGATGACACATTCGTGATTTGGCCCCATGGACAAGAAAACCTAAACAATTTCCTAACACACCTAAACAGCGCACACCCCAAAATCAAGTTCACCATGGAAACAGAAACAAACAAACAACTACCATTCCTAGATGTACTAATCTACAAAAACAGATGGCACACTAGGACACACCATATACCAGAAGAAAACACACACCAACCGCTACCTCAACGCCCAATCCCACCACCACCCAGCACAGATAAACTCCGTGGCTAAAACACTAATTACCAGAACCAAACGCCTGGCAGACAAGACACACATTAAGGCTGAACTATGCACCCTGACTAAAGTACTGACAGCCAACGGCTTCCACAAAAGCAAAATCACCAGCTTGATCCACAAAAACACACTGAAACATAATAGAGACCCAGAAGATGAACAGACCTATGGAACAGCTGTCCTGCCCTACATAAGAGGTACTACAGACAAAATTAGTAAGGTACTACACAGACATCACATCAGGACTGCCTTCAAAACAGACAGAAAAATAGCAGCCATCCTTAGCAACCCCAAAGATAAAATTGACCTGGAAAACCAAGGCATACTGAAGTCCCTGTGCATCATGCCCGGCCACATACATTGGACAGACCAATAGAAGAATAAGTACCCGCCTGGATGAACACAAAAATGCAGTCAAAAAGCTGGAACACACTTCCTCACTAGTCCAACACATGGAAGCTACAGGTCATAGCATCAACTTCAATGGCACCAAAACCCTGGCCACTATGGAAAACCCTAGCCACAGAGTCATCAGAGAAGCCATAGAGATTGAAAAAGACCTGAAAGCATGAATAGAAGAGATGACTCCACCAGGCTGTCAATCATTTGGAAGCCTGCACTCACAAACAAAAAATCTCCACACCACAAGCCAGGCAAACACCTGGGCACAAACAGATCCCCCTGATACCTCCAGCTCAAACACACCCCAACCAGGCACCCAGATGAAACCTAGCTTCCTAACTAATGATAGCCGTCCATTTACCCGAAGCCAAGCTGCACTAAAGACCTCCATTAAAGTAACACAATGTTGCCAGCCAATCAAGATACAAAAGAGCCAAAAAACAGACAGAAGATATTGGAACACCAATCAAGCAGAACACAGCAAACTCCGAGACCAATAAACACAGACCAAGACTCCCAACCAATCAGGATGAAGAAAAACTATTCTGGCACAGCAATAGGCTGCCCAAATTTAAATCTGAAACCACTGTAAAGTCTGACCCACAGACGGACACAATACAGAAGCCTGATGATGGCAGATGAGATTCTGCTGAACGTTGCTACAACTTTAAAAGAACTACAATGACGTGGAAAATACCGAACCAAGTCGAACACCATATATATATATATATATATATATTTGTTTTCTTAAGTTTTCATGCGGTACTTACATGTATGGCATTCGGCTTTGTTCGGGTATTTTCCCACGTCATTGTAGTTGTTCTTTTAAAGTTGTAGCAACGTTTCAGCAGAATCTCATCTGCCATCATCAGGCTTCTGTATAGTGTTCGTCTGTGAGTCAGACTTTTACAGTGGTTTCAGATTTAAATTTGGGGCAGCCTATTGCTGTGCCAGAATGGTTTTTTCTTCATCCTGATTGGTTGGGAGTCTTGGTCTGTGTTTATTGGTCTCGGAGTTTGCTGTGTTCTGCTTGATTGGTGTCTCTAATATCTTCTGTCTGTTTTTTGGCTCTTTTTGTATCTTGATTGGCTGGCAGCATTGTGTTACTTTATTGGAGGCCTTTAGTGCAGCTTGGCTTCGGTAAATGGACGGCTATCATTAGTTAGGAAGCTGGGTTTCATCTGGGTGCCTGGTTGGGGTGTGTTTGAGCTGGAGGTATCAGGGGGATCTGTTTGTGCCCAGGTGTTTGCCTGGCTTGTGGTGTGGAGTTTTTTTGTTTGTGAGTGCAGGCTTCCAAATGATTGACAGCCTGGTGGAATCATCTCTTCTATTCATGCTTTCTGGACTTTTTTCAATCTCTATGGCTTCTCTGATGACATCACATCAAGACTGCCTTCAAAACAGACAGAAAAGTAGCAGCCATCCTTAGCAACCCCAAAGATAAAATTGACCTGGAAAACCAAAGCATATAGGAAGTCCCCTGTGCATCATGCCCAGCCACATACATTGGACAGACCAATAGAAGAATAAGTACCCGCCTGGATGAACACAAAAATGCAGTCAAAAAGCTGGAACACACTTCCTCACTAGTCCAACACATGGAAGCCACAGGTCATAGCATCAACTTCAATGGCACCAAAACCCTAGCCACTATAGAAAACCCTAGCCACAGAATCATCAGAGAAAAATCTCCACACCACAAGCCAGGCAAACAACTACAATGACGTGGGAAAATACCCGAACAAAGCCGAATGCCATATATATATATATATATATATATATATATATATATATATATATATATATATATATATATATATATATATATATATATATATATATATATATTCGCATCAAGGATTAATTGTACATATGGCATAAAATAAGGATAAAAATAAGGTCCCACAAACTGTCGAGGATGAAATTGTTTTTAATTGTTTTCTGATTTTTCTTTCTACTCTTTTTGCTTTGTTTCCTTTTCCTTTCTCACATTTATGTACGTGTTGTTTGTCTATTTTAATTGTAAAATTAATAAAGTTTATTTTTTAAAAAAATAAATAAATCTAGATTTAGTAGCTGTGAACATATAAGCAGAGCAGTTTCCTTGGTTTTCACAACTTATATAAATAATTTCTTGGAATAATCCCTTTCCCTTCCCAAATCATGTAAAACTGCTACAAAATATGTTTGTCATAAAAGAGCTGTGCTTTTGCCAACAAGTTGCAAACTTTTGCCTCTGCTTTTGTTTGCATGAGCAAATTCTGGAATATGACAGCTTGAAGATTTCAAAGAGTTCCCTCCCTTTCCACCTTCTTTTTCCTTCCCATTTTTCCACGGTGTCGGAAATCAAGAGCAACATTTTAATTGTAGGAATTGGCCTTCGTTTTTTTATCACATGTGGAAACTTCATGGATTGCTAACTTCCCGATCAACAGTCTTATCTCCATACAAATGATGTCCTGCCTACAAATGTTTCTGGTGGGTATTAATTAAAGTTTGAAACTCAGTAGGCACACTTCGGGGCACTTAATGAAAACAAAGTTAGCAGAGGATGAAATCAGCTCACAGAGTACACATAGTTTTAGATCTGAGTTGTTGACCAACTTTGCCAGAATGCCAGAAACTTCTTCTCGGAGCTCAGAGCTTTAAACCTTGCAATTTATGTCCTTCTAGCTACTGGCTACCCCTCTCAAATGGGAGTAGACAATCTTGTCTTATCTCGCTGAACAACGCTCACTATCATTCCCTGCTCTTTTGGGAGGAGTTGATGCAAATGAATAATTTGATGCAAATGACCCATCATTATCCTCCAGAGTGAGATCAGTTCCAACACTCCTGATCTTCCACAAGAGCTTAAAGACCTGCCTCTGCCAGTTGGCTTGGGACTCCAATGGGAGGTCTTCACATTAGGGGTGATTGACAGACTAATAACAGATCCCACTTTCCCCCGCCCACCCCCCACTCATCCTATGCCCTCCTTCCTCATCGTTCTGTTAGGGTTGTGTATTTATTACTTAATTCCTATTGTGTATAGATTTTGTAAAATTATATTTTATTTTTAATATTGTAAACTGCCCAAAGTCATCTTGGAGTAAGATAGGAGGTCAATAAATTTAATAAACAAATAAGATAAAATGTCCCACAAACTTTGATCCAAATTGACAGCTTACATTCTGTGATGATATTTGTTAACACCATCGAACATCCACATCTTCCTATCCCAGGTCCTTGGTAAGGAATCAATCATCTTCCTATCCAGGGGTGGGATTCAATTTTTTTTACTACCAGTTCTGTGGACGTGGCTTGGTGGGCGTGGCAGGGGAAGGATACTGTAAAATCTCCAGTCAGAGGTAGTAATTGATGGTTCTCCGAACTACTTAAAATTTCTGCTACTGGTTCTCCAGAACTGGTCAGAACCTGCTTGAATGCCACCTCTATTCCTATCCCAGGTCCTTGGTAAGGAAGACAAAAATGCAAAATCCAGTCTGCACATCTGGCTGGCTGTGTGATGGGCCATTTTCCTTTAGTTATCTGTGGAATAAGAGATCAGTCCAAGAAGTGGTTGGTCTTCTTGATGATGATGTTCAGAAGATATAATAGGTTAAAAGGGAGAAGGCTGAACTGCTTAATTTCTAATTTGCATTTTTTTTCTCAAAAAAAGAAAATGGTCCTACTAGTCAGAACCCATACTGTGAAGGGCAAAAAGGAAATACAGATCAATGAATGAATTCAAAGCTCTGGGACCAGTTGGATTACACCCCAAGCACCAAAGGAACTCATAGATGTGATCCCAGAATTACGGATTAAAATTTGAGAACTCTGGGAGCACAGGGGAAGTGCTAGAAGACTGCAGATGAGGTAACAGTGTTCTATTCTTTGAAAAGTGGGGAAAAATGGACCCAGAATACTGTAGACTAATCAGCTTTATATCAGTATCTGGGGAAATCTTCGGAAAAATAATCAAGCAGTGAGTGTACAAGCACTTAGAAAGGAACAAAGGCCAGCATGTGCTTGTTTAAAAAAAAAAGTCATGCCAGACAAACACTATTGCTTTTTTTTAAAAAACAAGCTAATTAGATTAAAGAACCAAGGGAATGTTGAGGATGTAGTATAGTTAGACTTCAGGAAGGCAATTGATAAAGCTGATTATAGCTTCCTTCTTGATAAAATGGATCAATGCAGAATAGATGTTCCTACGACCAGATGGATTAACAGTTGGCTAAAGAATTATATATGACACATGATCCTTAATGGATCTACATCTACACTGATGAAGATACGCAGTGAGGTATTTCAGAGTTCTTTCCTATGCCCAGTACATTTTCATATATAACATAGGCAAGGACAGAAGGGGTGCTCACCAAATTCACAGCTGATACAATGCTGGGAAAAAATTGTTTACACGTCAAAAGGCAAGTGCAAGGTTATTGATAGGTTTGAACTTTGGGCAATAAGCAGCAACATGCAATTCATTCATGAGAAATGGAAGATAGTTAGGAAAAACCAGAAGTACACGCACAAAGTAGGCAGCACTCAGGCCAGCAATGGTGTTTGTGAGAAGTATCTAGGCCAGCAGTCTCTGACCTTTCTGGTTTGGCAGCCAAGTGGATGGGGAGAGGGGATGGTTTTGTGTGAACAGTAGGCACGTGTACCTGCAGATCCATTTGTGTGAGCTGGGAGTACACATGCCTGCCCAATATTCATACAAATGGAGCTTCGTATGTGAGCACAAGTGGTCACCACTCATGCAAGTGGAGCTGCATGTAGGTGCACATGCTCATACACCGCTCATGCGGCTGGTCCTAAATGACTACTAATGGGCCGTGGCCCGGAGGTTGGGGATCCCTGATCTAGGTATCCAAGTACACAACAAATTAAATATAAGCCTGAAGTATGCTGTAGCTATCAAAAAAGCCTATAGAAGCTTGGCTGACTGCATCACTTCCTGAGACATGCCAACCTCTGTTGACACCAGTTCTGATAGTCACAATATAAGAAAATGTTGGGGAATTGGAAGTTGCAGAGAAGAGTGACAAAGATGGTGAAGGGCTTGGAGGATAAAACCTATGAAGAACAGTTAGTCATTTGTTTTGTGAAATAGGCGGCTATATAGGCAGGCAGGCAGGCAGAAAGGCAGGCAGGCAGGCAGGCAGGCAGGCAGGCAGGCAGGCAGGCAGGCAGGAAGGAAGGAAGGAAGGAAGGAAGGAAGGAAGGAAGGAAGGAAGGAAGGAAGGTCCTAGCCTATGTTTAGCCAAAAAAAGATAAAGCTTGGGGGAGATGCAATACTGTCACAGAGAATAGGGTGTGGATATATTCTTCATACTACCCGAAGGCAGGACAAAAACCAACGAGTTGAAATTTTTACAGAAAGAGATTCCTACTTAGAATTAAGTGGAACAGTCTGCCTCCTGCTCAGTCACTAGAAGCAAATGTTGGGCATCAATTTGTCTAGGATTTCTGGTTTGGAGCAGGTAGTTAGACTAGCATATCTCCTTGGTCCTTTTAAGCTCTACGTTTCTAAGAAGGAGCACAGTCCTGTAGGCTAAATTGAGGACATTTCTCGGTACATTGGTGAAATGTCAGGGTATTAAAAAGCAAACTAGAAAGCCATGTTTGCAGCAAAGCAAAGAACCTGAGCATTCCTCTCCTAGTCAGAAAGAGGAATACCTTTGTATTGTGCTTTATAGGCAATGACAACATGTTGACATGTGGATAGGGATCTGAAGCTGAACAGAGGTTGTGACTGCTGTTTAGTGTCGATGAGTTCATCTGGAGATGCAAAGATAGAAAGAGGTTAAAAGCCAAGCTGTTTGGAGACTGATAGCAGTGTTTTATTTTCAGGCTGTTGTTACAGGGAATGAAATCTTGGGAAAAGGAGGCAATATCTTAGGCACAAGGATATCATGTTTAACAATTAATAATTTATTTATCAATAGAAATGTTTGTGATAAGCATGAAAACTGCATAAAGACTCAGTTGCCCAGTACGATGGTTGCAACTATTACACTTTGTGCGTATATATCCCCACATGAATGCATCTTTGAATAATCCGTGATTCCTAGTATCTGCCTGGACAGGTCCCTGTAGTTATCTTGGCAAGAGTTTGAAAGTGACTTGCCACTGCCTTCTTCTGAGAGAACAGGAAAGTCACATGGGGGTCTTCATGCCTAAAGCAAAACTCACGGTCTCCAGGTTTCTAGACTGGTAACCAGTACACCAAATTTACCCTCACACTGCACATTAATATCTAGGTATTCATATCAGTCTCAGCAGAATAATAGAGTTGGAAGTCAGCATCTGGCTGATGTTGTCCAAGCTTGGAAGCTAAGCAAGGTCAAAGCAGGTTAATGCTTGGATAGAAATTGTCCACACCAAAGCTCTAGGCTAGACTGGAAAGCTGAAAACACATTAGAGGCAGACAATAGAAAACCACTTCCAAATAGTTTTTTTTTAAATAAAAACAAACTGCCATACATAAAATGTGGTCATGACCTTCATCACTTCTGAAGCTGACAATAGACTATTTCCATACTGTTGTTAAACAACAAACATATCCTACATAGATATGTTCAGGATGTTGCAAGGCACCATGAAGCTAAATCTGGAGGTTTTTTAATAGCCAAATACTGAAGGACTCTGCAGGAATTCTGCCAAATGTAAGTCCTTTCTCTCTAAACCTTTGGCATGAAAGCTACAGTGTGTTCAAATACTCTCTTTGAGAAAGCTTGCTAAGATATTTGAAAAACTTCTGATTATTATTGCATAAAAGGAAACGTTTCTGACATCCTGCTTACTTATCAGAGAATAGAGAAAAGAAAATAGAAATAAATAGAAATAAAAAAAAAAATAGAAATAAAAGGATAGTCGGGGCCAGAGAAGATTGTGTTTCTGGTATGGAACCATGGAAACTCACCTCAGGTCATTCACTTCAGCCCATTTAGGTTGGACTAGAAGACCTCCAAGATCCCTTCCAACTCTGTTATCCTGTTATTTCATTATACTTCAAAGAATTGCTGCTTTGGACAAGAAAAATCTCCATGTAAGCCAACTTGAGTTCTTGGTGAAAATGCAAACCTAATAATCTTATTTAAAAAAGTAATAACAATGCTCTCAATGGGGGGAAGTAAACAGTTATAAGAAATTGCAAAGGACATATATTGCCTTTTAATTTATTCATAAATTGTGGGTGTATAATGAATTGTGCAAATGCCCAAATTCGACTACTGCTAAAAATAGCTAAAATAAACAAAAAACCCTATAGTACTGCCAAAAGCTCTAAAAACGTTTCTTCTAGATTACTAACTTAGGAAAAGTTCTTTCTTAAAATGATACCAGTGTAAAATTCTATAAGCAGGAGAGACATGAGGGACGATTTTTTTTTAGATTTAGATTTTTTTTTAATCCCATCTTTATTATTTTTATAAATAATTCAAGGTGGCAAATATATACTGTGTAATACTCCTTCTTCCTTCTATTTTCCCTACAACACCCCATGATGTGAATTGGGCTGAGAGAAAGTGGCTGGTGAAAAATCACCAACTTGGCCTAAGGCAGGACTAGAACTCAAAATCTCCTGATTTCTAGACTGGTGCCTTAACTGCTAGACCAAACTGGCATTTTTAAATTTCCATCCTAGAATAATTTCTTCTAGGATTGGTTCCTCCATTTTGGGAACCTTTAGATGTCATCATCTGAGGTCCTTATGTACTTATAAAATGTAATGAGAATGATAATTCCTCATGAGAGAAAAGGAAGAGGAAGTAAGGGGTCCTTATCTAAGTTCAGTTCAGAGCCCCATTTCCCACAGAGGCCACTCAGATTGCTAAAGGAAGAGCAGGCAAGAAATTTGAGTGGCTACAGATGGAGGACTGACTAGTGACACTGAGATTAACGTATTTTTTTCTTTTCCTTTTCTTGAAAGATTTGAAGTCAGACATAAGGCAAGAGACCTTTCATAGTTATTTTGAGTCAACAGATAATTTAAGCAATCTATAGAGTGATGATTGCATCTTTACTTGTGGCTATGCCTAGGGAAAATAGGCAAAGATCGCTCAGACTTTTATTCCTTTCTTTACACCTGCAAATTTTCTGTATTTTAAGTATTCTGTATTTAAGAAAACCAGCAGAGTTTCTTCCAGATCCTACAATTTTGAAAGCTGATGAGCCCCAGGAATTGGCAAGCTTATTTAAAGATAATTACATTCTCCCGATATGTCATTGGTGTTGATGTTGAGTTAGTATGTGGAACCACTAGTTCTTACAGCCCCTTTCCAGTAATGAACTCTTGCAGATGCTATAAAATTTTAACGATCCCATTTTTATTTCCATACTTTGTTCTGCACTGCTGTTATTTTTTCCCTCCATTTGATGTTGTTCACCAAATATGTCATCAGGTACTCAGGCCAGAGGAACTGGTTTTTATATTTCTCTTTAAAAAGAAAAAAAAATCTTTCCTACTTTATGCTGGCTTGGAGCCTTTAATCATGTTCACTCTGTAAAGCTTAATCGCTATCAGTGCTGCTTAGGTTATGATTGGAAAAATTCCAGTGAGCATGTAGATTCCCAGTAATTCTCCTGCTGTTTCTTTATCTTGATCACTGTAGAAACGCATCCCTTTATATGAGGATTTTGGTTTTTAGACTGGTATTCCATACATGATACCTGGCACAGCATAGTGGTTAAGAGGCTAAGCTGTGAGCTGCAAAGCTGGTTAACTGAGACAAAAATCCCATAGGCAAGCCTTCCCGTAAATGTGGTTGGTTGATGAGTTTAGGAATTGCCTTTCTTGAAAACATCCCAGCTGTCTCACTCTGAGTTGCTGATACCATTACCCTTTAGATGTTGGACTGAAAGTAAATTTGATTCTCATTACCATATGCCAAGCCAGCTTGCTCATCCAGGGCTGAATTCTGAATGAGTGATGATGTTGTGTTGTTTGCTGACCTTGCATTCAACAGCAGCACTGAAACACTCAACAATCTACCCAGTATGACAACTATAATGTCCCAGTCTAAAAACAGGATTAGAAAGGAAAGGGAGCCCACTCATCCTGACCCCATTATCAATCTGATCTTACCTAATACCTATGTGATGTGATCCCATTTAAACAAAAGGCAAATCGCAATGTTCTGCAGCAAATATAAAGTGTACAGTTGCAGTTTAGTGCCAAATCAGAGAGAGAGTAGAGGGAAACACCCACCCTTATTACTTTCTCTTCAATGATTTCCCATAGTTGTTGCTCCTACCAGAGACACCCTGGGTGATCGTATGCTCTTGCTTCTTCCTCATCCTCTCTCACTTGCTACCTGGCTACAAGTCAAGCTGGTGATAATGCTGATCTGTTTGCTGTGGGGGGAAAAAAACCCCAGCTGATGCCAAAATACTGTTAAAAGCAGAGAAGCAAGCCAGCAAGCTGTTGTTTTCTCCCAAGTTAGCAACTCTATATATCAGCATTATGCAAAGCTATATAGTTGTCACTCTAGACATCCCTTGGGATGATGGAGGAGCCTTTTTAGGAATCTTTTGTAAAGTCTGACTGCTGATGTGAAGAACATTCACCCTGTGCCTTCTTAGATTGCAAGCTATGATCTATTTAGTGTTGCAATCTTGCATCAATGCTGCAATGAATCCTTTAAAGTTTGAACTGCATACTTAAAGCATCTGCAGAAACACTACATGCCTTGTGAAAGAAATCTTAAATAGGGATAAATTTATCCAAAAAGGGGTACTTGAGGTTCAACAAAAGAAGATGGAGGTCCTTGCACTTGGCTAACAAAAGCCTGGCTTAAACGTCCTACAGGAAATTGACTGAAGGGACTTTAAAAAAAAACCCTCTAAAACCTCCACTCTCAATTTCACTAATGAAAATAATACTGCTTCAAAAGCCTCAGTTAAAAACATTCTATGAACAAGAAGGATTGAGGAAAGGAATTACTAATGGCTCATTATAGTGCATTGTATAGATGATGCAATTAGAGAAGACTATCAATAAATCAAACATTTGCATACTATATATATTCAGGTATTTTGCAAAAGTCTTCAGACTGTGAATACATGTCTGCTATTTATCCGGAAAAAAATGCAGTTATTTCTCAAGTATGCTTTCTATTTTATTTATTTTTTAAAGAAAACCTGTGTCTTAATTGTATATCAGTATACCCCACACTCCTAATTGGCAGGAATCATGAAAAAGTATGTTTAGCTTGCAGATCATTTCAGAATAGAAATCCTGATGTCAATGTGCTGGGCATAAAATTAAGTTTTGGTTGCAGTTATTGTATACTGGTCAAAATGTGCCCAAACTGACCTTTATTGTCATTACTATGAGCAAAAAAATGTTGTATGTAGTAAGTATGACTAAGACTGGTAACCTAGCTTACATATTTATCTTATAAAAAACATAATGTGAAACAACTGGTTGATGAAAGCCATGATGGGTAGTGGAGGTTAGTATTTATGGACTCATCTGGTGACAACAATAAATGATAAAGAACATGTATGTATTAATTAAAGAAATAAAAGAAAGAACAACAGACATGTTGCCTGCCTGTAAAACTTAGATAAAAGCGAAGGGTCTAATATATCTGAATGAAAACGACCCAATCTTATGGAGTGATATATATGCAGGGAACTGAAGAAGTAAACTTAATTATGAGTGAAAGAGCTGAAATATATGTCAGAACATATGAACCAGTTTCATTGATGGGAGTGCATATGAAAGTACAACAGAAGTTATAGATTCAAAATAGTTGAATGTTGCATTTTAGTAAAGGTGATAATCGAATGATTATCGGAGATGAATTCTGCAATAGTCTGAATGGATGAGTCCTGGGGTGGGGTACAGTACAGAATGATCTGTAAAATGACATGGAAATGTGATGAGTATAGGGAATGGATTGCACCATCTGGAGAGCCAAGGCTAAAAGAGAATTGTCGGTATTTGGTGAGCCTCTGCCTAGAAAATGCTTATTTTGAATACGGAAGGAAAAGAATATTACCATGGAAGTGTGTAAAATTATATTAATGGGAGGTATAAAGATGGACTCTTGGAGGAAGTTAGGAAGGAAAAAGATATAAAATAATTACTGAAAAAAATGAGAGAGAAATATTTTATGTAATATATTATATTTACACAGTGGTAAGCAGAATTGCAGCAGCATAGTGGCCTAGTGGTGAAGATGTTCACCTCCCACTCAGAAGGTTCAGAGTTCAATCCTAGATTTCTCTCTTAGGTGCGAACCCAGTTCCACACAGCCTCTACCCCAAATTAAGGGACGACAGGTTCATAAAAAGGAAACAAAATTAAAATCAGAATAATATATTAAAGAATTGTCTGGAAATATATTCTATAAAATATTGTCAAGAAAAAAAGATTTATTACACATATTTCCCTCCCCCCTGAAATATAAGAAAAGAATAACAAACCACACAGAACTTTGCTATTGGATGAGATGAAATGTACAATAGACCTGGTGGGCCTGAAATTAAACACTCAGAGATGCCTCTTGAAGGTCTAGACCAGGGGTGTCAAACTTGATTTCATTGCGGGATGCATCAGGGTTGTGTTTGACCTTGGGGGGGGAGGGCAGAGGGGGCATGGTCAGGGTGAGCATGACCAGCTCAACATCATTTGTGTCGGGGTGCCTTTGGTGGCCCGAGCACTTTGCCAGTGAAAATGGGCTCCCAAGCTCCATTTCTGACTGCAACAGCCTCCTGCAACCCTCTGCCAGAGAAAACAGAGCTCAGGAGGGCCACATGCAGCCCTTGCGAGCTCCGTTTTCAGCTGCAATGGTCTCCTGTAACCCTCTGCTAGGGAAAATGGAGCTTGGGAAGGTCACACATGGCCCTCCTGAGCTCTGTTTTCACTAGCAGAGGCATTGCAGACAGTCCGTCCTGTTTCCAGGGTGGCCCTGTGAGCCAGTTCTGTTTCCAGGATGGCCCTGTGGGTTGGATTTGGCCCTCGGGCCTTCAGTTTGACACCTCTGGTCTAAACATTTCTGACAAAGAGAGAGCCATGCATGTATGGGATATGCTTAATTATCTTTTCTGAAAGTTCAGGACTTGGGACAGGGAGGCCCTGTTCATCTTTCAACTTCTCCGTCCATGGGCATGTGATAGATTTCTATGGGGAACTACTGTTCCTGAAATGCCAACTGCTTCTGGATGTCCAGTTGACATCATAGGGGCTGGATGTTAATGTGACCAGCTTCTGCTGGAGTTCTAGCCCTCTGAGTACCATGATGGATGTACAAGTCAAGGATCTGTTCAAAGCTATTCACCTCAAATGCATATCGTTTAGCCACTGCAGTGTAAAGGTCAGGGTTTCTGCTGACAATAGGCAGATTTCATTAAAAGGTTGTGTGATGTGACTACATGGAAAACTTGTTTCAAGGAGGCATCTCCATTATTGCCTTGCTCCACAGAATGACTTGGGGTGGATCTTTTGAGGGAGGGAGGATGTCTTGTTAGTGGCTTCAGTATTGTGATATTCTTTTGAGAAGAAGGAGAGCCTGAAGCCATACATCTATAATTCAGATTCATGCTGTTTCTGCAAGGAGGGGTAGTAGTGTCAATCCTCATCTGTTTCTTTTCTTTATTGGATTCTTGAATTCAATCTACAATCTCCAGCAAATAATCGACTGACAACCGGATAGCTGTTTGTGGCAAGGAATGATTACTATCTCCTTGTATATTTCTGGCCAAAGGTTAAGCCTAGGTTGAGAACAAGATGGGACACTTCCCCAACTTAGTCCACTGGCCAATGCAAAAATCCAAGGCAATTCTAGTTGTCCATCCTCACTCAGTTTTACATCATTATGAAGAATTACATTCAAACAGGAGAGGAACTAAACAAAGGCAGCTTGGCTGGCATTTCATATTGTTTAAGCTGGGAAAAAGAATTTTGGTTTAGGAATTGATTGTGCACCAGGCACCTGCTCTCCAAAACTTAGAACACATATGCTGAGCTGGGGAAGCCAGAAGAAGAAAGGTCTGTTTTGAACTCTCTCTGACTGTGATTGATAGCCCTGTGCTGGATTGTCACTGAAGTAGAAAATTAGAGGGAGATAGTTTCAGATAGAGGCCCATCCAGGTTGCATGCTGTGTCCATAAACATTGGCTGAGCCTTTGAGATTGTTTCTCCCCTCATTATTCCCAGTGCTGAACTGGAAGGAGGCCAACTAGATCTTGGCTTTATTGTTTTTTCCTCCTAACAATGTTTCTTCCAGACGCTTCTTCATTTAGTTGAGAAAAATACATTTTTCCCAGCATATTTTAATAACTCTTCAAATTATTAAACACACATGCCAGACTATTATTACAGTGATTGTCCTCTCCCTATTCGAAAGACAATTTTTCATTGCGGCTCATTTTGAGTGAAGTAAGCCAGTCATGTTCCCGTTTGAGAATATCACTCATAAGGAAAGAAAGATTTAAAAGAGAGCAGTTTGGTGTAGTGGTTAAGGCACCAGGCCCGAAATCAGGAGACTGTGAGTTCTACTCCTGCCTTAGGCATGGAAGTCAGCTGGGTGACTTTGGGTCCCTCCCTTCCTCCCTCCCTCTCTCTCTCTCTCTCTCTGACTAACCCATCTCACAGGGTTATAGTACAGAAAATAGGAGGAGGTGTGTTGGATATGTTCACCACCTTCAGTTATTTGTAAAAATAATAAAGGCAGGACATAAATACATAATAAAAAAAAACAAAATAAAATAATACTTTCGTCATCTAGTTTCTGGACATGGAAAAGAATGTCCTATTTGGTATCAATGCATGTATGAAAGTAAGCCTTCTTCTATTGAAGCAAACATGCTTTGTCCTATGCTCTGAACTACTTGTTGCAAAAAAAAATTGCTTATGGATTTGTCCAGGGGGAATGAACCACTTTGAGGCAAAACAAATTATTCAGGGCCAAAAAACGAATGCCAAGTTTTACCAGCATGTCCTAAGTATAAAGCATGCCAGGTAGGAGGAAAAGAGGTTACACAAATTCCACACCACTTGTTCCTAACAACAACACATTTGGAAGAGCACTAGGTTGGTGAAGATTGGTCTCTCAGTTTGGGAAGAAATAACACTCACAGCATGAAATGAGAAATGCCCAAGGTTTACTCGCGGCAATTCACAAATCCAGAAATAAATACCAAATGCATCTCTCATGGAAACTTGGAATTTTTTTCACATGACCAGCCACAGGTCAACCTGTGGTGATTGTGTATATGTGAAGGAGTTTTATATACTTGATGTAAACTATTACAAGGTTTGATTTAAGTAATACTTTGATTTAAAAAGTTGCTTCCACAGTCCTTTCCTCTACTACATGCTTTATCCCTTGAAGTATTAATGAAATGTTAATGAGAGGACATATTATTAGTAATTGAGTCCCATCCCCCCCCCCCCAATGTCTCTCTGGTGAAGAACTGTGTGTTCCGATACATGGAAAAGGCAGATCCAGTGTATAGTTAGATTTGATATTTGCAAAGGGAAATTATTCATTGCTTTTTTGTCCCAGTTGACCTTGGGCCAGCTTGAGATAGTTTGCTAATTAAGCTGCCTACTAGCTAACAGAATGGGATATGTATGATTTTTTTTAAAAAAAAAATGGAATAGTATATGCAGCCCAGAGAGGCAGGATGCTGGGAAAAGGATAGACTCTTCTTTCCAATTCTTGCTTTTTGATGAATTGGAAAAGTATAACTAGTAAAAGCATTTGCAAATTTGATTGGTTACCTAAGAACCCATCTGGGTTCACACCTCAGTCTCTCTCGAACTTGAAAACTCATTTTTAAAACCATCCGAAGGATGTTTTGCTTTGCTCATGCTGGGTTGACAATAGTGTTCAGGATTTGGTTAAAAGAAGAGGTACTGTAGTAGTGGTAGTAGTAGTAGTAGTAGTAGTAGTAGTAGTAGTAGTAGTAGTAGTAGTATTTTGGGCCAATGTGATAGAGTTTTCTTAAGTTTAAAACTCTCTGGGGCAAAAGGTTAGGAGATGGAGTTCTTTCCCTCCAAGAGAACTTGAAAAAAGTGATCTGTTTCTCCTTTGAACTCTACGATGACTTTTGCATTTAACTAATATGGAGACAATTGGAGCAAGGTGGACAAATATCTACCCTAGGTGCTCTGCTATAGATTTCTCTGCCCTTGGTCCTTCTACTAAACTGGAAGAACCATTCTGATGAACATTTTACAGCATCACAATCCTTTTTATTTGTTGCACACAGCTCCCCAGCAATGAAACAAAAGAGAACATAGAAATGGATGCTTTTTAAAAAAAAATCATTGTTCACACCCTCACAGCCCTCCTCCTCTCCCCACAATGTTCACTGGAATTATTTAGCCAGACAAAGGAACAGGATCAGGTCACCAGGGTGGCCTCTGAAAGGTTTTGTGGCATTTGAAGGAGCACAAGAAGGCGATGGATGAAAATGCAGAGCGGTCTAGCATGCAAGACTGCTCAAATCAATCAGATGAAGTGGAAATCTATGGCTCAAAGCTTGCAATTACACACATATCCCTTTTAAGAATATTTGTTATAGCTGCTTTTAATGTCAGCAGCCTGTTCAGAGGGGAAATAATGGATCATTAGCAAAGATCCGTCACTATAAATGCTTCTCTGGCTGACCCTTCAGTGCCACAGAGCTAAATCAGTAGGAGCAGCTCGGCAAAGTGGCATTTTGTAGTACATGGTGCAACAAAACTCTTGCAATGATGTCCCTGAAAAAGTTACTTCACCCTTCAGTTTAGAAGAGGCCTGAACAAGCTTTCCTCTTCCCTCCTCTCCTTGCTGGCTATAATGGCAGGTGACTGAAATAATAAAAAAGACCATTCAGATAAAACCTAAGCTGAAATGAGGGCCTTGTTCAGGCCCATTTGGAGATTCTTCGTGGTTGCTTTAGTTTTGAATCTAGTCCGGGGATTTCACCTCTCTTGGGAGCTACAGTACTGCCAAATCACATTAGGGTAGCTATTTAAATTGAAACTAAGTGAAAGCACAGAGACAAAAAATATGGATGGGATCTGTAGTGTATTCAAATAGAGACTTCTAAGTCGATGTTCCTATTGGTTAGCAAATGCAACTAAAAGATTGGTTAATAACGTTAGTATCTGATTGGCCACGTAAAGCTGCGGGAAGTTTAAATAAATGCCATTGGTTGCGAGCCGCCGAACAGCCGCTATAAAAAGGGGTGCCGCGGCTCGACTGCAGTTGAAGTTACTAGTTATTATTAAAGAGCTGAATTCAACTCCGGTCTTCGAGTCTCTTTACTGGCAACAGAACAGGATCCATATGGCCAGGGGTTCATATAACACTGTCAAGGGCTGGTTCTAACATGTAGTAAGAATCCCCCACCAACCCTACCTGGAGGGAGGGTAACTTTGAAGAAGTCACCTGGGCTGGACTTTCCATAGAGGGGCATCCTACTTTGTCTGCTTTGTCAAGTCTTGATGGCTGCAGTTTGCAAATATGAATTTCATAAAGTGAAACAGGAAATAAATGAAGTGTGCTAAACAATGAAGCTATGGACAAGCAGATAATTTATAATGCACTTCTGTTTAACTCACTTTTTTAAATGTTTCCACTAGAAATAGCAATAACTGACCCTCCCCCCCCCCCGTGTTGAAACCAAATTTGTGCAAAAGAATGGAAATATAAAAGTTTGTCTTTTGCATGATCCTAGCTTGCAGAGCAAATGATTTTGGATACTCATACATTCAATCAAATCTTCAATTTAAATCAGGGGTGTCCAACCTTGGCAACTTTAAGACTTGTGGACTTCAACTCCCAGAATTCCTCAGCCAGCTTTGCTGGGAGTTCTGGGAGTTGAAGTCCACAAGTCTTAAAGTTGCCAAGGTTGGACACCCCTGATTTAAAGTTATAGAATTGCAAAGGAAATTCCATACACTTCAGATCACTGAGCTGTGTCAAGAGTAAACATGAAATATTTTTTCTCACTGGATATAGTGAGGAGGTGTGTAAAATGGTCTAATCTTGTTGATAATATACTCTTCAAACCCACTCTAAATGTTTTTGTCAAGCAGGAATTGGTCCACATCAAATTTTCCTTCTCCTGAAACTATGAATTTTCTTCATCACCTCGCCTCCAGGATTTCAATATACTATTAAAAGTGGAAGGTGGCATTAAAGGGCTTGTTATATAATGTGTTTACTTGGCCAATGAAATTTAAGTTTTTCACCATATCCTGTATGCAATGAACTAAATCTCTCACTTATCCTTAAGGTAATAGAGTTAGCTTTTGGGTTGCTACAGTTAAGCTTACATTTACATAAGACTATATGCTAAATGTGGAATCTTCACTTTGAGGATAAGATCCTCTTTTTAATTTATCTAATCATTTTATACACACATACACATGTACTGTATTAACTTTAATGGCTATGTGGTTAATATATGTTTACATATCTATGATTTCTAAAAAAAAATGACTTTCTTGTTTGAATAAGGTGACATGTTCATTACAAGTGAATAGACCATCTGGGGAAACTAGGTTGTTTCCTAGCTCTTCTCAATCAGTGGGAGATCAGCAGCCAGCTCAGGAGCAGAAACTCTTTCTCCTTGCAAGATAATTTGTATTCTGCACTAGCCTTTCGGGGTTCGGAAGAAGCTTCAGTCCAACAGCATATTTATGTATTCACTGAGGCATAATCTGGGCCATGCATACTCTTGACAGCTGTAGAAAGCAATCCCATTTTTCATAAGGTGGGTAAGGAAAGGTGTGTGTAGAAGTGATTGAGACTGCAACCGGCTAAAGGGGATTACAAGAAGACCAGAGAGCCAAGCAACCTGGAAAAAGCAAGGGCTTCCCAGCAGTGAAAGAATATCAAGAGGGGGAAAGATGCCTTATGAACTATGCTCAACAGGAGCAGCATCAGTCAATGTTCCTATGGAAAGGTACAATATGGCAGTCAGAATCTCAGAGTAGGTCCAGTGAAGTAACCGGCCCATAGGATGCTTAAATCTGGCCTGCGGGGCCAGCCTGGAAATAGCAAAGGACTGGCCCATGGAGCTTCTGGTAGCCAAAATGGGGGGTGGGGGTTGCGCACCCCATTTTTAGCCCAGACAGCAAAGTGCTGCAAGAGGCCATCCATCCCGTCTCCCCACCCCACCCTCACCCGGCCAGTAGAGGAGAAGTACAATACTGATCCGGCCCTCAAAGAGACCCAGTTTGACACCCCTGGATTAGAATGTGAATTACTTTATATTACTGTGATTAAAAAAAACAAAAAACCATGCAAATTTTCTTCAGAAACAGTATCACTCCCTCTTCTCCATTAAGATACTTTATGCTGCAGCTTGAAATCATCATGCTTGATAGACTGCATATTTTGCCTTAAGTACTGACAAGGGATGCTATGGGTACATTGAGGCCTTCAAAGGAACTTTTAGTATTTGGATGCTTGATAACTCAGAGATGGGAAAGGCAGCTGCTGCCCATTTCAGATGACCACTTCCACGAGTCCTTTGTTAGGAGCCATGGTGGCTGGGCTGAAGAAAACTAGGCTAAAAATAACTGGAGAATAACCAACTGTTTAGTCCTGGTCACATCAAGTGTGATGTAGTGAATTTAGCTAGCATGCTAGGACTATAGAACACCATCTGATTATGCACTGATATTGGCAAAAGATGGCTGATTATTATTAATTTTTACCTATTTTGAGTGTGTGTGTGTGGGTGGGTGTGGGTGTTATAAGTGAAAAGGGAAACAGAGCAGAAGTATGCTGTTAAGTACCTTCTCCTCCTGACTGGCCAAAACCCCAAAAAAGTCCTAGAATCATATTTCTAAAATTCTGCCACTTGATTTCTGGTGTTTGGCAGTATAATCTCTCTCTGCTAGAAATGGCATATAGTTTCTCATCTTGATGATAGATGAAGAAATTTATTCCACATAAGCTTTCACAGTCTATGTAGTACTCCATCAGTTGCATGTTGTGCTGTCCTGAGAAAGTAGAATAGCAGAGCAGACAGACAGGCTCATATTAATCTACTCCCTGGAGTTGCACAGATAATGTGAAGTGAGAGTAAAATCCATGTATATTGTCCTGAAGATTTGGAGGATAAGTGACATAGCAGCTTTTTGTCACATGTCAGCAAAACCATTGTATTTAGTAGTGTGGTTAAATTTTGCACATTTTATAATCTTGAATATTAGTTTGTGAGTGTTAGGTTTGTTTTAGATTTTGTATTTCCACTTCCGCAGATATTGCTCTCAAGATTCATTATCATCCACTCTGTCCTGAAACTAATTGCAACTTAATTTATGTATCAATATAAAGTTTGCATCTAAATCAGCGGTGTCAAACTCATGTCACAGCGATGTCACATGGTGTATCAGGACTTTTTCCCGCTTCACCAAACTGGGGATGGGCGTGGCCAGTACGTGACATATCTGCCAATGGGCCGGTAGTTTGACAGCTCTGACCTAGATGATGGAATGTGGGCAACAGTATGTTGACTGTGATATCTACATTAGAGACCTTAGTCTGCATAGAATAGCATGAATGTTCTTACTTGTAATGCCTTTGATTACCATTATCTCATATTGGTCAAGATGGGCCCCAAGTGGCCAGCATTATCTTTGGCATGAATATTATAAGTAGCGTGGTATCACTGAAGGTGGTGTGCTACATTCTATGACTTTTTTAAAAAAAAAAATATGATGGCTTTGGTGCCATGTATGTTTTTATAGATCTATATAAAATTATAAATTCTGGGGAAAATTGGTCAGCATCCTCCCTGAATGTGACTCAGAGGAAAACATAGTTTTGTTACATGACCTAAATGGATGGGTGAAAAGGAAATGAGAAAGTACAGAAAAGTGTCTGAACCATTTGGAAACCCAGTAATGAATGATAATGGTGAACATCTTAGAAAAAGTTTTATTTCAAATACATAAAATGTAATTTTCAAAAAAAGCAAACATTTCTATATATAAGAATATGCTTCTACCCTCTTTGTTAAAAAGAAGTGAGAGCTGGACATAGACTGACCAGTGACTAATATGAAAAAAGAAATGTTGAGGTGGTTTGGTTATGTAGACAGAATGAATGAGTAACGAAACAAACATATAAAGAAAGAACGAGTGGCTTTAACAGAAGGGGAAGACAGAGAAAGTCATGGTTGGATGGAGTTGATGAGATTCTCAAAAAGAAATTGCTGAGTTTAAAGTACAAAAGGCAGTAGACAAAGTAGTTTATGGACATGGAGGAAGCAACTATGGTTTACAAAGAAAGAAAGGTATGGAAGTTGATGAATGGTTTTGGTATGAATTGGTTTTAGCTATATTTCTTTTCCTTATCTCATGCAATTAATTATTTTAGTTTATTATTACATATTCTCATCTTATATTTTGCATAATATTGTTTATTCTAAAAAGAAATAGCATGCTTAGTATTTGCTATCTATCTGGTTGTAAAAATTCGCATTTGCCAATGTTCACTGATATTATGCTGCATATGGCTTTTAGATATCAGCCAGTTTAGAAACAGTCCCCAATTATGCACCATCCCTACAGTATCTAATTTAAGAATTTAAAGAATGTAATTTTTTGGCTTCCGGTTGCGTGGCTTTGGTGGCAGCAGGAATTCGCGACTGCTCGCGATTCCTGCTGCGCTTGCTGCCAAGATGCCCCCGATCCAAATGGGTCTGGGGGATATTGCTGCCCTGTAGAGGCAGCCGAAGAGAGAGGGGATCCGGACAGGGGTTTGGGGGTGTCGCAGACCCCCTCCCCAGCCAGAAAAACCCCTTTTTCCCAAGGTGGTGGAGCGGCGGTCAGTGATGGCCGTCACAAAGAAGCCTGCAGCCGGGTAAGATTTGTGCTGGAGGAAGCTGAAAGTGAAAGTGCTGGCTGAGCCGAGACAATAACAACTCTTAAATACCCTGGAAACTGAACTGTTTGAATTGCCTGAGGATACATTGTTCCCCAAAGAAGATCGGAAAGCTGCTTTGAAAGCTGTTAAGGGGAAGTTTTTTTAATTTTATTTACTCTTCGTCCCCATAGAAATAACAGACGGAGATCTGGAAAATCTACTTGGGCACCGAAAGTAATTTAATTTGAAACTTAAAGCCAAGGGATAAAGGATTTCTGGACATTGGATTTAAAAAACTTAAAATTCCTTTTATTTTTTACAAGGGGAAGGGAAGAGATAAAGACTCATTATAAGATTGTACTGAAGGAGATTGCTTTGAGCCTATAAGAACAGGATTAAAAGACATTAAGACTTCTAGAAGATCATCTTGGAAGTGTGTATTTGAATTCTACCCTAAAGGAGGTGAAAAGATAGAAAGAAGAAAGTGCTAAATGAAACTGTTTGCTCTGATTTGGTTTGCTTTGTGACTTTGAGATTTCTGTGAAAGCTTGTTTTAAAAAAGGGATTAAAGACATTAGGGTTGCGTTAAAAAAGAAAGAAAGAAAAAATGGCATTATCTTTTGAAGGATTACAAATGGAATTTCAAAGACTGAAAAAAGAAGATAAGGGCTCTTCTGGATCTATCTTTCATTTTTTGGAAATGGCGATTTCTACCTATCAAGAAATACGACAACGACAGGAAGACTGGGATGAAGGAGAAGAAGCCATCTTTAATGGACAAACGCACTTAGTGGAGGAAGAAAAGCGGAAGGGGGGCAAGGAAAAGATGAACTTAGAACTTAAAAAAGCAACCAAGAAAAAGAAAAATGAGATGAAAAAGCGATATGATGTCAGAAAGCAACAGAAAAGAGAAATACAACAAAGAGGGAAGACTAAGAGAGTGAAATTGGAGAGATGGGGGGGTCAAAAAGTTAGAATGGAGAAGAAAGAAAGGGGAAAAGGAAAGAGAAGTCATAAAGGCTTTAAACAAGATACTAAAAAACGAATTTTTTTCAGAGATAAGGGGCGAGATAATTTTTTAAAAATGATTCTGCAAAAGTACATAAGAATGCATTGTAGATATTAGTATTTGAAGCTGAGTTAGAAAATTAGAATATTATATGATTTAAAAATGTATTAAAGGGAAGCCATGATTTAATTATAGAGTTTAATCTCTTATGAAGTATTATCTTTATTGTTTAAGAATTAATAATAGAATTTAATTTCCTATGAAACATTGTTTTTATTATATTATAAATTTAATATTTCTTTTTTACTTGTTTTTAGTTTTATTATTATTTATCAAACTCAATATTATTTGTTTGTTTTATTATTTTGAAATGTAATACTTTGAATGTACGGAGCAGAATCAGCACGGAAAATATGTTTTATTTTAAGTGTTATTTAGGGGAAGATAAAAAGTTGTCATACTTCAATTTGGGTTTACAGGAGAAATATTGTATTAGATAGAAAGGATAAGTAGGTGATTGAAAGAAAACGGACCAAAGATGCAAATATAATTATTTAATTGAGATGGAATAAATAAAACAGAATTAAAAGAATGAGTAGGAGAGAAAATATATGGAAAATTAGAGAATGCTAAATAAGATATGATATAGTATATTAAGTGAGTATAAATTTTGATTGATGTCTGTATAAAAAGAGTTAACTCGGGGTAAGCCACCTTCCAAAAAGAAGTTTTATGTATTTATGTTTTGTGTAATGTTTGTTTAAGTCTGACAGGATGTGGAAGAATACTAATGAAAATATATTCAATGAGTATATATTTTTAAGGCAGAAGAAATATGATTAAATAGAAGGAAAGGGAGTAATAAAGAAAAGTTTTGAAAAGATATGAAGTTGATTAGATAAGATAAATATATATATATATAGAAGTGTGATAATTTGGAATTATCTTCTTTTCATGGTTTATTTGTTTCTTCTAGAAAAGATATTTTATGTTACTACATCCTATGTTTTGTTTGTGTGTGTTAAAAAAATTAATAAAGTTTGTTTAAAAAAAAAAAGAAAGTTCAAAACATTCTCAAAGATCCATCTCATCCTGGTAACCCTTTTTTTGAACTATTACCATCTGGCAGACGGTACAGAATAACAAAAATAAGGACAAGTAGGCTGAAAAACAGCTTCTATCCCAGGCAGTAGCTCTTTTGAATTCTGCTGTATAGTTCAGTGTTGGTGTAGTGTCAGGGGTTTCCGGTTTAATGTGTGAAGGGTGAAGGATGTGCTTGTTTATTTTCATGGTCATGGTCACGATGTGCACCGAAGATGGTGTTTGATTTCATTGTACAAGGTGCAATGACAATAAAGTAAACTAAATGTTAAAAAAAAAAGAATGTAATTTTTTGGAGAATTAGAAATTGTCTGTTCGGAAGCGTGACAGACACGTAAAGACACAAATAAAACTAATTAGTATTTTTATTTATAGCCAAAAGATGCAAAAGAGTTTATATAAAAAACAGTGAGTATCACTGAGTCAGATTGTCAGATAATCCAAAGATAAGCATGTTAGGTTCTCTACTTACACTTTATTTTAATATTATGACATTAAGGTTTATATTATATACACCATTATATGTATATATTTTTATTCTGCCAAGCTCTAAAGATAGTAGGATCAGAAAGATAAATTTGGAGAATTCATCAAATCGTTTGCCAGTGTATATAACTCCATATAGCAGTAAATAAAAATCTGAAAATATTGCTGTATGATATGTAACATAAGGAGATATATTATTGCCCATCCTATGTGTTAACAGATAACAGATAATCAGAGTTGGAAGAGACCTTGTAAGTCATCTAGTCCAACCCCCCACCCAAGCGGGAGACCCTACACCATTTCTGACAAATGGCAGTCCAATCTCTTCTTGAAAGTCTCAAGTGATGGCGCTCTTACAACTTCCGAGGGCAAGCTTTACATTGGTTGATTGTTCTCACTGTCAGAAAATTTCTCCTTATTTCCAGGTTAAATCTCTCCTTGTTCAGTTTCCGTCCATTATTCCTTGTCTGGCCTACAGGCACTTTAGAAAATAGCTTGACCCCCTTCCTCCTCCCTGTGGCAACCCCTCAAATATTGGAAGACTGCTATCATGTCTCCCCTGGTCCTTCTTTTTACTAGACTAGCCAAGCCCAGTTCCTGCAACCGTTCGTTGTATGTTTTATCCTCCAGTCCCCTCATCATCCTAGTTGCTCTTCTCTGTACTTTTTGTAGAGTCTCAACATCTTTTTTATAATGGGGTGAACAAAACTGGATGCAGTACTCTAGGTGTGGTCTTACTAAGGCTTTATAGAGTGGTATTAGTACTTCCCTTGATCTTGATTGTATCCTTCTGTTAATACAATTTAGGATTGCATTAGCTTTTTTGGCGGCTGCTGCACACTTCTGGCTCATATTTAGCTGGTTGTCCACTAAGACTCCAAGGTCCTTCTCACAGTTACTGCTATTGAGCCTGCTTTCACCCAGTCGATATGTGTACTTTTGATTTTTCTTGCCTAAGTGTAGGACTTTCCTTTCTCTACATTGAATTTCATTTTGTTAGATATGGCCCAGTGTTCTAGTCTGTCAAGATCCATCTGGATCTTGAGCCTATCTTCTTGGGTGTTAGCTATTCCTGCCAGCTTAGTATCATCTGCAAATTTGGTAAGTTCTCCTTCCATTTCCTCATCTAAGTTGTTAATGAAGATATTGAACAGTACTGGGCCTAAGACAGAACCTTGTAGCAGCCCACTGCTTACTTCCCTCCATGTAGACTTAGACCCATTAAGGACTACTCATTGAGTATGGTTTGCCAGCCAGTTGCAAGTCCATCTAGTGATGGTGCTATCTATTCCACTTTTTTCTAGCTTACTAAGAAGTAGGTTGTGGTTTACTTTGTCAAATGCCTAGCTGAAATTTAAATATATTATGTCCACAGTATTTTGCTGATCTACTAATTTAGTCACTGTGTTGAAGAATGAAATAAGATTGGTCTGGCATGATCTGTTTTTAACAAACCCGTGCTGACTGCTAGTTATTACTTTACTTGTTTCTAGAAGTTGGCAGATCTGTTTTTTTATTATCTTTTCCAGTATCTTCCAAGGTATTGATGTTAGGCTGATTGGTCTATAGTTTCCTGGGTCTGTTTTTTTTCCTTTTTTGAAGATGGGAACCACACCAGCTCTTTTCCAGTCCTCTGGTAGTTCCCCGGTGCTCCAGAATTTTTGAAAGATATGGTGCAGTGGTTCTGAGATGACCTCTGCCACCTCCTTTAAAACTCTGGGATGTAATCCATCAGGCCCCGGTGATTTGTTTTCATCAAGATCAGACAGGTGTTCTCTTACTATTTTTTTTTTTGCTTATTTTAACTTTTCTTTCTGGTCTGTCTTTTACAGTTATGTTTTTGATGGGTTGAGCTATAGTTTCTTTTTGCGTGAAGATGGATGCAAAGAATGAGTTAAGCAGTTCTGCTTTCTCTCTGTTGCCTGTTACTTCCTTGCCATCTTCTCTCTTTAGTGGACCGACTGTTTCCTTGATTTTTTTCTTGTTATTTATATGTTGGAAGAAACTTTTTTTTTAAATTATCTTTGACTTTTGTTGCAAGTCTTTGTTTGTTCTGAGCCTTTGCTATCCTGACTTCATCTTTGCAGATTCTGGCTATCTGCTGATATTCTGCCTAAGTTGTATGTCCTTCTTTCCATTTTTTGTACTTGTCCTTTTTTTCCTTTCAATTTGCCAGAGAGATCTTTGTGCAGCCATGCTGGTTTCTTCTTGGATTTCTTGTTTTTCTTTCTCAGTGGTATTGTGCTGGTCTGGGCTTCTATGATCATACTTTTTAGAGTTTCCCAAGATTCTTGAGTTGTTTTCCCCTTTAGGATTTTCATCCATGGAATCTTTCCCAAGTTCCTGTTAGAGCAGGGGTACCAAGCTTGTGGCCAGGGGACCAGATGCGTCACGTGCTGGCCAAGCTCACCCCCGGTTTAGCAAAGCAGGGAAAAGTTGCAATACGTCATGTGACGACGTAAGTTTGACACCCCTGTGTTAGAGTACTGAGCTAGAAGGCTATAGATTCTGGCTGTATAGAACAGCTGGTGATTCTCTGAATCAAGAGAAGACTGGAAGATATTATATCAGAAGCCTCAGGCAGTCAATGCTTGGATTAACATAGATTTAGATGAAAAGAAAAAATGTTGGGTGGTTGCACACTGGCTCAGACTCTCTGACTCTCATTGATTTAACAGTATCAAACCACTATGAGAATCTTCACTGATATAATGTAACTACATCTTCTAAAATAATGTTGTTATCCCTAGATGTCAATGCTAACCTTTGATTATTACCAAACTTCATTATAGCATTTTGAATCTGAGAAATGGAAAATATAGTAAATATTTTTATTCAATCTGCAAATGTTAAAAAAAATTGAGCAACAATTAAAAAACTAACTAATCGGGACTTGTGGGGAAGCTATTATGGAGAAATGAAGAACCGGCCAGCAAGTAGATGTTTTTTCTGGAATGAAAAGCAAAATAGTGGTTAAAGTTTTGACTTTAGAATGTTACAAACTGACTAAAGGTCCAAATAACTTTGAAATGAAATTTTGGAATTAAATATAAGAAGCATTCACATAGGAAAATACTTTGTTTTGAATTCTTTAAAAAAATGATAAGATGGACCTTTGAAGTTTGGACACTAGTGGGAGCCAGAAGGTACTAAACATTACAATAAAGTTTGACTTACTATTACAGAATGGAGCAAAGTATTTTAACTTTCAATATATTGAAGGATATTTTTGAACAATGGACCCAAAAGCTAAATTTAATAGTAGCTGCTTCTATAATTAAACTGAATTTCAACAATGTTATAGAAGATGACTGAGTTTTACTGGACAAGACTGAGATTGTTGAAAGTGGATTTAAAAGTAGCAAGTTATAAGAATGATAAGGGGAAAAAATTACACTGGACATACAGAAGAAACCAATGATATCTTAGTATAGGTAGCCCTTCACATATGACCATAAGTGAGCCCAAAAATGTTTGTTGCTAAGAGACAGTTGTTAAGTGAATTTTTCTCCATTTTACAATCTTTTTTGTCACAGTTGTTAAGTGAACCACTGCAGTTAAGTTGTAAAGTGCATTTGGCTTCCCCACTGATTTTGCTTCTCAGAAGGTCACCAAATGTAATCACATGACTCTGCAACACTAAACTATCATAAATACATACCAGTTGCCAAGTGCTAAATTTTGATCACAGGATCACAGGAATGCTGCAATGGTCATAAGTGTGAGAAGAAGTCATCAGTCACTTTTTTCAATTCTATTGTAACTTCAAATGGCCATTAAATGAATGGTTGCAACTTGCTAGTCATCTAAATTACAAGGTCACCAATATTTTTGAAATACTAAAGGCTATGCAGGATATACAAAACAAGCCTGGGACATAAATATGAGATGCATAAGCCCATTGTCCATTTCATTGGGGTTTTTCACTGGGTGGGCCAAATTAACCCAATTTTATTTTTTATAAGCATATACCTGAATCTATTTTTTAAATTTAAAGATAGTTCTGCAGCACTCTCTCAAAGCTGAAGAGGACCAAGGATATAAGTCACTGTTTGCAAAATCAACCATGTCTTTAAATTAAATAGAAGATCATTACCAAATGTAAAGAGTGCAGTTCTATTTACAATGTGCCTCATTCAAAGATTTGGTAAGATTCGTGCAAGAAAATTATCCAATTACTTAGTTTACATTTTTAATTGTGTGACTGCATGAGGATCAAAAAGATATTTATTCTTCCTTTTAAAACATTTTTTTTAAAAAAAAGATCTTGCTTCTACATATTTCAGTTGTGTCCGGAGATCCTTGAAACAGTTTGAAGTGAATACTCAGTAGATTTTTTTTTTTTTTTTTTGCAATGAATTGTCAATCAAATACATATTTGGTTTGTTTTCCATTATTTTCTTGAAACTTATATGCAAAATAAAAAATGAAATCCACCAACATGACCTGAAAATGCACTGGGAATCTGTTCAAAGAATAGTGCAAATAACAAGCTCTCTCTGTGTTCATTTTGTGTTTTCAAAGACCAGCCAGTTTCTCTCTCTCTCCCTTTTTTTTAAAACATGGCTAGGTTCATACAATTTCCAGCATAGATATGGCACATAGAAAGGTAATTATTACTCTTTCCCGTATTTATTCATCTATCCCTTGAACTTCCTCCCAAACTCAAACTCTTTGCTCAGCTGTAGATTTCTTTTAACAAACAGAACAGTGAAATGGGGTGAGAAAAAATGGGAATCGGTAGCAATTAAGACACAAGGTGAAGCCTAAATGTGTAGATTCCATAAATATTTGTCATGCAAGCTGTGAGAGGGTCCTTGATCAAACATTCCACTATGATCATGCATATATTTAAGCTTTCTTCTTTAACCAAGATTAATCACAGCGTTGGAAAATATGTGGGTAGTAGGAATTAGTGCTACTGTAGATACACTTCCTCACTTCACTTTGAAAATGGGTTTTAATATAAAAAGCTCTTCCTCTTAATCTTGAAATCAAAGTTCTTGTCTCCCTCATTCCCTTCCATCCTCCCCGCACCCCCACACAACCCTGTTAAGAAATGTGAAAAATGTCCTTACAGGCAATGGTATAATTATCAGGAGTAATAGGTCTCCCAAAAGTTTCCCATTCCTTACCTGTCTCAGCTCCTTCACTTCCTATCCCACCCATCTTCCCTTCTTTATGGGAGACACTAATCCAGAATCTGCCTCTAGTAATAACTCTTATCATTTTTGGTTCTCAGCATGTTGAATTTCCAGGGCATTTGAACATGCAACAGATTTTTCAAAACTAAGGTTTGTCTGGCTCATTTTAATATTTAACTCAAAAGACAAGCTTCTGCATTGAAGACTGGAAGTACCTGTACGATAGGATTGTGTTCTCCACCACACATCTGGACTCTCAGAACATGGAGATGAGGGTGTTTGTTTTAATACCAGTATTCATTTCTTAGTTTTGTCCTCTGTCCAACAGTAAGTGGTGTTTTTTTTTGTTTTTTGTAAGAAAGAAAGGTCCCTGGAAAAGAGAAGAAACAATTATTCCTCAGAAACCAACTTGTAACATCAATTTCTAGACATTGCACCAAATCTTTACACATAGAACTGTAGAAGACTAACAGCCCTGACCCTGACCCTTTCCAGAGAAAGTTGTCTGGGCTGTAAATTATGATGTTTAAGGGAAAGTGAGAAAATTGGAACGTAGCAAAAAGAAAAAGGCATAAAATGTGGACAAGGAAACAAAACTAGCAGAGGGATCACATCAAAAGTAGGGTGGAGGGGAAAATATCTAGAATGGTGGACAATCTGTAGAAGTCTAGGATGGTCCTTGATTCACTTTCACACCCTTTGTGCAAGCTGAAATGTGCTGATGCAGTGGAAGACCAAGCAGAAAAAGGAGGGGGGCATTAATGGGGCCTTCTGAGCATGCTAAAAAAAGTACAGGTGATTAAAGTTTGCAAAGGGAGACTATTTATCAAATGAAGAACCAGAAAAGACAACAGCTCCATACCAGAAAGAACAGAAGAGTTTGCTAATGCATGGATGGCAGAATTGTCTATAATATCCAAGTTAACAATGGCAACCTTATCTTTAGACTCTGCAAACTGATGGTTGTAATGATTTGCAATTAAACATCCGTAGATCAGCTTCAGACATTCTCTTTATCTTGTTGGCACTGATCTAAGCCATAAACCATTCAAGTTATCAGGTCCCCCCCCCCCCGCTTCAATAACACCAACTGTACTGGGCTGCAAAATACTGTCACTTTATTTCACATCTGTTTCATACAGCTGCCCATGCCAAGTGCTTCAGTTGCTGACACAATTTCCTTTGTTAGCAAGTTCACATTTCCAATTGCATCCATTACTGGTCACATCCAGTTTGGCACAATCTATTGGAGTATGTGTGTGTGTGTGTGTGTGTGTTTATGTGTACATTATACAATGCAAATATATTTCATCTATGTCAAGTTCTTCAAGTTAAGGATCGTATTTCTCCAGAGCATCACTATGAAAGCAATTTTTCTGATCCCAGCCTGTAATTGAAGACTAAACTTGAAATATTTGGCAAAAAATTAATTAAATAACACTCCACGTTTGGATGATGAATATGATACTCCTCAGAGCTTGACAGTTAACACCTCTGAAAAGAAACATCCAGATTTTTTTAAAAAAATACCAAATACAAGCTCATTCTGCAGCTGAAGCAGGAGATGCCAGCTCACTCTTGTGTGAAGAGTAATATATATCATGTAGCCTGGAAACACAGATTTCTCCACACCCCAGATCCACAGGAGCTTCCTTCTCCACAGAGACCACCAAAGACCTCCTGGCTGATTTCTGTTTCCCTGATTTTTCTGTTTTTCTGATTTCTGTTTTTCTGTTTCCCTCCTTGTCTGCAGCCAAATAAGGGGAACAAGTGGCAACCAACCTCCCACTGCATGACAAAAGTGACTTCGTATCACAATAGGCAATTTGCAGTTCAATATCACAAAGTCAGGGGAGACGGGAGATCAGAGATAAGCCACAGCCCTTGGTAAGAGGGAGCTACCAATGAGGACGTGGAAGAGGAGGGAAAAATTGGCCCTTTAGGATCTGTGAATTCTGAGGTGCTTAGTAGACTGGAAAATAAAATAAAAGGATAGTGTAGGGATATGAGACCCTGGCTGTATGGCACATTTCTAACCCTTTTCTGCTGATAGCAGTTGACAACTTTCAGAGTGTTTTGTAGGCACTCTTGCAAAAGAACTGCCATGGTGCTACCCCATTCACAAAACAGCTGCCATGGGGACATGAAAGTTATAAAGCACTAATTTGCTAGAATGCCAGCTGCCATCCTCTTCAGCCCCACTCCAATGGGACACTTACCCTGTTTATATTCATCCCTATTTTAGAAAGGTGGGCTTGCTTCCAAACAAAGTATTGAACTCATCTGCTCAGCATTTTCTTTTCCTAAGAAAACCTAGGAGACCTCTTGGTTCCCAGATACAAGATCTTTGGAAAAAAAGATGAAACTGGAGACTGACACATTGCTTTCCAGCAGACAATTTCCATTTTGAAAATAAAAGTGCATGTTTTGAAATGTAAAAAAAATAATAAATGGGGAGAGCTGGAAGCCTTACAGGTGCCAAATGAGACACATTGGCTCCACATTGGAGACTAAAAATATATTTTGATCCCTTCTATATTTCCAGTAGAGGAAAACCTCTCAACAAGAAGTCTTTTCAGATTTTGATTTGACTGAATGACAACTTGAAGGTGATGAGACAAAGGAACTATGAATGTAGCCCTACCCAGTACTTCTTTCCCCAATTTCAGTAAATTGAACTTGCAAATCTGAAGGGAAACTTTACTCAAAGGATCTGGGATCTAATAAAGGAAGATCCAGAAGGATTCCTAGCTAATACTGAGTGTTGTACTTGTGTTCAAGCAATGTAGATACTACACCTTTCCTCCAGACCCCAACTGAACCTGGAACTAAAGAAGAAGACTAAAGTGTATTGAAGGATTAGACAACAATGGGATTATTTGTGTGTTTTGTATAGCAACTCTCTGAACACCTTGACTTTGGCCATGCTGACTAAAGCTGATGAGAATTGAAGCCTAAAATAGGAAAACCTCATACTGTGTCAGACTCACTCGGTAGAGCAGACCAGGAAATCAACTCTACAAGAAGACTAGAACTTTTATTAAGATTAGCTATAACAACATAATCTTGGAAGTCTGAATGTGCGATACCTCCTCTTCTGTTTTTTATTTCTGTGAATCAAAGAAGTGTCTGCCTCAATCAGTAAAGCATGTGGTATTCTTTGGCTTTCTCAATTATCCAGCAAGCATTATAAACAACGTCTCACATTCCTTGGCCTTTTCTGAAGTCACTTTAAACATCTGGCATCTGTTTTTCCATAATGGTCGTCAGCGTTATTTTGTTAACATGCAAAATTAAGGATATTATACAATAATTTGCATATTCTGTTAAGTTTCTTTTTTGGTATTAGAAAGTAGATTGATCTCTTCCCCTGTCTTGGCCACTGTGTTGCTATTCAGATTTGCTGGCATAGTTTAGTTAGAAACTTTATTGTTTCTTCTGCTGCTTGCCATATTTACATGGGTATTACATCAATGCTTATAGTGTTCTGACTTGGTAATACCTGGAGTGCTGATTTAACTTCATCTTCTAGTACTCGAGGTTCTTATAGGAAGAGAATATCTTCTAAAATATCTTAGGTGTTGGATGTTTTCATCTCTACAGTATTTCAATAAACTGCTTACATATTTGCTTAATCTCCTTTGAGTCAGTTTTATCTATCCGTTGGTATCCTTTAGCATACCAATTTGAAGCTGGAGCCTCTTTCCGAATTCAGAAATCTTTTGAAAGACTTTCCTTATTTTTCCATATCTCTTCCCATCTTTGTGTTTACAGATATTGTTGTAATATTGTTGTTTGTTTTTCTTAACAACTGTCTGAGACTCTTTATTAAGTTACTTTCTGATATTCTTATCTTTCTTGTCTTTGGCTTCTCTTTTCTTAGCAATTTCCAGTTTTTCTCACATTCAGTTTGCTTTTTTTTGTTTCTCTATTTTGGGCAGTTCCTTTTCACATTCATCCTTAATAAACTTTTAAGTTCATTCCACAATTCAGTTTTCTGGTTTTCTTTCAATGAGACCTATGACTTCAAAATGATTCCTGATGTTCCCCTTGAAAATGGTGGATGTATGTTCAAGATCATATAATGGACATTGACTGGTTTTCTTCTTCTTTAGCTTAACTTGGAACTTGAACTTGCACATGAACAGTTCTGATCTGTTCCACAGTTAGCATCTGGCCACCTCTTTACTGCCTTAATTGAACTCCTCCACCTTCTTTTAGAATAATAGAGTCAGTTTGATTTCTTTATATTCCATCTGGTGATGCCTATGGCCATCTTTATAGTCTTTCTCCTTTTAAGAGCCATGATCATTGCCAACCATTGCCAGCTTTTGAGGGCAATTTATTTTTTTTAACCGACATCAGCAAAACATCCATTCAGAGTGTTTTCCATTTGTTGCATTTTCTGAAGGTCACTCCATCTGCGTGCATTTAATTTTACTTTCTGTTCTCTTAAAGCTCACTCTTACCCTGAAACATAATGGGTTTTGGAAACCATAATGCAAAATCTTTATGATTTTTAGGAGAGGCCCTTGGACATACTTCTTTTGATGAATCATGCCTCAAGTAAAGAGAGAAATTAAGAAAACAGGAGGAGCAAAAGGAACTTTCCAGTCACAGGCAATTAGCTCTAGTTAATGTTCATATACTGTGCATGGAATTCCAATGGCTCACATTTCTTCAGTGGAAGAGCCATATCAGTTGTACAGCTGCCTAAGACAGGACAGACATCCAATTTGCATTGACTTGGCTTTTTTGATAACCCCCAAATCAACTGAACGGTCGATTGGTACACTAAGCATTGAAGTCTGTTTTCAGCCAGTTCACAAAAATCCAGAAAATTTAACAATTGGGTCTAACCAGTCAGAACAAGCCAGCTGCAGCACATCACTGGTTGTATTGCAATTCCCAGGAATGACGAGGAGAGACAACTATCGGAAGACTTATTATGCAATCAATTAATGATCCAGGAGACATTTTCTGCCTCCATTATGTCCCTAATATACTAACTCCTCATAGAATTGGTCAATTTTCTCCCTTCCCCATCATTACACATTTTGTCATTAATTTATCCAGTGCTACAAGGCTTTTTTGTTTTGTTTGCTGAGACCAAAAACATAAAAAACAAACAATGTACTGAATATACAGAATGACAAGGATACCACCCTCCCTTTGATCCTCAATATTCTTTTCCAGAAGCTGTAGGCAATGCTCATGAAATATTTTTAGGGGGAGGGGGGTAACTGCATCCTGGTGTGAATTTCCTGGCTTTGAGGAAATTCCCTTAATGGTCAGTTCCCTTAATGGTTAAGAGACAACTGCTGTATTTTTAGGAGTTGTTATGATATTACAAAGAGGAGGACAGCTGGGAGTAGATAGGCTGCCCAAAGGTGAGAGAGAGGGGGGAGGGAGAGAGGGGGGAGGGAAGGAGGGAAGGAGGGACAAAATAAAGCACATTAAAATTGGAAGAGGTAGAGTTGCTGAGATCTTTAAAAGTCAAGGCTAGGAAAGTGTGTAGAATATAGAAGGAGCTGTGAAACCAGAAAAGAGATATAAGGATAGTCTCAACCTGATGCCCTGTACATTTTAGAGAGTGAACCTGCTCAGTCTGATTTGTTTTCAGTGGCACTGAACAGAAGTGTTTCTATTAAAATGATAACCAAGGTTTGAGTGAAAGGCTTGAGTTGCAATTAAAATGGGTGTGAATATTGCAATGCTTGTGCATCTCTCCTATGCAGCATGCAAGTCTAGTTCAATGTCATCCTGTTACATCTGATAGTAATGAGTTGAACTAATTGAGATTCTGCTTGCAAATCAGCAAGCTTTGCTTCTCAGAATCATGCCTAAATTTTCTTGCTTTGTACTTCATCCTTTTCTGGAATATTGCAAAGCGTTAAGTAGTAAGCACTAAAAAAAAGGCTTAGACCCAATTAGTTATGTTTTTCTTCCTTCTCCTGTTAATGTAATAGAAGGTCACTCAGTAAAACTATTCAGATTAGACAAAAAATATTTTTTCATGCAGGGCAAAAATTAATTTATGGAGCTTATTATACAATGCAATGATGGCCCTGCCTGTTTTAAAGACAGAGTTAGAAAAATCCATGTAGGAAAGTGATATTTTCAATAGCTATAATGGAGAACAAACATTATTTACATTGTGGGATAGATCTCATTGATGCAAACCAGACAGTTGTAGTAGCGTGAGAAATGGATGAATCTGGTGCAAGCGGACACAGGTTTAGCATAAGACATTAGAAAATTAATTATAGGTACCATGAATCTAGGGTTTCAAGGTGGTAATTTGACAGAAGCCAGAAGTTGAGGATGCAGCATCTCCTCCTATGCTAAACTAGACAGGAAATAAAGTAAACACATCAAGAAGGGTATGGCCGCTTAGGAGACAATGTGAAACCTGCAAGGAAATCAGATTTTGTTAGATCAGTCCATCCCAGATGACAAATGGAAGTCCTAATTGGGTTCCACAGGGAACTGAAGAGTCTGCTGCACAATCCAACCAAAGCCCTGGTGATATCTACTGAACGAAAAGTTAATCCTGAGAGCCCAGCTAAAAATGAAAGGGATATACCTGAAACATAGATTTATCATCTATGTGATAAGAGCAGCTAGTCCATTTGCCTAATTATCTCTTACCTGGGATAGTGATGAAGAGGATCAGCCCATCTTTAAGCAAAGTGAAGCAATTACTTCAGGAAGCAGATGCTGGAAGCAGTAGAGGAACACAGCTAACTGCTCCTCCTAAACTCCTAGCCTTTTCCGTCTCTGGAAGAATAGAATTGTGGGTATCACACTGACTGTCCCAAATCCCTACTAGCTAATCCCAGGTTCCACAGAAGTACTCTTCCTTTGATCCATCTCTCAGTTCAGTTGACTTCTATATATAGAAGAGAAAAAGACACAACCTTGTGCTTTGACACATTCAGCAACATGTCTTGGGCCAATCCTGGCTAGAAACTCAGCATAAAAGTACCTACATTGTTAGCACTGACTGCGTCTAAATTTAGTCAGCCTGAGTGACCAAATACTATGCTAGAAAATCCAGATAAAACCTTGGAGAAATATGGATTGGAGACTTCCCCTTTTCTTTACTCGTCCATGTTGTTGAAAATAATTCCTTTTTTAGTCCCTACCAATCAATCCAAAATGAATCTCTCAACTGTGTTTTCTGAGATATATTTTTAACTTGGGGAAAACAAATGTTCTAATGAGGCTAATAAAATATTGAAGGGGAAAAGACTCTGCTGTCAGTATCCCATCATGCACTTTCTGTTGCCAAAATGTCTAGGGACACACCCTTCTATTCTTTCCTCTGCATCACTGCAAAGTGTCTGCACTGCAGTCTATAGCAATAAACATGCCAGAGTAATTAATGTCTTTACAACTTATTACAATCCTCAGATAATTAATCACAAAAGCTATACATGCGGTCTCACCCTCCTAATGTGTTAATGTTCTAATTATTATGCCTCAATTAAGGGGCAATCAGCGCCCCTTGCACAGAAGTGCATGCTTAATAAGGGAGCTTGAGTACAGGCAGGCTGGAGAGGAAGGAGGAGACATGAAAGGGTTGGGAAAGGAGACCATCATGCTTAATGAGGTTTCATGCTTGGCTTTAGGCAAAGAACTGACAGCCCTTATCTTGAATCTCATCCTTAGCTGCATGCAGAACTAAGAACCATCTGTGATGTCTTTGCACTTTCTCTCCTGCCAAGGTATTTTTAGGAATGTGCCATGTGTGAGTGAGAAAGGCAGAGTCTGTCAGATGAACTGCACAGTGCTAGAACAGGTAGGGAGAGGATTCAAGGTTTCCCCAAGCTGCCCGACAACCAAGCTAGACTACAGTTCAGCAAAAAGAAAAAAAAAAAGAAAAAAAGAAAGCAGCCCTTCTCACTGAAGCCACTGCAGGGAGGTGTGACAGTGGGTGGTCCTGGGGCAATGTGCCTTCTCATACCAATGCCGATCCCAACATTTGTATTCAGGTGCACGACTGTCCAGACAGTCTGTGTGTTACGTTACAGGCGATTTCATGCAATACTTGAAAAATGTGCTTCTATTACTTAAGAGCTTCTACGATTCAGTCTCATGGAAAGAGGCACAATGTGCAAAAGAAAGTGGGCAAGTCATTCATATTTTCTCACAATTTGATTCTAATCCCCAGCTGTCCTCCCACTTTATGCAGTCCAAAGACCATTAAATATGTTTTGTCAGACCTGCCACAATGTAAACCTCTAAACAGAAATGATCCTTGGCTCTATTTGTTGAGAAAGGTTATAGTTTAAGTGTATTGCAGTATTGCAAAGCCAGAACTGGAAATCGTGCACCAAAATCCCTAAGTTCTACTTTTCTCTCCTTTAACTGTCTCTCATTGCTCCCCTCCTCCCAGTGTAACAAATCCAGTTCAAGTTTTCCTAATGGATAGTCCAAATGTAGTTTGATATGTGGCTCCCTCCTTACAGCTGGGGGACCTTGAAGCAACGTCTTGAGGAGATACAGCACTTACTTTCGTTTCTGAAGCATTCCTTCTGTCAGGCTACAGAACTTTTCCCATTCAATCAACAAGAATGAACTTCTGAAAACGTATCAAAAGGAATCCTTTATTGAGATGAGACAATTCATGTAGGGGGTCAAGAAGCAGTGTCTAATATCTCTCTGGCATGCAGAGATAGATAAGGGAGTTTAAAACCCCTCCCCTTATCCTGATGTGTATTTAGTAAAACAAAGAGCCAACATGTTAATTCCCCCCACCCCCTTTTCAGAACATTCTTTTACAGTTTCCCAGGGCATATCTAATTCCCCCACCTTTTTAGAACAATCTTTTTCAGAGTTTCCCAGGACACATCTCACTGTGGAATTTTTATGGTCTCTTCATCTCCTGGCTGTCTCTCTCAGAGGTGATAGGTTCCGGCCATCTGGGTTTCATCTCTCCATTGTATCATGTGTAGGTTATACAAATTCGATAAAGATTAAATATATTCAGGTTACATCAAGAAGGATATCTTTATCAGTCTTCCCCCCCTTTTCTTCTTCCATTGAAGAAATGACAGATACACGGATCTGACACCTTCATTCATTCCCCTTCCCCACAATCTGTCACCACATAGTAGTGAAGCACAAGCAAACATAAGGTGGGGACTGACATATCTGCATTACCAGCTTGCTCTGTCATTAGGTATGGTCACCAGTTATTTCTGGAGGGCAAAATCAGATGACACCATCCTCTACTTGCCCGTAGCCACTGCACATGCCCTCTGGCTTATGAATACAGAGTATCGAATAACAGAGTTGGAAGGTGTAATAAATGCCAAAAAATAGACTTGACAACCAAAGAACTGTAAAAAGTTTTATTCAGAAAATTTGCAAATATTGGACCCCATCTCCTTAACATTAGGAGATGAAGACACCACACCCAAAATGGTTATTGCTTTTATAGGATATCAAATACAGAGGATTACATAATTCTTCCTATTATGTTCGTTCAGTGATTCTAGGGGCTTTCCTAGGTAAATTTCCATTCTAGCTCCACTCAAACCACCATCTCTGGGAAACTACCTCATTCTCATGGTCTTGTCTTCCTGTTATGTCCATCTTAGTATTTTTGTAACACAATGAATCATTAACAGGTTCCGCTGGGTCAGAATAACCCTGTATCTCTCACATATATCTGTGAGCCAAAAAATTACAGTCCTCTGTTTTAGCCAAGAACCTGAAATTTACTTTAGAACATAGCAAATTACAAAACATAATATGTTTATTAGATATAGTTATATAACTGTCCAGTAATCATTGCATAGTTCAAATATTGGATAAACATGGATTCCCTTGTGTTCATTTTCTTAGGGTGTAACTCACAATATATAATTTTCACATATAACAAGTCACCCTCTCATTTGATACCATTTTACACCTGGGAATGGTCATTTATCTCCCTTAACATAAGCCTAACCTCTTGCTGGCTTAAGCACTTTCCTTCTATTTCCTTTTTCTTTGGCTTAGCCACCTTACAACAATGAATAAAAACTTACATGCAGGCATACATTGAATACACATATAGGAAATAAGTCTTATTATAATGATTACAACAACGTCAAGGACATCAACCCTTCAGTCAAGTAAGATCTGGCAACCAGGAAGTCAATCCATCCCATATTCTCTTAAATGCATTGCTATCTGTAATATATGTTAAATGTATAGTTATATTATGCAAAGCCTTCAGCTTAGATTCGATAAATTGAGCTCAATCAGAAATATCAAAGCAGCAAAATCTATTGAATTCCTCACACCCATGTCCCTTATATAACAGGAAATAATCAATAGCCACTCTATTCTGTAAGATAGACTTCCTTATTTCACCCATCTCATCAGCCATAGCAGCAATGGCAGATGAAGTGTCATTAATACTTCTTGCCAGGGCACAAGCTAAATGTCCCAATTGCAAATTATTATAATATGTAGCTCCCCAAGAAAATATTCCTAAGAATCCTGCTTCTACCTTAGACAACACTACCACCTCATCATTACAGTCTTCAGAATAAGCATCACTGAGTGTAGATCTTTTTCCTCTATAGACCTTTTCATGTTTATCAACATGTTCAGATGCACCCCACTGAACCACAGGCCAGTGTACAGTCAGAAAAGTAGGGGTTCCTTATGTTTAGATGTATCCTCATGCTCATGTCCATGTCCATGTATATCTCCATCTCTTTCTGTTGTATCATCTAATATAGGCTCTTTAAAAAATCTAGGATCATTCTAGCCATAGAATTTCACCACTTCATAATATAGCTTTGTTTGCTTATTAATATTCTTAGCATGTGCTATCGCCATAACAGTCATAAGACGTCCAATCGTACAAGGATCACCAACCGCATTTGCAGGTATGAATGCATAAGCATAAGCTCCACAAAACATAAACCATCCTCTAGATAAAAACAACACCTGTGCCATTCCATCTATTTATTCAACTTCTGTACAATGAAAAACATCCTCAGTAGGCAAGTAATTATAAATTGTTTTTTCTTGCTTCTTCTCTGGATGTTTATATTTCACACAATCATAAGCCAGAAAGATTGTTTTAACTTCAATAACCAGCTTTTTCTGATTTGTCTATTTAGTTGGCTTCATAGGAGATCCAAATAAAGTAATCACCTTTGACAAGTTATACAAAGTATAAGCATTAGGGTGTATAATAATCCTGGACTCCACTAACAAAAACTTTCCTTGCGCTGGAACTCCTATAAAACAAGTGGACATAATATTTGAAACCGTAGTCTTCCCTTTTACACAAAAAGAAGAACTATTCAAAGCCACTCTTATTAGTTCCAGAAAAATGTTCTCATTCTTCTCTATTGGTTCCTCTTTAACATGTCTTGCACTCCTACTTAAAGTTCTAGGAGCTTTAAGATATCTAACAGTACATCTACCTTTCCAGGTAAATGGAAGCTTTGTAAGAGCTATGTTGCCACACAGAAACAGAAGCTTCATCGGAATACTCTTTAATTCAAAATATGGCATAAATAATCCTTCCCCCAAAGCTCTAAATCTCATATAGGAGGGGGAATAATTACCATATAACTCAACACAATGATTATATAGTTGTTCCATCTTCTTAGACAATTCCTTATGACTAGTAGCAATGTCATATGTGTGGTTACACATTGGATATTTTCCCAAAAACAAACCATCGCCTAAGGCAGATCTTATACAGATTCCAGCCTCAGCTGTAGGTTCAATCAGTGTCAGTTATGTTTGCACTTGATAATATTCACTGTTGGGTTTGGTTTGGAAACACAGCTGTTGCCATGTCATTGGATAACTAGGCAATACATCAAAAGCCTCATTCCTACCCCCACACAAGATAATAACCACTATGAATAGCATCTTCATATCGTTAAATGGACTAGGCCCCCAGTCACCTTAAGGTCTATAGTTTATACTTCAAAACTTACAACTGGTAGCCGGGGACTTACATCCACTTCTTTTGTCTTCTTCTGCACTCAGGGGACACAGCACTTGTCCACACCAGTTTATTGTTTCATATCTCAACATAATCAGCAACAGAAAAAAGAAGTTTATTACATTCAACCAAATAACCTTTCTTCCCAATGTTCCATAAGCCTAAAACTAATATATACCACTACTATCTAAAAATATAAAGTCTATTCTATTGAAGCTTGCTTTATCCAGAGGTGGAGGGTGGATCCACTGGTCCCTTCATGCACGAATAATGTGTCCAGCCTTGCTCTTTTGTCCGCACAGCCAACTCAGTAGTCAACAGCACTTGGAATGGTCTTTCCCAGATAGGCTGCAATTTTCCCAATGCTCGCCACTGCTTTATCAGGACCCAGCCACTACTTTTAAAGTCATGCACGTGGAAATCAAACAACAGTGTTTGCGCCAAAAGTCCTTTGGACCTTAAAAGAGAGAAACACTGGGACAGTCCTTGTATATCTTTTCTCAGAAAAACATCTTTAAGTTCTATTCTAGGCATTCCCACTCCAAACATCATTTCATACGGTGAAATTCCAACATCTTTTCTCAGACAAGTACGAACTCTCAACAGAGCTAAAGGCAAACATTTCGTCCAGAGGTGGTATTCAGCAGGTTCTGACCAGTTCTGGAGAACCGGTAGCAGAAATTTTGAGTAGTTCAGAGAACCGGCAAATACCACCTCTGACTGGAGATTTTACAGTATCCTTCCCCTGCCAAGCCCACCAAGACATGCCCACATAACTGGTAGTAAAAAAAATTGAATCCCACCACTGATTTCGTCCATGGTACCTGAAGCTCTTACATTAATTTCTTTAATGTACTTTTCAATGTTTGGTTTTTCCGCTCCACCTCACCAGAGGGAAAGGCATGTCCGGGAATGTGGTATTGCCAATCAATTCCCAATTCCTTCTTTACTAGTTTCACCACATGAGAAGTGAAATGTATACCTCTATCACTATCAATGAATTCAACCAATCCATATCTAGGTATAATTTGTTCCAATATTAATTTTACAGTCATCTGAGCATTTGCTCTCACACATGGAAAAGCTTCTACCCATTCAGTCAAATGATCAACTATCACCAGCAGATATTTTAAAGTTCCCACTGCTGGCATTTCAGTATAATCAACTTGTATTCTCTGGAATGGCCAAATGGCCAAATCTCTTCCTCCTTCCAGTTGTTTATGCACCTTAGATGTCTTCTAGTCCAACCCAAGTAGGAGACTCTATCCCATGCTGGCCAAATGACTGCCCAGTCTCTTCTTAAAAACCTCCAGTGATGGAGCACCCACAACTTCTGAAGGCAAGCCATTCCACTGATTAATTGTTTTCACTGTCAGGAAATTTCTCCTAAGTTCTAGGTTGGATCTCTCTTTGATAAGTTTCCATCCATTACTTCTTGTTTTGTATTCATGCTCTGTGCCGAAAGAACTCTTTTTAGGTTTGCACCAGCTCAAGTGTTGCTGGCTCTGGTTTGCCTTCTGTGCTCTAGTTTCTTCTTTGATGGGCAATGGCAGGAACATGCCTTCAACTGAATCAGTGGTTCTTGTCTTGCAGCCCTTTGATTTCTGCTGAAGCTACTGAAAAACAGAATTGGCATGCAGAAAGCCACTGGCTTGAAAACTAGTTGAAATGCTTTTTGTTCTTATTTTTAAATGACTAATTACTAGTTTTCTTTTCCTGAGTGCTCAATATTATACTAGGCTTTTTTAAAAAAACAGAAAATGAACATTATTATTACATCTCTAAAATGGTGGAGCATTCTTTTTTCTTTTTCTTTCTTTAACTCAGTACTCAAACAGCCCAGATGAATAAGTGCTGTGCATATTCATTTGGGATATTTGAAAAACGAAAGCATTGCTGTGCTTATTCATTTAGGCTATTTGAGAGCTAAATTGAAACCCTTCTACCTCAAGTGATAGGAGGACTACGAATGTGTAAAAAAACAACAACAAAGTGAGTAGCTCAAGGAAAGTAAAACAGTAATTAAACATTTCTTCTGGGTTTTGAATTAGTGGCATTCTGCATGTCAGGCAAATGTTGTAAACACTATGCTCTTGGGACACTGTTGCTAACGCTATTGAAAAACTCGTGTAAAGATAGCGGCAGTAAACATTACTGAATCAAACCTGGAAAAAATGTAAGAAAGAGATTTTTATTTGAAAGCTGGTTGTTGTGCCTCTGTATACAATATATGCATTTTGATGATAAAATGTGACTAGATACTTGGTTATTTCTTTGTGTCGGCTTAGAGTCCGGTAGGGGGCTTTTGAATGGCACAGGAGAAACTTAAGATGACTTTGATTATTTGATTAAAACTTCCAGCAGCACACAAAACTCTACCTGTAGCCTGTGTCTAAAGCCTGGCTAGAACAAGAGTGCTGACATGCACTGCTGGGCATTCTGTGTTTATGCTCAGCAGGTGAAAAGAAGGTTCTGCTAGCAACCATATAAGCACCATCTACAGTATTTGGCCTCACAGCTGTTATTTTTCCTTCCTGGGATTAAAAAAATATAGTCTGTATATCTGCCGGAATGCTACTCTAGAATTAATATGTGTCAACATTTCAATGTTTTGTTTCTTTTACATTTTATAAAAATGAGCCAGAAGATGGATTGTATTCAAATCAAGTAACACCATTAGTTTTTTAAATCAAGTAACACCATTTGTTTTTGAAATAAATAGATAATGTCATACATTCTCTATTAATAACAATTGGGTCATTAATATGATATTACTGTAAAGGTTCTCCTTCTCCTCCTCCTCCTCCTCCTCCTCCTCCTCCTACTACTACTACTACTACTACTACCTACCATTGTTAATTGATATTATAATAGTGTGTCTTTGGTGTTGTGTCTTCGTCTTCTGGGTGTGCCTCGTGTTCTTTGATCTTGTCTTCTTTTTGTATATTGCCTTGTACGGTATGGAATCTCAAGACATCCTCTCCAGGGGAGCAAACCACTTTATTTGCTGTTTTTGTGTGTAGTTTAGGATTTTCTCTTATTATCTCATTTCTGATTTTATCTCTTCTGGCCACTCCAGCAGTTTTTCTCAAAGAACTTATTTCCATGGTGACTAATTTTCTTTTATGTTTTATTGTAAGTTTCTCTGTTTGGCACTGGTAACATAGGGTGGGGATGAATATGCTTTGCATGAGATGTTTCTTTGTGCCGATTGATAATGCCTTATGTTGGAACAATGAAGCAAACTGTTCCAATGCTTGGTCTGCCTTACTGCATCCTGGCTTAATCTCTTCATCCATTTTGCCATCTTTGGTTAACGTTGTGCCTAGATATCTAAAGTTTGATTCTTGTTTTATGCTTGTTCCCTCTATTACTATTTTTAAGGTATGCTTTTTTCTTCTGATTGCCATTACTTTCTGTTTTCTCTTTGCTAGTTTTCATATTGTCTTGCATTCTCGGTTCGTGGCTATAAGATGCTGTTGCAGTATCTTAGCTGTAATGCCTCATCGTCTGCAAAGAGTTGTTTGTCGATACTATTTCCATTCTTGGGTTTGGCTTCTTTGCTTATGCTGTCAATGTAAGTGATAAACAATAGTGGTGATAGTACACATTCCTGTTTTACTCCAGATGTTACTGTGAAGGGTTCCGATGTTCTCTGCTTTGCTCTAACTACACTTCTGCAATCATTGTAAAGGTTTCAGAGATCTTTTTTGCCCTTAATTTTTCACATGGGTGGCTCCTGGGAAATGGTGAAGGTTAGACATTTAGACTCCAAGGAATCTTGTGTCCCATCAAGTCTTATTGCTCTGTAGGATTTATTAGGAAACTAGAAAAATAAGTGTTCTTTTTCTGTATTACAATTAATGTACATATTTTCATTAAGCCTTTGGGCTCAATATTACTTCTCACTTTGTATTTTGTGATATAGCTTGAATTTAACTGATAACAGTTCAGTTCTATGCTAATTGGTCAAATCACATCTAGACTACTGTGTCCAGTTCTGGTTGCCACAATACAGAAAGGATGCTCAGGAACTAGAAAAAGTGCAGGCTAAATTGTACAAAGAGTGGTTAAAGGAACTTGGTAAGTTTAGCCTAAGGGAGACAAGGCATGATAGCAGCCATCCAGGACATAAAGGGATATTATAGGGAAGAGGGTTCTGGATTTATTCCCCAGAATACTCAAGGAAAAGACAAGAACAAATGGGTAGATGCTTTCACTGTGAGAGATCCAAACTTGAAATAAGTAAGTTCCTGATTGTGAGAGCTGCTAACCAGTGCAAAATTTTAATTTTAATGCTTTTTTTTTTAACTGATGTAATGCAACTGAATAATATTAGTTGCTTCCACAGTTCTAATTTCAAATTCTCATTTAGACACCTAGTTTCATTTTCTTATTGTTTACTGTTTGCTACACTATCATAGACCCTAGGCTTCACTTCACTGCCAGGCTTAGTATGCTGTATGTGGATATACTATGTTTTAGTGAAAAACAAGGAGCAGCTGGAATGGTAAAAAAAAATATATATGTTAAGGGCTCCTATTTGGGTTTCGTCAGGAAGCCAGTTTGATATAATGATTAAAGCATCAGACTAGAAGTCTGTGAAGTCTAGCCCCGCCTTAGGCACAAAGCCAGCTGGGTGACATTGGACCAGTGTTTCTCTCTCAGACGTAGGAAGGAGGCAAGGGCAAACCACTTCTGAAATCTTGCCAAGAAAACTGCAGGACAGTTGCCTGGAGTCAACACACACACACACACACACACCTTCATTAGGCCGCCTAAGGAGAAGACAAAGTTGGGAAGCAAAGGCACTTAAACTGCTGTACAAGAAGTGATGTGACTCACCTCTTTATTGTTTACAATCAGAGAAATGTGGGCTGTAAAAATGCAAACCATCATTCGTAAGAGTTAATGTTTCCCTTACCTCTCCTCCCGACCCCCCACAGTTAATGCTTCTGTGGACTTTTTCAGCCTTGATCAGAGAATTTTAAGCAAAAGGGGGATAATATTGAACACTTCAGATGCAAAAAATGTTTCTTCTGGTGAAGGTTTCTGTTGCTGCTCTTGTTCTGGTTGATGGCATAAAGAAAACCCCTGGCAGTTCCTTAGATCACATGTGCATGAATCAATGGCTAAAAGACTGAATCCCGCTGATTCCCCCGTTGGTTCTTTTGTTATGATCCCTAATCACAAAAAAAGAATATAACTGCCAAACTTAAGCACTTTATCCTCCCTCTCTTCTTAATCTGGCATCAGGTTTATGCTTTGTCTTTTAGTAAACTCTTGGGACAAGGAGGGTTAATTTTCCCAGCCTCAGACTGAAAAATAATGGCATTTTTCAGCTTCAATCTCTTAACTATTTTTCATACAAGGATCAAGCCTGCTCAGGCAAATCCTCCAGCTCTATTCTGCCATAATGTAATTGTGGAAAGGCGGCTGTAACAGTTCCCAGCAAAATTCATTTTAGCCTCCTTTTCATTTCTGTTGTAAGTTTTTATTTTGATTTCTGACATTCTTGAAATGCTACCATAGTTTCCCATCTGACTGAAATGTCAACATTTCCAGAGTAAAAGACCAGGTCCCACATTAAGTTCATATCTAGTTTATTGGATCGTTTTACTGGTTGAGAAGTGACTCCATTAAAAGGAAAGAGATGCAAGAAAAGGCCAATCTGTTTGCTCGTGCATGCATTTTTTATTTTTCATACTAAATTAATTATTATTATTATGCACATTGCATCACAGTATGAGCATTCATTTATCATGAGCCAGGAAGATGATTGTGTACTTTGTGTAAAGATAATGATTTTGAGCTAATGCCACTCTCTCAACCTAATCTGCTTTGCAGGATTGTTGTGAAGATGAATTGGGAGGGTGCATTAATTGTGCTCTTCCAGTATCTTGAAGGAAAAACAGGATATGTGGAATTAATGAATAAATAAACTGTAGCACCATCACATAATATTGCTGCAGCTTATGAGCCTTCCACTTTACTTTCAGATGAAGTTCTTAAGTAGGCAGCCAGAGAAGATCTGAAGATGCCCTGATGCAGACAGCCTACTGAAGCTAAACTGGTTAAATTTTGCACAACGTTTCCTCCACAAAGTTTAAGGAATTTGATCTTTGTATATGCTGATGCAAAACATTCTGAACCAATGGAATTGGCCTGAAGAACAAATAATTGCATGCTTCTTCACATAATCAGCAGTGCATTTATATAAAAATAAAAGTTACCAGCTACACATCAATGATACATATGTATTTAAATAACATATACCAGAAGGAACTTTTAAACAATACAAAAGTCTAATGGAACAGACATTGACCTTAAAACATGTAGAGGTGAAACACTGTGTGAATGGATGCTTTTGCCTATTCCTTCGTTTGGATTGACATCCAGCTGGACCATTCTGTTCTGAATACATGAAACATGATATAAATATCCTAATTAAAAATGTAACTACATTTAAAATGCTTCCTACCTGAGTAAAACAATGGCTAGCTTGGCCTAGTTTCCTTCTATCTAGTGGATTTCAGATCACAGTAAAACAGAACATGGAAATAAAACTAAAAAAAGTTCTGCTGGGAACATTGCTGTACCATTATAAAGCAAGCTCACAGCATAAAAGAAAAAACTGGTCTATTTTGTCGATCATTACCTGCTATTACTTTTACCAAAAATTACAGTGAAAGCATCAAATGCTTAATTGCTATGAGTATATTTTAATACTGCAACAATCTGACAGTAGTGATACTGCCTTAAAGCTTCACGAGGTTGTTTAGCATCATTTATGACATGCCCTTTGAACAAATGTTTCAACTAGGGTTTCTTTCAATGGTGGCTTCTCTGTATTGTTCTGCTTAATACCTTCTCAGAATATTCAAAACATTTCCTCAATGCAATGTAATAGAAAAATGTAAGTCAATTAACAGTATACGACATTATATCTTAAGATTTCTACCAATTAAACATAAACATGTCTAAATTAGTAATACTATGGCAGTTTCATCTTAATATAGGCCATTGTAAAAATACATTCAGAACTTAAGCTAGCACAATTCTTTTTGCACACTTCCATGAAGCAACTAAAACACAGTCACCCAGATGGATAATACCAAAATATCAACTATCAAAAGAAAAAATACTAATGTTTTTATTTACATTTTTTACAGAAAGACCTTACCTAATAGGTATTATATATATTGTATGTGTCCAGCAGAGCTCTTATCTCTGAAGCAATTATTTAAAATGTAGCTTGTTTTCTTGTAAGTTCACCTAGTATTTATTGCTTAATTTATCTGCTTAGCCAAATCCCAAGATATTTAAGTTTTTCCTCTTATGTAACAATATTTGTTATTTTTATTGATTCACAATAAATATTTGACTTATAGTGTGCTCTTTTTAACCTTTTTCAACCCTATGGGAAACACCATCACCCAGTGAAAATCCCAACAGAAAAACACTCAACAAATGTGATTAACTTTGGATCACCTGGCTTGGTAATTATCTGCTCAAACTTACTGGAACAATTCTTAAAATATTGCAATATAGCAGCCCTTCTCTCTGATTCTGCACTCTATTTTCATGCTCCGGCAATCAAATTTTTAATTTCCTTGAGATTTGCTTGGCATATAAAACACAGCATTGGAATACTAAAATATAAATAATTCTCCCCTATTACAAGTTGTATATTGCCTTAAGTGATTCTGCCTTTTAGAGGTGGGATGTATGAAGTATTTAATCTTTAACCCCAAGAGTGTATGCCTCAATCAGATAATGACAACACTCTCAAGAGGGCATTTATCCGTTTCCTGGGTCTGAATATATTGAAAAATCCTAAATTGAATTCTATAGTTTAGAATAGGAGCTAATGAGGTAGATGAGACATTTCTCAAGCACAGGCATGAGAAATGACTATGCTTGCATACAGAGGTAGTATTCAGCAGGTTCTGACCAGTTCTGGAGAACCGGTAGTGGAAATTTTGAGTAGTTCGGAGAACCGGCAAATACCACCTCTGACTGCCCCTGACTGCCTATTCTCTACCTTCCGAGTCCCAGCTGATCAGCTGGGTCTTCTTTTGTTGCCCTGCACAGGGGAATGGAGCTGGAAAGCAGGTTAGTGGAGTGGGGAGGGAATGGAGATTTTGCAGTAACCCCTGTCATGCCCACCAAGCCATGTCCACCAAGCCACACCACACCCACCAAGCCACGCCCACAGAACCGGTAGTAAAATTTTTGAATCCCAGCACCGCTTGCATAGTACTTTTCAATTAAAAAAAAAAGCAACAGGGCACATTTTAAAGACCATGTTGTTATTATTTGGGGAACCCTGTTCTCAAATGCCGATCTCTTTCAAACAATTGCATTTCAAAATAAGACAGTTTTTTTTTCTTTTACAGAAGGATTTTTGAAAGCAAAGACTTTTAAGATGTAACTCATCACTGTTCTGATAGACTAGTCTTGCTCAGAAACAGTTCTGCAACTGGTCAATTATCTGCTGCTATTCCCTTTTAGAGGTCTGTAATTTCTTGCTTCCTCCCCAAAGAAGCCTGGGTGTTTCTCTCTGTTATGTACCGAGGGAACGAGGCAACTAAAAATTGTAAGAGCTCCCTCTGCTTGTTCTTATTCTGCCAATTAGCAAGCTGGCATTTGGCTGTTTATTTGCTATCTTGAAAACATGCTGAATATGTGCACACTGGAAAGAAAACATGATTTTAACATTATTTTTATGCATTTCAATGAATTATTGAATCATTTCTGAATCTCAGCCAGAGCAATTTACCACTGTCTCCACCTTGTTATCCTCCTGATAGAAAAGAGCTTTGGGTCCTGACTCTTGGACTAGGAACCTACATACAAGCTGGCCAACTTCTTCTCTCCCACCCCTGCCCTAGCATACCAGAGATTTGAATTCTATTTTTCCAACACAAAGCTGTTGGAAAGGACTCCATGCAGTACTGTGACAGCTGCGAAGCCCTTCCTAGTTATGCCATTAATTTTATCCCTGTTTACTAGCATTAATTTTAATACCCTTCTTGGAGACTAGCTTTCCAGTACAGCAGTTGGAGCAAAGTCTTGCTTCATTTGCCTTCTGTAGGACTGTTGGGTAATTATTTCATTTTCTGTCCCCTGACACCATGGCACACATGGTTACGATATAGATGATTGTGTGTTTTGCTTGGGCCAAACTGCCATAGCTGTCACCACAGTGATAATGCAGAAGCATGCTCACAGCATTCCTGTTGATTTATTTATCGCTTGCTGACAGAACTCCACTCTTTACCCAATTTGAAGAACTTACTATTTTTCTAATATAAAATACAAAGTAATTTATTCTGATAATAAAAGAGAAAACTTCTTTGGTGTGGAAAGGGAGGTGGGGGGAAGTAAAAGAGAATATGCTAACATTTCCTGAAAGAGTAGAATATCTTATAGCTCATGTTACCAGCACAATCTGGTCACCTACCTTTCCTCAGTAAACAGCTGTCTTTTTTCTTTTTCTTTTTTGGAGGAGAACCTTCTATATCCTAGGGAAAGTTGTGTTTCTAAAGTGCCATGAAAGACCCCAGAATCCTTTAAATCTCAGCTAGACAGCAAAGCAACAGTATTCTTGCCTCTTGGAAGGATTATCCTTTCTAGATGTGGTTGACCTAAACTTGGCCTCCAGCTGACTTCTTTGATTGACTGATTGGTGCCCTGTTGTTTCATCATAATTAAGAGAGTACCAAAATATTATAAACAAAAATTAAACAACAGAATAAAAAAATGAATTACACATACATTAAAAATGATACTAAAATCATTTAAAGCCTAATTCAGGAGAAGTGTCTGTTACATGTTTTCTAAAGATGAGAGACCAAACACAACTTACAGTTTAGGAGAAGGCCCTCTCCCATATGTTAGAAAGATACCCTCTGCCCTGGGGGACATACTCGATATGGCCTCCTGAAAATCTTAACAGCCAGATATATTTGCAACAGGACAGATGGACAGGTCCAAAGCAATACATGGGTTTAAGGTAAATTAAAAAAAAAAACCACCGTTGTTAATACAAACCTCTCAAATTGCTCCTGCTAAGCAACTGAAAACCAGTGCAGATCCTTCAACAGAGCATTTTGGGAATCCTTTTAACAGTTTGCAGCCTTTGCTGCTTCTTGCATCAGTTGCAGCTTCCAGAGACTTTTCAAGAACTAACGTTAAGTACTATGTTGCATCATCATCACAGGATGCATCTAAGCTTTGGATAACCACTGCCCCAATTCATTTCATGCAAAGGAAGAACATCTAGCAAGGCACTCATCATATTCATATTCAACATAAGTTATCCACAAAATGACTAAAACAATTCCTGTTTCATATCCAACAAAAATGGATCCAGATCAGTGATGGGATTCAAAGTTTTTTACTACCGGTTCTGTGGGCGTGGCTTGGTGGGCGTGGCAGGGGAAGGATACTGTAAAATCTCCAATCAGAGGTGATATTTGCCGGTTTTCCAAACTACTCAAAATTTCCCCTACCGGTTCTCCAGAACTGGTCAGAACCTGCTGAATACCACCTCTGATCCAGATACAGTAATATTGTTCAGTTGCATCTGGAACTGCAGTGTCATTGGGTTTTCAATCATTTTTCCTCAAAGTTGCAATATTAGAGACTAGCCTATAATTTTATCAATTTCCAAGGTCAGGAGGGGGATTATTTAATCGAGAACTAATAATGGCCTTCTTGAGGTGAAAGAGGTAGAACACTAAGAAGGCACTGATCACCACCATGTGGTTAGTTCAATTTGTTCAGCCAGTTTGTTCAGCCATGAGTGACTAGAGTTGAAAAATCAATAGCTGATGGTGGCCTTCATTTTTCCACATACATTGCCTGCATCTTCAAGATCTACAAACTGAAAATAATCCAAAGTAAAAGGACAGTTGATGAGATTGCATCCTTATAATCTGCCATAACACTGGAATGTGTCAAGTCAATGTGAATTCATTGATTCTGTCCAGAGTGAATGACGCAAATTACTCAAAATGAGCCACCAACAGTTTAAGCTCCCTACACTAAACAAGATCCCACGCAGGAAAAGTAATGCCATGAAAGGCAGTGAAGTTCAGAAAATAGCTAGAAACAGTATAAATTTCTTTTGGACCACATTTTGGCAATGTGAATTGTAACTAAAAACTGAAAATTTAAAGCAAGCAAAACCATGCAGATAGTAGCAGGAGATAACTAGGTGGCTTTGACAGAATACCCTGAAGTAAACTCTAATTGGCCTTAATAAGCTTGCACATTCCCTTTAGTCAGAGGTGGTATTCAGCAATTTCTGACCAGTTTTGGAGAACCGGTAGCGGAAATTTTGAGTAGTTTGGAGAACTGGCAAATACCACCTCTGACTGGCCACGCCCCCATCTATTCTCTATCTCCCGAGTCCCAGCTGGGTCTTCTTTTGTTGCTCTGCACAGGAGAACGGAGCTGGAAAGCAGGTTAGTGTGGTGGGGAGGGAATGGGATTTTGCAGTAACCTTCCCCCTGGAGTGGAGAGGGAATGGGGATTTTACAGTATCATTCCCCTGCCACGCCCACCAAGCCATGCCCACAGAACCGGTAGTTACAGATACAGATACAGATAATCAGAGTTGGAAGGGAGGTCATCTAGTCCAACCCCCCGCCCAAGCAGGAGACCCTACACCATTTCTGACAAATGGCAGTCCAATCTCTTCTTGAAAGTCTCAAGTGATGGCGCTCCCACAACTTCCGAGGGCAAGCTGTTCCATTGGTTGATTGTTCTCATTGTCAGAAAGTTTCTCCTTGTTTCCAGGTTAAATCTCTCCTTGTTCAGTTTCCATCCATTATTCCTTGTCTGGCCTACAGGAGCTTTAGAAAAGAGCTTGACCCCTTCCTCCCTGTGGCAGCCCCTCAAATATTGGAAGACCTCTATCATGTCTCCCCTGGTCCTTCTCTTTACTAGACCAGCCAAGCCCAGTTCCTGCAACCGTTCGTTGTATGTTTTATCCTCCAGTCCCCTCATCATCGTGGTTGCTCTTCTCTGTACTTTTTCTAGAGTCTCAATGTCTTTTTTATAATGGGGTGAACAAAACTGGATGCAGTACTCTAGATGTGGTCTTACTAAGGCTTTATAGGGTGGTATTAGTACTTCCCTTGATCTTGACTGTATCCCTCTGTTAATACAAAAATTTGAATCCCACCACTGACTTTAGTCTCTCACTACTCAAAACTAGCTCTTATTTGCCATCTAGGTAAAATGTTTAGACAGTTTGTTGGTATAAAAATTCTTCTCAAAGAAAAAACACAGACTTTTTATGATGTAACCCTATTTATTAATTACATGAGAATTTGTTAAATGAATACATATAATGAAAATGTATATATTCTTTTTTTGTTTCTAGTCTAGAGCTTTTTCTTTTTCTGTAGAAGTACCAAATGATCTTCTTTTTTTAAAGGAAATAAAGGTGTTCCTGTTAACTCTTGTTATTGGTTGTTTTCTTTGGAATATTTTCCCAAATGAACTACAATGATAAGGGTTTTGATTCTGACTGGATTAAGGAGGAGGGTTTAAAGATTCCTAATCCATGTTGAGATTGCTGTGCTTATTCTACAATTGAAAAAGATGGACTACTTGCTTCCCTTTGGGACAAAGGAGAATACTGATCTACCACTATATACTTTAATAATTGTGCCTTTGCAAGGAGGTATATAAATGTGAGGAATAAATGAATGAATTAAAAATTGTCTTATGGTCACTAAACGGAACTAAGAAGGACTTTTCCCATGCTCATAGGAGAGTTACCATTTTAAAGCATCTGTTTTCTTTTTCATCCTCCAGAGTGGTTGCTATTCTATGTCAGAGTACAACTGGTATAGAATCAGGGGTCTCCAATCTTAGCAACTTTAAGACTTGTGGACTTTAAGTCCCAGACTTCTTCAGCCAGTTTTGCTGGCTGAGGAATTCTGGGAGTTGAAGTCCACAAGTCTTAAAGTTGCCAAGATTGGAGACCCTTGGTATAGATTATTTCTTCACAATTGATATCCATTAAGAATGAGCTCATTTAAATAGTGGGGAGATAGCCAAGAAAGAAGCCAGCCCAGTAGGTTGACTGATTCATGGAAGATTCTGAAATCAGAGTGCTCTGGGGCATAAAATAGGATTAATTTACTATATTTTCTTGGATTTTTACATCCCTGTTTGGATCTTCACATGTCTATCCTTGCATATCATATTGATCCTTGCATATCATATTGATCTGGAAATACCAGTTATCAGTTGATGAATGATGGAAATAAATGTCAAGGAAATATTAAATCCTAGTGTAAACATTTAGTAAATTTGCATATACAGGGAAAGTTGGGAGAGTATTTGACACCAAGTATATATTTATTCTGAAGAGGGGACATTTGGGCCTTGCTGTATATTTTCTTCTAATATGGCCTCATCCTTACCAAGTGTTAAAAATATTCCTATTCAAAAGGAGGAATAGGTGAAGATTTTTATTTCTGAATTTTTATTTTATGGATCTAATCATGAAACTGGCTGATATCTGCAAACAACTTAGTCAATACTGCAGCAGGACCTGTTGCATGGAATAAATATTCACTGAAGTTAAAATGAGCCCCTTCCTTACTACCATGTAGGAGGGAGCATCTTATTTATGTAAGTAAATAAATCCATATATAAATGTAAATTTACTTTCCATTATTAACTTATTTTTTTCCACGAGAATGTTTTCACTGTATTTTGTAAGTCACACAGTGCCATTGATGGGGCTGACAATTGATATGCTTTCTGAAGTTTAATTTATTTATTAACTTCAATTAATATAGATGGATAAGAAACCTTATAAGTCAGTTCATTCCAATGTTTACAATTCTTTTCATGGCACACAAGAAAATAACCATAAGTTTGCAACATCCTAAAATGCAATCTGGCAGATACGATGATGGTGATGTTTAGGATCAGCACATCAGTTGGCACCTAATGGAGTGATGCTGAGCTAAATCTGACTGCAGTAAAGATTTAATGTGAAAATTAATGAAGTTAACACCCAGGACTAACAACCTGTGTCATCACTGAGCTGTAATTAAAGAATATGATTCCTGAGCTTTATACAGGAACCAACAAAATATCTGTCATTTGTAGGAAGGAAGAGAGGGGGGGGGAGAGAGAGAACATGCAGATATTTATGCACATGTGTATCTGTGTATGTGTGTGTAAAATGATTATTTTGAGGAATCTGATGTCAGGCTTCCAAACTTTTTGTTTTGCAAACCTTGTGTCAAATATTCTCCCACCATTCTCTAAACGTGCAAATTTCCTAAATATTTATACTGGGATATACTATTTTCTGCCATTTATATCCATCATTCAGCATTAGACAGCTAATATTTCATCACCAGCCTTCAGAAGTGTCCTAATGGCACCAGATAAATATGATATGGGATACACGAGAATAGGTATCGGAAGATCCAAAACTGGATGTAAAAAAATCTAAGAAAAGCAATGTTTGTATAACATTACAGAAAGTTTGCATGCATTATGTCCCAACTATTATTGCTAACTAATAAACATGATACTGTTTTAATCATCTCACGTAGAGAACTGAGACAGTGAGAGAAAGAGCTCATAAAACAAGATTTTGACTGTGGATTCACCATCGCTACCATGGTATTCTATATTTAAACCAACAGGGAAGGGTGAAAGTTCTTCTCCCTTCATCTCACAGCGTGGAGATGAAAAGTAGATTTTCATCTTTTCTGCTTCCAGCCTAGCTCTTAGATATCTTAGCAGCTCCTGAATTTTTGCACCTTAGAATTACCTGCTCATCAGAGCACAGGCAAGAGGTGTCTTCTCCATGTGCATGCCAAAAATATAAGCATCCCTGAGAAATGATTGCACAAAAAAGGAGAGAGGATACATATCAACATACATACATACATACATACATACATGCATGCATCCATGAATGCATGATTTCCAAGAGATTATGAAAATACTGTAAAATGAAACATCTCCTTTTGCTTGCTCTTTCTTAGCAAGGAGGAGAAAAGAAAACTGCTTTCATCACCCTGTTCCAGTTCTATCTTAAGAGTCAGTTAATAAGTTCTCATTAAGCTAAAACAAACATAATGGCCATTGTGACAAGAAACATAACTTACAACCAGCACGCAGTTGCCAGAGGTACTTATTCTTTCAAACCAGGTAATATATGCCCCACATGAACTAGAGATATTATTGTGCATCCTGGACATGCTGGTTTTCGTGTCTCCAGGTGATAAGCTGCAGAATTGGACTTTCAGCCCTTTTTTAGAGCAGTCCATTTTGAAAGTTGCTTTTTGTTGCTTGATTATGGTGCAGCCCAGTCCTTCTACATGAGCTGCCTTTGTAGGAAATGTTTTTAAATACAGTTTGTTTTTCTCTAACTATTCTTGGAATGCCACTTGAGCATCCTAGTTTTTTTCCCCCCTATTTTGGATGGAAATATGGCCAACTGAAATTAATGAGACCTGATGCATGAATATTGTTTTATTCTTAAGTGTGCATTTCTTCATTGTGAAATATTCATTATTATTCACATTTGTTTTCATGCTCTCTCCGAGGAATATTTCTTCACCACCACCTTCATCTTCTCACTATCATCCTCATATTAAGCTGAGAAGGACAAGCTAGCTCAAAATTATACAGTCTGCTTCATTATAGTCCAAAACTAAAATTCAAAATGTAGTACCTAAAAACAGATATGTGAGACAATCATGAGATTGCAGATTTCCATTTCCAACAGTAGCCACAAATACTTATGAGGTTTCAGAGAAACCTGAAAGCAATATAATCCTCTTCTGCTATTGTTTTCCAGCAGCTGGCTTTGATCCGAGAAGTGGTATAAAGCCATTATAAATAGATCTCCCTGAAAGTCTGGTTATCTCCCTTGAATTTGTTCAACATCTTTGAAAAAAATATTCAGATCAAAGTTCATCATATTTTTTGACAGTGAATTCTATAAATCTTTGAAAGATGAATAAGTATTTCCTGCAGCCTGCTCTAACCCTGTCATCAGTCATTCAAATTGAGTGACCCCAAATTCTGAGAACAGGAGTAAAATGTCTATATTTCCTCCACTTGAACAAGTGCATGGTTTTTATAAGTCTCTTTCTTGCCCTACATCTGCTCAAGTAAGCAATTCAAAGTGCACAGAATCTCAAAAAAACATTTTCCCTCTAAACACAATTCCCACCTCCTCCTGCCTTGTGGTTATTTCCACATATGGAAGTGTCTTTCACCCCAATCATGATCCTTTTCTTCTTTATTTGGATGCCTTTTCCGGTTCTACGTTGTTTTTGCTAAAATGAGATAAATCTGGACAGGTAAACACATTCTACTCTATTCCTGGCAACTACAGTATATTAACACATTCATGAATAGGGCAATACTGGACAATACTGAGTTTGCCAGTGCATTTACCCATCTCCCAGTCTGCAATATTTGGAATTGCTGCTCCCTTCCAAATATTGACTAGATCCAATCCTAATTGAGCAGATCAGCCAAGATTTATACAGTAAGTATTTCCTCCTGCTGAAACAGGTAAGGCTGCATCATACACTTATATGAAGCTGTCATATATGGTTATTGTTACCAGTTTCCTAGCTGATATCCTTAGTAGCTGAATTGGAATAATTTATCATTAAATGTTGTAATATTCAGGGAAGCTGTTTTATAGTCCTCAGAAACAGAACTGTGGAAGCTAGATTGTTTTATTATGTGGTTAACGCTATTTCAGAAAACACAAATTTGTTCCAGCTTTCCCCAGTCTGATATCCTCCAGGAGCATTGAATTAGAAACTCCAACATCTCCTATGCTCAGAAAGGGCAAAAAAATTAGGGAATCTGGCATTCACTGTAAAGGATCAACTTAGAGATGTACTGAATCCAAGTAGATCCAAAGGATGTGGCTCCTTCCAAATAAGAAGATAAGCCATCGCAATAAATTCAGGGAAGTAGCCAGCAAAGGGAGCGAGGGAGGCCACCTGCTATCTGACACCAGAAAAGAAATATAATTATTGGCTTCTCTCACTTTGTAAATCCCTGGCTAATAAGGCGGCACTGTCAGAGGCAGGCTTAATAATAGATATGGTGGAGCAATTAGAAGAATAGTCAGTTGGTGTCCACATTTAAATAGCATTTCTTCATTTTGCTCTGCCTACTTACATGCAGGAACACTAAGTAGCTCTCGTTTGAAATATTAGCCAATGTGCCTGCTTAGGCTACAGCAAAAGGAGGCCTTTACTGTCATTGAATACAAATATACAAGATGTGATCTTTTCACTCTCTAATAGAGTGAATAGATAGTTATTCAGTAGGGGTCTTTTTAATGTGGAGACCATGGTAGCAATTCCTTTTCCAACTGTAGGAAATTTTAACTGGTGGCTTAAAAAATGGTTCCAACTTTGGAACCTATTTTCAAGTGGGTGACTTACCTCAAAGAATAGTTGCAGTAGAGGAAAAAATTGGGGAAGAAGTGCTAGATACATTGAGCTTCCAGCAGAAAGGTGGGATGTATGTCTAATAATGAAATTTTAGAACTTTGGCCAGGAGTTTGAAAACTGCAAGCGCCGTGATAGAGTCGTTCATGTGCAAACATTGAAGTAATTTAAGATTCCTTTGAACTCCAAATAATCACTTATAGAGCAGCTGCTTGCAAACTGCATTCTTTTGAACTTGCTTTCTTCCATTTCTTTAGAGACAAATCATTCTGTTGTGTTTTCTCATTAGGTCAAGTGTGTGATTGGATTTTTTAGTCATTCTAACATAAAGGGGATAGAAAACCACGGTCCTAGAAGAGTCATAAATTTCTGCATGAATAACTATCCTGATCTTGCTACTCTACAATAAAGAGGTATACCCAGGAGGTACTTTCCTTTTATGTTTTCCACCAATAGTGAGTTTCCAGTGTCCCTAAAACATATTACATTAATTCAGAATGTTAATGTTAATTTTTTTACCCTTGAATTCTGTTTTGAATTCCATTTTGGAAATTTCACTTTCAAAATCTTAAAGGAAAGCTAATGTTGAATATTTATGGTATTATGTTATATTGTGATAAAATAATGACAGCTATAATCAACCATTATCAAAAAGAAAAAAAGAAAAAAACCTTATCTTTATACACTGCCTGATTTTCAGTTTATAAGAATGGAGAGCAAGGGGAAACATTTGAGCCAAAGCCTTCGGATATGATACAAAATATAGTACAAATGTCATTCAGTCCAGCCCTAGTGCTCAAATTGATTTTCTGCCGGCATAGCTGTTTCAGCCTATTTTCTGTGCCACAAATTAAACCACTTCCTATTGGAAACTGAATGCCCCCATACCTTAATAATAACTTGAGAGCAAGGAGATTAGTTTCACCTCCTGTGATTTTTCTGCTATCCAGTTTTGAAGGCTATATTAGGGCAGGAGAAAAATCTCAAAGGATTTACAGCAGCAGGGAGAATAATGCCAACTGCTTTCCATGGTCCAATATTGTGCCCTTGATGTGTGTGTGTGCATAAAATAAAATGTTAAAGAGAATTCCACTTTGGGCTTAGCATATCTTATTCTTTTATTAGTGTGGGTCTTAGCCTTGGAAAGCAAGTGACTCTATGGAGAAACAGATTAACTTATTCAGAATGAGCCAGTCGGGAGTAGATCTTGCCTTGGGGAAAAATGGAAGAACACGCATTTGTGCCATTCAGAAGTTGACCACAGGAGAAGCAAAAAGCAAGAATAAAAGCTCATATTCTGTACAGTTATTGGGAAAATAATCTTTGTATTTTAGAGAGAAGGCTGAATGGATAGAATCCTGAAAAACTTCTCATTTTAAGTAGGATTGAATAATGGTCCTACCTAAACTTTTTTTTACTAATCTACTTATGAGAAAAGTGCGTCTGGAAAAATGAAGTGATGCTCTATCATTTTGCAAACTTTGTAGCCACAGCAGAAATAAGCTGCAGCCCAGCCCAATTGGGGAGAGAAAGAAACGGCACTATGATTCCTTCACCTTGCACAGCAACCAAGTCTCACCCCATGGAACAGATTTGTAGGCTCTATGAAGTGGCAGCATATTTTATTTTTTTTAACCTGTGCCTAATTCAGACTATTTCATTTACCACAGGCTAAAGTTACTTCTACCTTCTATTACTGTTTGATTTATTAAGCAAGCAATATAATAGAAGCTGTTGTGATGCAGTGGTTAGAATGCAGCTAACTCTGCTAATAGCCAGAAGTTCGATCCTAGCTGGCTCAAGGTTGATTCACCTTTCCACCCTTCTGAGCAGAGGTAGGATTCTACCAGTTCGCACCTATTCGCTAGAACCAGTTGTTAACATTCTAAGCAGTTTGGAGAACCGGTTGTTGGAAGAAATTACTGGCCTAATCCTGTAAGGAAGGCAGGAAGGAAACATTCTGGTGTTGCTTACAGAAACTGCCTCTCCGTTAACCCTTATTACATTCTTGGCAGGACAAGACTTCCTGTCTCAGGAACTTCTCTGGAGTTTTTTTGCTCCTTTGCTGGTACTTTGCTTGTGTGGAGTGACCATTCAAAGTTACAATGGCACTGAAAAAAGTGACTTATGACCATTTTTCACACTTACGACTGTTGCAGCATCCCCACAGTTATGAGAGGCCAGGCAAGGAGATGCGTGCCTCAATGTGAGTGATATTGAGTTGGCCACACCCAGCCAATAACATGACCACCAAGCCATGTCCACCCAGTCACATGACTACCAAGCCACGCCTACCACCTAAGCCATGCCCATAGAACTGGTTGTTAAAAAATTTGAATCCCACCCCTGCTTCTGAGATCAGTAAATGAGGACCCAGATTGTTGGGGGCAATATGTTGACATTTGTAAACCACCCAGGAAGTGCTGTAAAACACTATGGAGTGGTATATAAGTCTAAGTGCTGTTGCTATTGCTAATCATTTTTCTATTTTTTTTCTATGGGATAGATAGTTCTGTTACTATCAAAATGTTGGTGCTCTGACCAATCCAATCAGCAAATTACAATTGGTGTCAGTTTTGGGCAATTGTCCCATAGAAGCCTCATTGCAATGAAAGGTGGCTGCAGTTGTCTTTGATCTTTTTCATGCTATATTTCCAACCAATGACAGAAACATGAGTGATGCTAAACAGTAAACAGTTTTTACATCTGTGGATGCATCATGTACCTCACCACTTATGACGAATATGCATTGTCCAGGTCTGTAAAAAATGTTGCAAAAAAGAGCTTTGAATTTGTATGATTTACATATTTGTTCAATAAAAAGCCCTACCCTGCCTTGTCAAACATGCAAATTTTGACAAGAAAATAAAAAGTCATCAAAATCCAGTTGAGCCTTACTAAATAAAGTTGAAAAAAGGTGGGGGATGATTGTGGGTTCAATCAATCACACAGTGTCTGTTTGGCATGAGCCTGGTCTTGTTTTCCAGATTTTTCTAGCAAAACAATGAAGGCTGAAGTGCAATCTGTCTCTAAATTATTGCAATTTTAAAGGTGGCATAAGCTTTACTGTGTGCACAGAGCAAGAGATGGGGTGAGTTAAAAAAAAAAAAAAACCAGAAGAGATGCTCAGATGTTGATGTTATAAAAAGTGTTCCTCAGAACTATTTCTCTTCATACTGCAGCATTTGTCAGTTCATCTTTATGTCAGGCAAATGTAATGCAAAATGTATCTCAACATGAATATTACAGGGAGGTGAGAGATTCTGTTTCTAATTGCTTTTTGAGAAAAAAGGGCTTATGTAAGTCATTTCTGAAAGATACATGCTTCATTTTCAATGAAGCATATATGGCTAAAACTCACTCATGGAAGCTGTTTTAAAGCCAAAGCTTAATCTCCCATTCTTCATATTTTTCTCCGCACTCCTACTTTGTCTGCATAATATATTTTTTATTTTGTTTTTTACTTAAAAGCTAATTGAACTGGGGTCCTACCTTAAAATCTAGGCAGTTGTTCTGTTTTTATTCTGCCCACATCAACATGCCAAGTTGCTATTATCATTATGACAAATGAAATGGTGGAAAAAGACAGCAAACCTAGCAATGATCTAAGGCCATTAAGAGGCCCTGATTCTTCAGACATACAAATGAAGCCTTGCTAATAGGAGACAGCCACAGATAAAGCAACATCCAGGAGAACTCACCAGATTGTTCCCTGACCTATGAAGACCAAAGGAGAGCAAAATACATCATGGTAAATGTAGACCCTCCCTGCTGTTTTGAATTGAAATGGGCCCAACAGAGTTCTGCTGAAAGTGAATATAGGCATTCTGCTCCAGTGAATTCATGGCTGTGCAAATACAATGTAAATGCATCAAACCAAATCCAGCATCTGTCTTTTTTTCCCCCTTGCAAAGAAGGCTGAAAATCCATGGGGAGCAGGTAGTTGTATTGCATTAAGTAACCAAGAATCTTCTTTTTAAAAAAGTCCTTTGAGAAAAAACTTTATCCATTCACAGCAAGGCAGGGTTCAGATAATATGGGGAGCTCAAGAAACCCTATCAAGAAACCCTATCAAGGAACCCTATCAAGAAACCCATATTGCCATAAGCATGGTATAACTGCACCCTCTGGGCAAAATTTGTTGTGGATTTAAAATAATAACAATAGGAAAAGTTGCTAGACCACAAAATTACATGGCTGATGCAAATAGTGATATGTGCCAAACCTAATTTGAAGCCAATGATGCTGAACTGACACCATCTTGCCAGAATGCTGAAAGGAAATAGTGCCTCATCACCATTCTACAGAGCTGTGAGCAAACTATGGAAATGTTCAGATGGAAAAATAAATCTTTAGTTGTAACTAACAAGTACTGGGCCTGGGTTCTCCCTATGAAGATGTAATCTGCTCCTACCTTTGCTGATGCCAACTGGATTCATTCTGTCAAAATCAGAAGCAACTTGGCAGGAGTTCAAGTTGTAGTTAATTGGAAGTTACCACAACTTGTCACTGGACATTTTCCTTTCTGCTCTGCCCTCCCAACTTTACATGTCAGAAAAACGATTGCCAATTGTTTTCCTTTCCGTGGGTGGCTCTTGCTGGGCACCAATCACCCCCTGGGTCAGCGAGGGGCCACAGGCCATGCACTGCCGCTGCCATTTTTTCCTCCTGAGCTCTGCAGCTCAATCTTGCCAGCATCAGGTAGAGGACTTGTTGTTCTGCCTGTGCTTAGGCAGTTGGTGAAGCCCTTGCCAAAATGGCCACTGGAGGAGGCAAAACTGCTCACAAGAGAAGGTGAATGGATAACCACTATGCTCCTCCTCCTATTGACTGGATGGATATATTGAGGAATAATAGGTTGGATGATTTTGCATGATGGACCATATTCAACCCATAGGCTGCAGTTGCTCTTCTCTCTCTCTCCCCACCCACACCTCTCCTATCTGTCTATCAATGGTTAAACTAAATGTATACATACAGAATTACAGAAGTAAAATATACATTTATGCATGTGGAATAATCAGCTTTAAAACCACATTTCCTTCCCAACGTTTTGCCTGTTTTAGCCTTGTAAGGCTTGCTTAGGTTTTTCTTGTACAAATTTTCAGAAACATCATGGTTACCACATTTGTCTGACGTGAAGAACTTTGCTACTTCAAAATCTGACAGAAATGCTTTTTTTAAAAAAAAAAAATCACTATTTCTCTTTTTTGAGTTACCTACTTTGCACAGGTCATCACTGTTTTAAATAAGTCCACTGGTATTTCATCTTATGGTATCTTGAGTAGTTCAGAGAAGAAAACAGTAATTTTTAAGTCATGTTTTCACTTGTAAGATAACACTTAATCAGGCAAGTGTGGTTATTGTGTTATAACCATATGGCAATAAAGATTGGACAACTACAGGATTGTGATCATTGACCCAGATGAGGTGGGTTTTCTTTATCTGCACAGTAACCACTCAGAGTGCAAAGATTTGTTTTTAAAAATGTATAAATTTCAGCAAGTTGCAGCATTGCCTGAGCGAACAAGGGATGCAAAATTTCTTTCATCCTAGACTTGGGAAAGATGGGGGAGGGGTCAGGTTCACAGCAAGCTGCAACTGTGTGGAAGATGATGTTCATTTCTGCCCTTCAAGAAATATTTTGGTTTCAGATGGCCTGCCCTGTTCTCCAGGCAGTGTATGAGTGAGAATGGGCCCCTCTGCCTTATTTATGACAGCATTCTCTGTTGAGATTCGAAGAGGATATGAACTAAGGAGGTCCCTCTGGAATAGCTCATATACATGCATTTTATGCATTAGCACACATTAATGATTTTTCTGAATCATTAAACCAGCTTCATCTTTTATAAGGGTTGCATGACATGGGGCAGAAACCACACTGGCTGCTTTCATGCTTTTGTGGGAAATGAATTCGGTTTAACCATCCTTCAACCTTCCTAGACCCATTGACATCACTGATTCTTTCTGAACTACTTTAAGGGTTGGAAATTGGAAGCATTATATTACAAAATATTACAATGTTAGGGGAAGATCCATTCAGGGAGTATGTATACATTTATTTATTTACTTGTTTATTTAGATTTAGAGGCTGTTTGATTCCCAGTGACTTTGGATGACTTACCTACTCAAAAGTAGGAAACAATAAAATGGAAGAAAAATACATCTACATCCAGAACAGGCAAGCTGTCACAGAAAACTAACAGAGGTTCATCACCTATTCTAAACCCTGACCAGAGAGTGAAAACAGGTTTTCAAAGATTTGCAGAACAGTTACAGGGTGGGTACCTGTAACAATTATACAGGGTGGGATTGGGATGCCATTCCTGAGATCAATCATCAGGATGGAAAATATAGATTTCCTAGATTTCAACAGATGGCATTATTTAATTGAAGGGATCTCAAGTCTGCCCACTCAGCCTGATATTACTGGGTGAGCGGAGATAAAACAGTTCCTCATATAGCCAGGCTTTATGTCATGAAGATCATTACAGATGAAAATCATCACCTTGAATTGCACAGAGAAGCTAACTAATAACCAATGCAACTCACAAAGGAGTGGTGACATAGGGTGCCTCAAGGTTTGCCTTTCCCATTTAACATCTATATGAAGCTGCTGGGAGAGAGAAAGCCATCTTCCAATTTAGGAAGAAGTATCAACGACATACTGGGAATATCCTATTGTATATCCCTACCCTGGGACCAATAGGAGATGTAGCGGGGATTATGTCCCAGGACCTAGAAATCGTCAAGGTATAGAAAAAGAGAAAATCTGTTTTCTTCAGTAGTTCTTCAATAGTTCAGTAAACTACTTATTCCAGAATTGTACCAAAAGTCACTGGGCTCCCCCAGAGAAAGCAGTTTGCAACCTGGGGGCCCTTCTGGGCTTGTGACTCTACTAGAAAAGCAGGTAGAAGTTCTGACCAGCTTCAGAATGTGTGACAATTATCACCACATGGGGATGGATGCTTGTACCTTTCCCATCTCTTTTATTTATTGTAGTCTACATGAATCTGGCTTTGAAAGGCGCCCAGGAACTTCAGTTAATCCAGATGTGTTTCCAAATGCAGTGCAAGGAGCTGGATGCTACCTTGAAAACCCTTTAATTGTTGAGTATTTAGAAGACGAACTTTCCCATGCTTTCCTGCCTGCCCACTCCAGGGAATACATGCTAAGGATTGTCATCTGTCAGGAAATGCAGTTTCCTGGAAGTCTGAAACATAGTAAAAAGAAAAAAAAATCCTCTAAAAGCTCTGGCTGATCAAATTGCTGCTGCCAATTTTAGCTTTAATATATGTGTGTATTATTTTGTAATTAGTGTGATATTGCTTTATAGTTGTTTCGGGACGCTGCCTAGAATCTGTTTGGACTGAGGCAATGTAAATAAACTGAACCAATGACTTAATATACACTGCTCAAAAAAATAAAGGGAACACAAAAATAAGATATCCTAGATCTGAATGAATGAAATATTCTTATTAAATACTTTGTTCATTACATAGTTGAATGTGCTGACAACAAAATCACAGAAAAATTATTAATGTAAATCAAATTTAGCAACCCATGGAGGTCTGGATTTGGAGTTACCGTATTTGCCGGCGTATAAGACGACCCGGCGTATAAGACGACCCCCACCACCACCAGAAACGCCCTCCAGAAATCCCCGGGCTGCAGCGGCAGGGCGGAGTGCCAGGGGCCGTGGGAAGAGCAGGAAGGCTGCAGCCTCGGGCGGAGCGAGGTGAGCGGGATGAAGCGGAAGCGACGCAGGGGATCCGGGAAGCCAGAGGCGCCTTCGCTGCGTCCAACAAGCATCCGAAAGCCGGCAGTGGATATACCGGCGTATAAGATGACCCCCCACTTGGAGGCATGTTTTTCGGGGCAAAAAAGTCATCTTATACGCCGGCAAATACGGTACACTCAAAATTAAAGTGGAAAAAAAACACTACAAGCTGATCCAACTTTGATGTAATGTCCTTAAAACAAGTCAAAATGAGGCTCAGTAGTGTGTGTGGCCTCCACGTGCCTGTATGACCTCCCTACAACGCATGGGCATGCTCCTGATGAGATGGCAGATGGTCTCCTGAAGGATCTCCTCTCACACCTGCACTAAAGCATCCCCCAACTCCTGACAGTCTGTGGTGCAACGTGGCGTTGGTGAATGAAGCGAGACATGATGTTCCAGATGTGCTCAATTGGATTCAGGTCTGGGGAACAGGCGGGCCAGTCCATAGCATCAATGCCTTCATCTTGGAGGAACTGCTGACACATTCCAGCCACATGAGGTCTAGCATTGTCTTGCGTTAGGAGGAACCCAGGGCCAACCGCATCAGCATATGGTTTCACAAGGGGTCTGAAGATCTCATCTCGGTACCTAATGGCAGTCAGGCTACCTCTGGTGGGCACATGGAGGGCTGTGCAGCCCCCTAAAGAAATGCCACCCCACACCATTACTGACCCACTGCCAAACCGGTCATGCCGGAGGATGTTGCAGGCAGCAGAACGTTCTCCACGGCGTCTCCAGACCCTGTCACGTCTGTCACATGTGCTCAGTGTGAACCTGCTATCATCTGTGAAGAGCACAGGGCGCCAGTGGCGAATTTACCAATCTTGGTGTTCTCTGGCAAATGCCAAACGTCCAGTGTTGGGCTGTCAGCACAACCCCCAGCTGTGGACGTCGGGCCCTCATACCACCCTCATGGAGTCTGTTTCTGGCCGTTTGAGCAGCCACATGCACATTTGTGGCCCACTGGAGGTCATTTTGCAGGGCTCTGGCAGTGCTCCTCCTGTCCCTCCTTGCACAAAGGCGGAGGTAGCAGTCCTGATGCTGGGTTGTTGCCCTCCTACGGCCTCCTCCACATCTCCTGATGTACTGGTCTGTCTCCTGGTAGCACCTCCATGCTCTGGACACTACGCTGACAGACACAGAAAACCTTCTTGCCACAGCTCGCATTTATGTGCCATCCTGGATGAGCTGCACTACCTGAGCCACTTGTGTGGGTTGTGGAGTCCGTCTCATGCTACCACTAGAGTGAAAGCACCGCCAGCATTCAAAAGTGACCAAACCATCAGCCAGAAAGCATAGGAACTGAGAGTTGGTCTGTGGTCACCACCTGCAGAACCACTCCTTTATTGGGGATGTCTTGCTAACTGCCTATGCTTTCCACCTGTTGTCTATTCCATTTGCACAACAGCATGTGAAATTGATTGTCAATCAGTGTTGCTACCTAAGTGGACAGTTAGATTTCACAAAAGTGTGATTGACTTCGAGTTACATTGTGTTGTTCAAGTGTTCCCTTTATTTTTTTGAGCAGTGACAAACCTAGCAAAATGCTTGCATGTCCAAAATCAAAGAATTGATTCTCACACTTCCACGTGTGATAAAAACCAAGCATGTCACAAAGTCATTTCATTTCACTCACTGATAGTAAAGAAACAAATGCTAGAGTAATCAGAGATTCTCATTTTGCATCCAGAATAATTGAAATTGAGATGCCAGAAAAGCTAAGAAAAAAGCAAGCAAGCACTTTCAGATAAAATTAGGTTTAATCCAAATCATAGATATTATGTCCAGTATGCATGCTACTCTTACTCTATTTTCTTTTCCTATTTTAGTTTCTCATCAGATTCTTGATCCAAGAAAATGTCTTCCTAGATTGCACAACCATTCAATTACAATTAATTACAACAGGTATACTCAACCCCAGAGAAAGGTAGAAAGTATAGAGAGGGGAGTTGGAGTGTCTTAAAAAAAGTCTCACCCTAATTTTAAATCCTATGAATTTCTTTTATTAGTTAAATATTTTCCTACCATGAAATTTGAGAGTGGCATCGTATTGGTACTTTTTATTATTATTTTGGAATAATTCAGTGGTAAGTCTGGTGGCAAATCTGACAAAATAGCTATAAACTCACCAGGACAATGTAGCTATGCCACTATTTATTCCTGCCAAACTGCAATATGAAGATATTTTTGTATAGGGAACAGTATTTGTAAAATCACCATTAAATATATGTTAAAATTATAAAAAGTGTTGTAAAACTAGGATTGAGCTGAACTAGTCTCTCAGTTCTCATGCCTCTGTCTATTGAAAATTACCCTCAATTTTCTTGTATTTTCAACATGGTAGCGTGAGTTCTTTTGATGCTACTTTTCTTCATGTCATTGTCATCAGCTTCATATGACAGTGTTGTTTAATCCAACAGGTTATAACAAGGCATCTGATTCTGTCAGTGGGGCTGGAAATAGCACTGTAATATCAACAAATAACTCACAGGAGTTGGTGAAAATGGTGCTAGGAGTGGAGAGGACAAAGACCCGAAAGGGTAAACAGGGGGGGGGGGGGGAAAATTTGAAAAATTTATAAATCTTGGATTTTTTAACCCAAGATCCTCAGCCAGTTTGCTGGAGGACTTTGGGAGTGAAGACCTCTGAAAGTGGTTAAACAGTGTAAATGTTTATCTTTTTATACCTCATTTACCTGCATGCAATCTGTTAATTTAAGATTATGCTTAAATTAAAGATGTGCTTCAAGATCAGAAGTGGTCTAGTAGAGAGAGTTCAAAGTAGGCTGAGCTAGAATAGGAGGATGTGTATACACCCAAGCACTCGTCTCATGTTGTTTAATCTTTTACATGCCTCCCAGCCATTCAACCATACAGGAGTAGATGCACCATAAATATATGCATCATTCTACTCATCTCTCTTTCATTCCCACCTATTCTTTCCTTTTTCTTCGCTCCGCTTATTTATTCTTAAAGATAAAGCACATAAACCTTTCTAATTCTCTGTCCTTACTTTCTTCCTAGGAAGAGGAAAGACAAAGTCAGTGAGGGAATGAGCAAAGTTGTCACTGAGAGGTCAGTAGGCTTTCTTATTTTCTGTTAAATAAGAGGCTCTGCTTCTTTACTGATCAGAGCAACTGTCTAGCAAGCTTGAAGGAGGGAAGGGAGGTGCCAGGGGAGTTCTAGGTCATGTTCATGGCACTTCTTTTAATCTTGGTACTCCAAGGTTCTGTCTTAGACCCCAATACTCATCGTCATCTTCACGAACAATTTAGATGAGAGGATAGAAAGGTACTCACGAAATTTGCAGAGGACACCAAGCTGCGGGGAAGATAGGCTTTAGAAGATCCAGAAAGATCTCGACAGACATGAACACCAGGCTCTAGCCAACAAAATGCAATTCAGTAGTGGAAAAGGGAAAGTTTTGTACTTAGGCAAGAAAAAACAACAACAACCAAATGCACAGGTCTAGAAGAGATGGAACCTGGCTCAATAGCAGTAACTGTGAAATGACAACCAATTAAGTATGACTCAGCAATGTGTTGTAGTTGCTAAAAAAAAAAAAGCCAATGCAGTCCTAGGCCACATCAACAGAAGGATAGTATCATGATCACATTTATACTGCTTTGCTAAGACTGTACTTGGAATATTGGGTCCATTCTGATCATCATGGTGCAAAAAAAGATGTTGAAACTCTAGAAAGAGTACAGAGAAGAGCAACAAAGATGATCAAGGGTCTGGTTTAAAGGGGTCCTTTAAAGCATGGGTCTCCAACCTTGGCAACTTTAAGCCTGGAGGACTTCAACTCCCAGAATGCCCCAGCCAGCAAAGCTGGCTGGGGTATTCTGAGAGTTGAAGTCCTCCAGGCTTAAAGTTGCCAAGGTTGGAGACCCCTGCTTTAAACATATGATGAATGTTTAAAGGAAATAACTATGTCTACTCTAACAAAGAGAAAAACTAGAGCTGAAATGATAGCAGTCTTCCAATGTTTGTAAGGCTGTGACAAAGAAGAGCCTATTCTATTCAGCCTATTCTCCAAAGCACCTGAGGGCAAGACAAGAAACAACAGAAGGAAACTTGTCAAAGAGAGAACCAAACTAGAACGAGAACTAAGAACTAAGGAAAAATTTCCTGACAGTGTAATCATGTATCAGTGCCTTCAGAGTTGTGGGTGTTGCAACCCTGAAGGTTTTTAAGAAGAGAATAGTGTAGGGTCTCTTGTTTGGGCAGAGGGTTCGAAAAGATAATCCTCAACTCTGTTATTCTGTATTCTTTCTCCTATTTTCCCCACATCAACTTTGAAGTAAATTGGCCCAAAGTCACCTCAAATCACCTTTCTCTCACCAACAGTACATCTGAACCTAGGCCTCCCCTACTGCCAGTTCCATCTCACTAATACAATATTGCTCTCACTTTTTCTTTATTGCTTCTGTTGGAATTCCTGTGTAATATCGATTCATACAATCATCTCTCTACCATCTCACTTCCAGCAATTCCAGGCAGAATACAAAAACATCAAGACAGTGAAAATAAAACATGTCAAGCTATAAAAAAAAAATTATCAGTAGTTCAGATCTACTGTCCACATACTTGGCACCATATGGTCTTGACAAATGTGTGAAAGCAATCCTAGTGAGACTGCCTGTATCACAAGGTACTGCTTGAGTACTAATACTACTCTTGGGGCATGGCTGGAAAGGTACATTATGGCCCCCTCTCCTTTCATTCACATATGTTGGGGATCCTCCTGGTGAATGCACTAGTTAAACTGATTCTGGTCAAGAGAGACACTCCTATGGGACATACAGATGCACTGATATTAATATTGATATGACATGATATTGAGCTTTAGATGAAGCCCCAAATTGGATTTCATTTTGTTTTAAGGTACATGATTATTACAGCTACTCTTTTCCATTTAGGATACAAGTTAGAACCAGAATAATGGATGAATGAAGACTTTTGTCTAATCCAACCTGGTCATTTTATGTGTGTTGTTTTTTTCCTATTCAGTTTTTAACTACAATAATCATCCATTCCTATCATGAGCTTTTCAAGTTCAAGTTGCAAGGTTATGCTCTCACTGGGTCGAAAGAACTTGGATTTTCTATAGATTAGGTAATTATGTCTTATTGACATATAGCCAGGGGTGGGATTCTACCAGTTCGGACCAGTTCTATAGAACTGGTTGTTACGATTCTGCACAGTTTGGAGAACTGGCAAATTGCACCACTGGCTGGCCCCTCCCCTCCCCACCCACCCCACCCAGGAGGCTTCCCTGAGGCCCAGTCAGGGGTGGTATTCCGGGTGTTGGGGGAGGGAGAGGTGGCCTGAAAGCAGAGCTGAACCTTCCTTAGGATTGAAGCTTCTATTTTTCAATGCAGACTCAGGCAGCAGACTGCAAAAAAATAGATCTGGGAGTGAAGCTGTAATTCTGCAAGCAGTTCAATCTGCCTGCCTGCTTCGCTTGATTTTGGGTAAAAGTTGCTCTTTTTTTAAAATAGAAAATTCAATCTTTACATATATATTTACAATATTTACATACAAGCCATGCCCAGCTAGTCACATGACCACCAAGCCACACCCACAAATTAGGCCATGCCCACAGAACTGGTTGTTAAGAAATTTGAATCTCACCCCTGCATATAGGTGTAGGTGTATAGGTGCAATTATGTCTTTTTGAAAATCTTAATATTTATATCATATTTCCATCCCAGGCCTCCTTTCAAAATGCTTCTCTTCCTTAATATATAACTAATAGGAGCCTTGTGGTGTATTATGTTCATCTTTGGTTTACTTTTTTGTCATATCTTTTTATTTGTCCATTTGACAATAATTCAAAATCCCCATTTCAGTTCAGAATAATCTTCACATTTTAATACTCAAACATAGTCTCAGCTATTCAAAAATACTACTTCCTTTTGGCTGCAGATATTTTAATAATGCCTGGCTGAGTTAGCTGAGGATCACACATGATCCATGCCATATTTAAATTTTGCATCAAGAATGAAACAAATGCTCTTGCAAAAATCTGTCAGAGCAAACCACTATCCATTTCATCTCAATTTTCTTAAGAAAAGTAACTTGTATTAAAATGACCATAGAGTTAAATCCACACATGTATGTGTAAATTTTCCCCCTAAACTAGAAAACACATTCAACACAAAATTTAAGGCTCTTTTTTTAAATTAAATAAAATAAAATCTGTCCCTTTTTCACTGATTCTAGTGCGATAAGATTTACAGAAGAGAGGTTTCAGCTTTTGAACTTGGACTTTATTATCAACAGAGGCCTCATGAATCAAAAGGCTGAAAGGAAGCAGGTTATTATCTTACCTGCTACCCCTAAATCAGGGCCATTTATAAATTAAGCTGAAATGCTATTACTCCCTTCAGTCTTTTATTTCAATATTATAGAGCTACATACATACCTAGCAGCTTCCATCAAGAAATCATCCTTGACCATATGCTGCATAGTTAAGGTTTCTATGAAAACTTAACTTTAGATTTCTTCACCCTGGTACTCTCAAGATATTGGGGAGCATTGCTTTAACTTCTACCACAGAAACAAGGAGGAAGGAGACTGTTGAATAATGAATTTAACCCACCCAAAAAAACTTGTCAGGGAAAGCAAAATTAATTCCTTACCCTGAAGTTTTACTATTCATTAGATGATTAGCCATGTAGTCTATTAAATAAGAAATTATAAACAGATTAAGGGTCCAGACAAACTTTGAATATTGAGGATTTTACTATAAGATTTTGGAAATGATGATATAAAAAAGAAACATGGAATTCAAATTTATGGGAACTGATCTTAAACCATAACAGAGATCTGAGACTTTTTGATTTCAGAAATTGGACACTAGAGGGCACTAATGACTCTAAGGCAGAAAAGGAAAAATGTGGGGGGGGGGGGCACGAACTTACCTTTACAAAATAACACAAAATATTATAATATTTAACACATTTCAGGAGATTTTCAAAGAATAGGGCCAGAAATTAGTAACTACAATGTCAGCAATGAAAGCAATGATACATGTTTCTGTGCATACGTTATCTCCAAAAGATGTATTTGAAGGAATGCATTTGAAGACTGATATGAAATGAAGTTTGCTGGATGCAGAAATATTAGAACCAGTGATACTGGATGGTAAAAATGTGTGGATTATGAGTCAGAGAAGAAAGCTAAAGTGGAAACACGAAGAACAAGCCAAGAAAAAGAACCAGATAAGAACTTCCTACTAGATATATAAAAGAAGTTAGTTAAAACTTTGAAAATCAAGGTGGAAATACAAATGGACATCCAGGGGTGGTTCATTACAAAGGTAATATTCAGCAGGTTCTGACCAGTTCTGGAGAACCGGTAGCGGAAAATTTGAGTAGTTCGGAGAACCAACAAATACCAGCTTTGACTGGAGATTTTACAGTATCCTTCCCCTGCCACGCCCACCAAGCCACGCCCACAGAACTGGTAGTAAAAAAAATTTGAATCCCACCATTGGTTCATTAGCATCAAAATCAGGACATTTATTTTGCACAAATAAGCATGCATCTGGTGGCCTCCTTGTCTTTCTTAACAAGGATCATATTCTCATAGTTGACATCCCATGGTTCTCTTTGCTATTCCTTTAAACAATAGTAGCTTTCTTAAAGACAAAGGAAGTGTGGGTGAAATGTTCATCAAGCAAATATTACAGATAGTCTTCAACTTGTGACCAGAATTGGGACCAGAATTTCCAGTGCTAAGCCAAGTGGCTTTTAAGTGAGCCATGCCTGATTACAAGCTTTTTTTTTTTTTTTGCCATGGTTGTTAAGCAAATCACTGCAGTTGTTAAGCGAACCATGCAGTCATTAAGTGAATCCAGCTTCCCCCATTGACTTGGCTTGTCAGAAGCCAGTTGGGAAGGTCACATGATCCTGGTGTCAACTATATAATTGGAGTAACTGCCGGAATCCTGACATCTGGGATGTTGCAATTATCATAAATACATAACAGTTGCCAAGGAATTGAATTATGGCTATGTAACTATGGGGATGTTGTGACAGTTGTGTGAAGACCGGTCATAAGTTACTTTTTTCAGTGCTGTTGTAACTTCAAATGGTTGCTAAGTGAATGATTGCAAGTCCAGAATCATATTAGTGTTAGTATTTTTTTAGTTTTTTTTATTTATATCCTGAATTTGACCCAATGAGTGATAATATCAAATTTCATAATGATCAGATTAACGGATAATCAGAGTTGGAAGGGACCTTGTAGGTCATCTAGTCCAACCCCCCCAAGCGGAAGAACCTGCACCATTTCAGACAAATGGCAGCCCAATCTCTTCTTGAAGGTCTCAAGTGATGGCGCTCCCACAACGTCCGAGGGCAAGCTGTTCCATTGGTTGATTGTTGTCACTGTCAGAAAGTTTCTCCTTATTTCCAGGTTAAATCTCTCCTTGTTCAGTTTCCATCCATTATTCCTTGTCTGGCCTACAGGCGCTTTAGAAAATAGCTTGACCCCCTCCTCTCTATGGCAGCCCCTCAAATATTGGAAGACTGCTATCATGTCTCCCCTGGTCCTTCTCTTCATTAGACTAGCCATGCCCAGTTCCTGTAACCGTTCTTCATATGTTTTAGTTTCTAGTCCCCTTATCATCCTGGTTGCTCTTCTCTGCACTTTTTCTATCAAGTATACCAAAGATCTTCAAACTTGGCAAGTTCAAGACTTGCGGATTTCAACTCCCAGAATTCCTCCTCCAGTCATGTTAGCTCAGCAATTTTGGGAGTTGAAGTCCACAGCAATTTTGGGAGTTAAACTTGCCAAGTTTGAAGACCCTTGAAGTATACTATTTGTTCACCCAATGAGTCTGTGTCATTTCCCCAGAAGTTCATCTCTGGCTTAGAACACTTCCAGCAGACTAAGTCAAATGATTGGCAGTTCTTTAATGGTGCGCCTTCCCAGGCCAGCCTTCCTCTTAAACCATGTTAAGCAGTTAAGTAATAGATAATGAATTGCAAGTGCCTCTCAGTTGTTTTTTCTGAGCTGCTCCTGTCTACTGGAACAAGGGTCTCCAACCTTGGCAACTTAAAGCCTAGAGGACTTCAACTCCCAGAATTACACAGCCAGCAAAACTGGCTGAAGAATTCTGGGACTTAAAGTCCACAAGTCTTAAAGTTGCTAAGATTGGAGACTCCCTGAACTGGAGGATTGAGCTGAAATAAGTCCACTGTGCTAGCCTTTTGTCTAAATATTGTAGAGGATGTTATCCCATCCCCAGTCCAGCCATTTTTTATTTCTAAAAGTGGGAGAGTACCCTATCTTTTGTTGTGCTTTCAACTAATGGAACTAGAGATTGATAATAATGTAAACTACATATCGAGACTACTTGCCTAATCAGCCTTCCATCCATGCAACTGTTATAGGTAATGGTTGCTGTGTATACCCACATTTGGGGCTGTTTAGTTCAGATAAAAGGATCGATTGGATTTCCAATGCCTCTTTTCTATTATGAATGTTAGAGAGTGCAGATCAGGCACTCAAAACTATAATTTCCAGAGGGCAGGTGTATCAGAGCTGAAAGGGCAGTTCCAGAAAAACAAATAGGTTTTAGCAGGAAATTTGTAGGGGAAATGCAACAAAACAACTCTGACCTATATCTAGAATGAATTGTACAAAATTTGCTCATCAATACAGAGAAAAGTCATTTTTAAAAGCTTTTTGATTTTATATACTGACTACTTGGATATAATATCATAGTATTGGGGGAGGGGGTAAAAATCTATGATGAAAATGACATTCATCTGAATTTTCAAAAGAAGTATTAAAACTTCTTAGATTTGATCCAGATATATAAATCATAATGTTTGAAATATTTCCGAGTAAGAGATATGAATATGCAAACCATGACTTCTTCGTTAATATCTCAGTATCGTCTTCTGCAAGGTTCTTTCAGCAATAGAAATTAAGCACACATGTGTATATGTTTCATACAAGCTCACCTGGAGTCCCAGAGAGGCCTTCTATTCAAGAGCCAGTCACAAAAGTCGAGGCAGAGGAACCCATAACTCCTCAACTCAGTAATCAGAGGAGAATTATAGACCTGTTTGGAAAATGGCATGCAGGAAATGGATAGCCCAATGCCATCGGAAATGGAATTAATTTCCAACTCATCATAAAAAATGCAGGGCAGGCACTGCTTATGAATGCATTTATAAATATTTTATTTCCGAAAGGAATGCAGAATGTAGGGGGAAAAAGCTTTAGTTCAAGCACTGTACAAATGGATAGTAAGATTTAGGGAAAGAGAAACAACTTCTTGAATAAGGAAAAGATCATGCAAAATCAAGATAAGAGTCCTCACCAAAGACTAAAGTCTAATAACCATGGATAGGAAGAATTACTGAGATGCAAAAAAAAAAAAAAAATCAGACCACCCTCAAATTCTTTAAAAAATGGCTTTATCTGTTTATTTGTACAAGAAGCCTTACTGTTAGACATACAAATATAAAAGGTAAGATCTATGTTAGAAGGAAAAATAGAAAAGGTAGAGATGAATTAAGTCTAGAACAAAGCTGTGTATGATAAGCAGACAATTTGTATCAAGTTTAAGTCAGGCTGATCTTCCCCTTCCTCTATTAAATAGCTTTTTTGTCACAATTGTTCCTGCGGGTAACAGATGAGACCAGATGGGTCTTCTCATTTTAACAGTCCTTGGCTCAGTGATAGCTAAAGTAAATCAACCGAGTGTTCTCTTTCATGGTAGAGATGGAGGGTCCAAGCATTGAGCTTGCAATCTGTTTTAAAGTTATTTCTGGGAAGCAGCCTCCTTGTGACTGATGGCAAAAACCAAAGATTAAATTCAAGGCACCACATTAAACCATAGTTATAAGTTGAATAACCCATTATTGTCCATTATGCTAAGCCAGAAAGCATGGTTGGAAAGTCATGGCGACAACACTTGTTTAAACAAGGAGATCATATATCTTAGGCCTTTTAATTATGTGAACCTAGTCTAAGAAGTTTCCTTTCTGTTCCCTACTCCCTGGGATTTCCAAGTGTTATAAAACTTTCTGTTTCTAATTATTTATCTCATTTTGCTACTTCAAACTGAGCTGGTAGTTCTAATTTTAACTGTATTGTAATGTCCTCTAATTCATAGTCCATTCACTCAAGATAATCTAATAAAAGGTTTGAGAAGACTGTAATTTCAGATAAAGACTTGTAAAAGCATTTTAATTGAGTAATCATATATAATAATGTAATAATGTAAATATAGTTGGGTTTTGAAATTAAAACAATACAAGCATGATTTAAAATCTCTATTTTGAATACAAGCCTATTAAGTGGACCCCAGCCTAAAACTGGTACAGGATAGGCAAATAGTATCTTCTTCGCTGAGAGAAATAGGTATTTATTAAAGGAGAAATGATGAAGCATACATCTTTGGAAACCCAATAACTGCAGGAGATACATTCCAATATCCCACATTTTGTTCTGAGGCACCTGCTTCAAAACAGAAAATATTATGTTCAATTCAATTGGTAGAAGCTCCAGCAAAAAAATCTTAAAAAGCAGACACTATGCCCAGAGACTTTGAGGGTCAAGATATCAATACTGGGATAGAAGGATCAGAGGTCTGGTTCAGTGTAATGCCAATGTATTCATGACACTTGTAGTTAATTGATTTTGTTCACATCTGCTCCAATTCCACAGAAGTACAGGATGGTGGTAGTGAAAAAAGAATTTATCATCTAGAGTTTCTTGTTTTTAATTTTCAGAAAAGAGCCAATTTCTTATTCCGATGGTCAGAAGATGCAACTTAAACTTCAGGGCAACTCGTTCTGAAATCACAGACATCACCAAAAGGGTGAGTTAAAGCTTGCATCAGAATTTCAGTGACTTGAGAGGAAATTTAGTGCTTTGTGTATCTTTGCATGCCTGATGTTTATTAACTATGTAAATAGTACCCATAGCAAAAAAAAGTACAGGTATGTAGAACAGGAAAAACTATGCACATTTGCTCTATCTACATAATTTATACTACTCCATAATTCACATTTTTTTCTGTATAAGTCTATATGTATGTATTATATACACTGGCCTAACAATGCTCCCATACTTATTTTTTATACATTTTTGAAAAGTACTGTGATGCTTTTTTCCTTTTAATCTAGTGTCAGCAGAAAACACCTTCTCCATTTAACTGATACCAGCTCCACCATACATTATCTCCCTATCATTCTCCTGAAAATCTGTATTTCCTAAAACCAGTACTGCCAAAAGTGTCTTATAGATTGTTCTCTGCTACATTCTGCCTCTTGCTTTGTTTATGAAGAATCTCAAAGATTTATAGCCATAGCAATGAATTATAGAAAAGCATATAAAATATATTTTACAGATCCTAAGTATTGCAAGATCCATGGACATCTGGAGCATTATCTGCTAGAAATTAACCCAGTTTGTCTTTTGTTTGATAACCTCCAATGGCCAAAGTGAATTCTGTGGAAAATTCAAAGGGTAGAGTAGAACAGAACAGAACAGAACAGAATAGAATAACAGAGTTGGAAGGGACCTTGGAAGTCTTCTAGTCCAACCCCCTGCTTAGGCAGGAAACCCTACACCACTTCAGACAAGTGGTTGTCCAATATCTTCTTAAAAACTTCCAGTGTTGGAGCATTCACAACTTCTGGAGGCAAGTTGCTCCACTGATTAATTGTTCTGTCAGGAAATGTTCTCTTAGTTCTAAGTTGCTTCTCTCCTTGATTAGTTTCCACCCATTGCTTCTTGTCCTGCCCTCAGGTGTTTTGGAGAATAGCTTGACTCCCTCTTCTTTGTGGCAGCCCCTTAGATATTGGAACACTGCTATCATGTCACCCCTAGTCCTTCTTTTTAATAAACTAGACATACCCAATTCCAGCAATTGTTCTTTATATGTTTTAGCCTCCAGTCCCATAATCATCTTTATTGCTCTTCTCTGCACTCTTTCTAGAGTCTCAACATCTAGGCACTGTTTATTCCTACATGTTGAACAAAATCGTTGATAAGAATATTATATGCCATACTTTCATCCAGAACGATCATGATTTGGACCTGAAACAAAGCAGCTTACAAAGAGGGTGAGTTCTCATGTTACACACAGAAATTATTAATGGTTTTCAATTTAACAGCAACTTTTGGAAAAACCCAGTAGGTAACACAAAGGACTCATCTAACACAGCCTTTAACTGTATGAAAATTTCCTATTACCATTGTTGAAATGTCCTCAGAGTGGAACTTCTATCTTCCAAGGCAATAAACCCAGTTTTTTTTCCCTGGGAAAATGATAGAAAACCTCCCATCTGGTTAAGCCCTATTCTCAAGTATATTCCAGGTTAAAAGGCAAAAAAGAAAAAAAAAAGAAGAAGGGGAAAGCAAGTCAATTATCACAATTTCTCAGAGTTGGTTGATCTGCCCTGAATGGGCTGGGCTCTATCAAATCAGGATTCATGTAGGTCTTGTGAAACTAGGGAAATGTTTTTCGTCAAAATTATTAAGCAATTGCTAAAGAAAGCAAACTCTGTAGATAATGCTGACAATGTAATTTAATACAAATTACCAACAGTGCACTACTTCAGTCATGAGGTCCTGCTACATTGATTCATTAAACAATGCTTTTTCATTCAGTCTTAAACAGAAATTTACCTTAATCCAGCTAGGATTGAAATTTTGACATGAAAAATATGCATTAAAAAGAGAAGGAGAGATTAAATAGTATGCACTCACATTTCTGGGGCCAATAAATTATGACTACATCTGCCTCTGTCAATAAATAATTTATTGAATTCTGATTGAATTAGTGAAAACTTTTTGTCCTCTCACCTACATATCAAAATAGGAGAAACCTAAATTTGTCTCCTTTCCCAGAGCCATTAAGCAGGATCTATTCGAACGGCTACAACCAAATGTCTTATTCCAGAATAAGTTATAAAATAATAACTATTAGATATACAACTTCAGACATTTTAAATAAAAGCCAAATGTCAACCAATTGCAAATATGCTTAGCCAAAGCAACTTTTTATTGATCTTGATTGTCCAGAATTGCACTTCAAAAGGCCTAGGTGACATTTCCAAGGGGAGACATGATAGTTTCAAGACAATTAGACCCATCAGAAGATTTGTGCAAATGAAATGTGTTCACCTTAGAGGAATATCAGAAGAGGATAGAAAATGAATTAAGCATTTTTTTATATGCAGTGAACAAATCCCTTAATGGTCCAGAATACTGGAAAGGACACTTGGGGTCTCAAATAGTGTCTGGATCTAAATGATTTGTTACTGAATAAAGTATTGCTATGGGAATTGCAATGTCTTTTTTCTGCAGTGCTTTGTGTAGATCTGAAGGAAGCCACATGTTTGTGAAGGAAATGCTTGTGGAAGAGGGGCTTACACATCACAGAATTTACCGTATTTATCGGCGTATAACACGCACAGGCGTATAACACGCATCTTCATTTTAAGAGGAAATTTCAGGAAAAAAAATTAAATTTCTAAATAAAAACTTTGAAGCAAAATAAGGGTAGCTCAGAACTTTTTTTTATTAATATTATTACCACTTATAAGGTAAATCAGTGGTCCCCAACCTTTTTGTACCAGGGACCGGTTTCAAGCAGAAAATTTTGCAAGGACCGGGGGAGAGAAGAGAAGGAGGCTTCGCTCTCTCGCTGCTCCACCATCCAAGGAAGAAACTGCTTCAAAGAAGCGGGGGGGCTTTTCCTGTCGCCGCAGCTATTCCGAAGCGCCCGTTTCACCCCACTCCCACCCGCGCGCGCTTCAATCCACAGTGTCCCATTCTGCCTGCCTGCCTGCCTGCCTTAGTTTCTGGTTGTTTGGGAGCAGCCGGCTGAGAATAATAACTATTCGCCTCTTTTACTCAGCGAAGCTGTTCCGATTCAACCATTAACGAAGGCAGGCAGGCAGGCAGAAGCGGAGCACTGCGGGCGGGCGGGCGGCGGACGGGGTGGGGTGGGGAGAAACGGGCGCTTCAGGGAAGCTGCGGCAGGAAAAGCCCCCCCGCTCTTTGAAGCAGTTTCTTCCTGTGCTGGTGGAGGAGCGAGAGGGCGACTGAGAGAGCTGACCCAGAGAGAAGGACAGGCTTGGTTGCTTCCTCCCTCCCCTTCTTTCATTTGTGTCCTTGATCCCCGATCCCAGCAGCATTCACCGAAGGCTTCTTAACATTATATCGGCGTATAACACGCATACATCATTTGCCCCCTATTTTCAGGGGGGAAGTGCGTGTTATACGCCGATAAATACTGTACTTGGTGCAGTTCTTGTGTTGTACCTTATTTACTTTGTTCCTCAGAACTCAGTAAAAGTGACATGAGATTGTATGTGCCCTTATCTACATAATTATGCATTAGGTCTAGCCTCATGGTCATATTCTGGTATGATTGCCCAGAAAACCCATCCATGGAGCAAAATTCTAACAAGATTAGAAGAGCAGTATGTTCAAAAAGAGAAGGGACTTTCCTAGAGGAATTCAGTGAAATTGAAAATAAATAATAGCATCAGCATCTTATTAAACATGCTTATTTTCAGCTGAGCTTCTTGTCTTCTAAGCATACATTTAGGCATTTATCTATTCAACAGTGTGGGTCAGCTGAGCAAAAATAAATTACAAGTCACTGCCTTGTAGGAACATGCATGGAACTAAGCATGAGGTGATGCTAATGTGAACTGTGGGGAGCACTGCAAACTACTAAGCAGGCAGACTCACTACAGGCAAGTAAATGAGTTAGGCAGATGCAACTTCTAGAATTACACTTAGTAGAAATATGAACAGAGTGTAATCTGTAATAAGGGATTGAGACTTTGTACTCAAGCAACAATTAGACATCTTTTCTGGCTGGACAACTACATGGGTAGAAGTAATATTTCTGATTTCCACATAGGACTAGACTTATCATTAAATATAATAAGTTGATTGAGGCATATAATGAAGCAGAGCAAGACCCTACCTGCTACTGTAATCAGCTTCCAAGGAGCCACTTCACTGTGCCTACCTGAGGCATACAACTCTCCTTGGATCAATTTGCCACCTGGGCCACTGATTGCATTCTAAAGAGGTCCTTGGTGTGACAGCTTGTGGTTGCCTGTCTGCCTGTCTCATAACATATTGCTGCAAGGACTACCTCAGAAAAATATTATTTCTTCTAATCAGAGAAACCACTTGTGCTGTCCAGACAGTTTAGAGTTAATGGGATTTGGGATAGTTACTTAGGAATTGTGAGCTGTCCCCTTAAGGGAATGCATCATGGTAAATGTAGTTAAAGGTATCCTGGGAAATGTAGTCCATGTCACGTGGATCACATCTATAATCCTGATTGGTCACTATATTGTTGGGTTGGGGGAGGATCCCTTACTCTTGCCTGAAACCACCATACCATGCAGCTGCTTCAATCATCATGGGGTTGAGACCTTTTTATCTTTCTACACTACAAGACCGATTTGCAAAGGATTGGACATTAAGAAGAACTTCGTCACAAATGTGAGTTATGAGGATACCTGATGAACCAATAAAAAAGACTTCGTTATGGATGTTTTGTGGAGTTACTCTGTCTGCTTTATACCATCCAGAGAATAATAAGCAGAACAGTAGAAAGATAAAATTAGTCTTGATTCCTGGAAGAAGTAGAAAAAAGCAGCTGGAGTCACAGTAAAATGACATTGTTTGATTTTGAGACTCCCTAAAGTAAAAAAAAAAAAAATTGAATCTCTGTGATAAAGACTTCCTATTTTTCTCCTCCCATCCCAGCAATTTCCTGTTGTTTCTGTGGCCAGGTCCCACAGAAAGATCTGCCTTCAAGGTTCAGAGGAACTTAAGTAGAAATTTTCTCAGCTGAAGAAGGAAACTTGTGTGTTTATAAGCTTTACCATCACTCATGCAATAAATAATTCTACAAAAATCTTATTGGGAGGATCTGAGAACTTCTTCGGCAGCAAACATAGGAGATGCTTCAACTGGAGGGAGTTCTTTTTTTAAATCATAACAGACATTTCTTATATTTGTATGTCTCCAACAATATCCTGAATTTTAGGCAAAGAAGCAAATAGGGCCTAGATCAGTCAAGATTAAAAAAAAACCCTGAATTTTGGAATCTATTGATGCCACTTTCCTTAAACCTAAAGGATAGGCAAAGCTGACAATTTTAATGTTGCTCAATTTCTGATTTTTTTCAACCTGCAGTTGATTCCTTGCTATATCAGTTTGTGATTTAAAATGAAAAAGTTCCAAATCAATTTTATAAAGATTTTGCATACAGATATACATATAGTTTATTCTAACATGTTTTGTATTTTCTCCTAATACTGTATATACATTTTGGCATATTTATCCATATCATATATATTGTTGCTCATACTTTTTTTTCCAATTCTGATCTGCAGCACTGCAACATTCAGAAAAGAGTGCATATCTATTCCAACCTGGATTCTGGTTTTCATGTAGGTTCAGAAAGTGAAACAGGATAAACTGCATGGACATGGGTATAAAATGTCTTTCCTAGACCTATTTGAACTTTTTTATTTGCCTTAGTCCAGTTGATCCAGATAAGAATATAGGAGACATACTTCACAGAAAATATTTAACAGTTCCTAGCATTCTTTAGAGGAATTTATGACAATCAAATTTATATCCTATAAAATATATAAACATGTAGACATTGTATTTGTGCTTTTGAAAAAAAAATCAGTGTTGATAAGAGAGTTATATAAAAATAAGGTTGACATTAAGATAAATATTCTGATACTTTGATTCTGATACTACATGCCTTCAGTTCTTGGTATGCATATCTAAATTAATTGAGTATTTCCTGAGTTTCCTGCAGGCATTCTATAACCCCAAAAACTTTAACCTTAGACTGTCTACTATTGATCTCACCCCTTTCTTAAGAGGTCTGTAGGGGGCATGCATAAGCGCACCAAAGTGCCTACCGTCCCTGTCCTATTGTTTCTTATGTGTATCCATGTATTCATAACTATGTTTATACTTATACCTATTATCTTGTAAGCAATTGACAAATCAAATCAAATAAATTTAAAAAAAACTTTCAAGGATATCCATTATTTAGAATTCTGCACCTCTACCTGGAAATGAATAGAATCTCAAATAGGGCATATTTATAATGCTGTATAACTTTTAATTTAAAAACCTTTAAGCTGTCAGTCCTTCCTATATTAATAATTTATAGCTTTGTAGAAAACTAAAATGTTCAGCTTTTAATAGATAATTATTTTACTGAAAATCATACTTCCAGATTTTAAAGGGATATATCAACCACACTATTTGGATTACAGAATTTATTGAATAACCCATGCCTATCATACTGTTTCTGTTATGTAATGTTTCATAAAGTTAGACATTTAGGGCACTGCTTTGATATATGTAAAAGGAATGTGCATATTTGATTGCTGCCTGATGGTCATTGAATCATAAAGTAGGAAGAGCCTTGATAGTACTGAACCCTCTGCTTGGACCATATACAGAATAAAACATCCTGGACAGATAATCATATAGCCTCTGCATGGACACCTCCAGGGAAAGATCCCACTGAATTGTTCTATCAGGAGGTTTTTTTTCTAACATTAAGTTGGTGTCATAGAATCTATTATTCCATGTTCTACACTCTGGATCAGTGGAGAGCTTGGCTATTTTTCTGTGCAATAGCCTTTCTGGTGCTTGAGGAGTATTTTTTTCCTGCTCAGTTTTCTTTTAGTCTCTCTTCATATGATTTTGTAATAAATGCTGTTGACCAGCATTTCAGAAATGCTGTCACCACGTCAGTTAGCCTCCATCCTATTTGATTTATGTTTTCTAAAATAAAAGTTCCAAAAAAACTTCATTGTATTATTTTTAGAATAATATTTTAATAACAATAGCAGTTAAGGTGTATATACTGATCCACAGTGCTTTACAGCACACTCTGAATGGTTTACAGTGTCAGCATATTGCCCCCAACAATCTGGATCCTCATTTTACCAACCTTGGAAGGATAGAAGGCTAAGTCAACCTTGAGGATTGAAGTCTTGGCCTGTGGGAAGAGTTAGCCTGCAATACTGCATTCTAACCATGGCTCCTAACCGAGGAGGACAATTCTGAATTTTATTTCTGCCTTCTGAGGTATTAGTGATCCCACCCAAATGTTTCATTCCTTCTACTTTGTCAATAATGTTGACCATAAAATTACTGAAGAGTTCTGGACCGAGGATTGATTTTTGTGGCACTTGATTTGACACATCAGTCCAGTTTCTTAATGAAACATTGATGAGCACCCTCTGAATACTATTTTTTGAGTCAGACATGTGTCCACTAAATTAACATGCCATTGTTAATTTATTCTTCAGAATTCCAGGGATATATTATTTCTCCTGTAGACCCATTAAAGAAATGAGCCAATTAAAAAACGGAGTGGAATGTGCAGCTGAAGAAGTGGGAGGAATGTCAGCTGTAGCTTGCCAGGGAGGAGGCTTGCCAGGGAGGAGGCAACGCATATTAGGGAGGGGCACAAAACAAGAGATTGCACAATCCCGAACTGGATAAAAGAGGGAGGAAAAGGTTCAGGGTAGCCACATCAGAGGGTGGTATTCAGTAGGTTCTGACCCGTTCTGGAGAACTGGTAGTGGAAATTTTGAGTAGTTCAGAGAACCAGCAAATACTACCTCTGACTGGAGATTTTACAGTATCCTTCCCCTGCCACGCCCACCAAGCCACACCACAGATCCAGTAGTAAAAAAAAATTGAATCCCACTACTGAGCCACATTCTAAAATTTCCCAGGGTAAATCTGTTAGGTTTGAAGATTATAGTCTGGCAATTTTTGTCAGTGTAAGCGAAGAAGAACTGTATTCGATTGGATTTCACTGTGTTGTCTTTGGGCCCCTCCTTTTGCCAAAAAGGAATCTGGCAGAACTTCCACTTGATAACCTATGATAACTTGCAGTAATGACCTTATTGTTTTCAAACTGCTTAGATATTGTTTTATTATGTATTCTAGTACCTTCTCAGAAGAATGTAAAATCAAGTTTCCTAGAATCTTTTTTACCCTTTCTGAAGACGGCAACATGTGTTCTTCTGCACTTATGTGTTACTTCACCCATTCTCCAGGATTTCTCAAAGATAAAGATTTTCACCTGACCCTTGGCAAGTTTGTTCGTTGTAATCATTCATGTACGAAAGATCTCCAGGCTTCCTTGGACACTTGATTAAGTTTTACATGAATAATTATACTTCTCCATAGTTGGCCTATTGCCTACAGTGTATTGAAATATTGTTGTAGGTCACTTTGAATATATGGTTGACCTCTTTCACCAGGGATTGAATTTCTGCTCTGTTGTTTAGTGTAGCTATTTCTTCCATCTGCTTCACTTCTCCTATTGGACTGTCAAAAATAATAGCTCAGGACTGTTAACTGGTTCACATGGCAACTCTTCTATAGAATCCATAGTGACTTTCTGGTTTTTCTCTGAGAAATGGACCAAATGTCATTCAATAGAACTTATTTACTTTCCTCAAAAAAACACTGGGATGGTGAAGCCCATTTTACATGCAAAAAATGTTCAAGGAATATTCCCTATATATAAGTCTACAACCTAGCTTAAAACTCCCTAGTCCTTTGCTCTGAATCATCAGTGTGTAGATTCTGAATTCATGTGTAAGCAATTATATGACAGCAGAATCATATTCTTACTCTATTATAATCTTCTACATTTTTAGCAGGAGGATTACTACATTTTCTCAAAACTGTCTCTGTGTGCGCAGGAGCTAATCTTGCCACCCACTGGTCTTCTGGCTACCTACATGTTCAAGCAGTTATTTCAAATTCATACAAAAAAAACAACTTTCAGTGTCCTCATATCCCCTCCAAGGATGGAACTTAATCTGACAAGTGACATTATATGCATCTCTATTCATTATAACTTGGAGCAGAGCTTCTCTATCTTAAGTTCCTCAAGCAGTTCTCAAAAGAGCTTGTTCTAATTAAATGCTTTGATAAAACTTATCCCAGCCTCACCCAACATCTCATACATCAATACTCCACAATCTTTTTCAACAGCCCCTAGAACTGTCTAATCCAATGTAATCCATTGTAACCCTATCAGCCAGAACCTCCATTACAGGCAGTCCTCAACTTGTAACCACAACTGAGTCCAAATTTTCTGTTGTTAAGTGAGACATTTGTTAAGTTAGTTTTGCCCCATTTTATGACCTATCTTGCCAGAGTTGTTAAGTGAATCACTGCAGTTGATAAGTTAGTAACCCAGTTATTAAATGAATCTGGCTTCCCCGTTGACTTTGCTTATCAAAAGGTTGCAAAAGGACTACCTGTAATGGAGGTTCTGGCTGATAATTAAAGCACTACAAGACCACAGCAATGCTCACAAGTATGAACCAATTGCCAAGCATCTGAATTTTGATCACATGAGCATGAGGATGCTACAAAGATTGCAACTGTGAAAACAGTCATAAGTCACTTTTTTCAGTACTTTGAGCGCTCACTAAATGAATTGTTATAAGTCAAGGACTACCTGTACTTTGCTTCTTCTCCCCAGAATCATCTTTGATTTTGACATATCCTCCTGGAAGTTTCTAAGACCCCATAGCCATATCCACACTCTTCCTTCTATGGGAACTAAGGTAATACCTTATCATCAAGCAAAGTACAGATCAAAAGCAAACAGGGTTTTTTTTTGGGGGGGAGTCATTTTCCCACCTCCCAACACCTCCTGTAAACACAACTACAGTAATCCAAGATTGGTCGCCACCAACACATGGCTGACCGCTGGCTTGCCACAGTTCCAATTACCTTTTCAAGAAAAGAACATTCTGTCATCTTGGATAATACTGGGCACTCTTTTTATATATATATATATTTCCCTTCTTGCTGCACTTCTCCTTGCCTTGTTTTATGGAGTATAGCGGTGATGATCTGACACGGTGGGGCCTTTTCTTACTACAGCTCCTGTTCTCAAAAGGCTAGTGACAGGGTTATTACAACCTGCCTCTCAAGAACGCTGTTGATTCTAAGAGGATGAATGATGTTGAAATAAAAGGCAGGAACTTTCATGGCCTTTTCAGCTGTTTGATATAAATTGCCACAGCAAATGAAGACATCATTCTGAGTAATTATTCTTTTAAAAGCAAGGGGTATTTGGAAACTAGGATTTCTCTGCTTTATTTTATTTTACATCTCTTGTCACTTCTTTCTTCCCCCTTATGAAACTATATCCTTCTATTGTTTTTGCTATAGGAACATAGGAAGCTGATTTATACTGTTTGTCCATTTAACCCAGAAATACACAAGTTTTGGAGGGCTCAGTGCCACACTGAGCTTTAGAGTAGCAATCTTGGTGTTTCTCTCTAGTTCCTTTCACTAAACAAAACTACCAGCTAATCAATAATGGCATTTTAAACCATACTTTAAAAACCACAGGTTGTTTCTTGTTGTTTAAAACATCTCTTGTGGTTTTATTTTTGTTCTTAAGTTTTTTATAGTACCATGAGTAGCATATAAAATTTTGCTATCTAAAGTTAAATATTCTCAAGGATCATTGGAGAAAATCAATTTACTATAGATGCTGACTTGCACATGTATGTGTTAATATGATATAAGACTGCAAAGATGTTCAATAAGTTGCACTATGTATTAAGTAGAGGTTTTCTATGTAGCAGAATTGATTGCACATTGTCATATTCACCTATGCATGGTTGAATGTAGAATGCAAGCATAGGTTTATCATACCACAATAAAGTAAGTGGCATTAAAATGTCTTTCAGCCTTCCTATTACTAGTCTTCATCTCATTTTGTATTTCCTTTGATCTGAAGTGCAGTTAAGTTTAATACTAATTTTTAAAATTATAGCCAAAGGTCAGCCTATATAATTTGTCAGTCATTTTTAAAGTACATCCTATCCATCTCAGCCAAATTTAATCAATGATCTCTTTAGTCTATAACAGATGGCTAGTTTCCTGGTGGAGGAAAAATACTCAGTAGAAAAGAAGTGAATTTGCTGTTGTCTCTTTTTACTCTCTATTGGTAATAGTTGCATTTAGTACACATACATATATATTAAAAGCACAACTATAAAGACGTGGGAAAATACTTGAACAAAGCTGAATACCATATATTTAAACACTGGCAAAAACATAAGAAAACACACACACACACACACACACACACACACACACACACATATATATATATATATATGGATCTTTGGTTATTCGGGTTTTCTCCCACGTAAAATTGGAAGTATCTTGGCAACGTTTCGCTGAAATCTCATTCATCATCTTCAGGCTTGTGTCTTCAGCTTTGTGCTTCTCGGAGTAGCTTTACTCCGAGAAGCACAAAGCCAAGACACAAGCCTGAAGATGACAAATGAGATTTCATCGAAACGCTGCCAAGATATTTCCAATTTTACGCGGAGAAAACCCGAATAACCAAAGATCCACATACAAATACCTGCGAAAACCTCAGAAAACATATATGTGTGTGTGTGTGTGTGTGTTCTTAAAACGTTGCTACAACTTTAAAAGCACAACTACAATGACGTGGGAAAATACCCGAACAAAGCTGAATACCATACATGTAAGTACCCGTGAAAACTTAAGAAAACAAATATGTGTGTGTGTGTGTGTGTGTGTGTATGTGTATGTATATGTATATATATGTATATATATGTATGTATGTATGCAGGTCTTGGCGTGTTCGGGTCTTTTTCTGTGTAAGATTGAGAGCATCTTGGCAACGTTTCGACGAGGTCCCACTCACCATCTTCAGGCTGGTGCTTTCGGCTTCGTGCTTGTGTGAGCAAAGCGTGATTGCAGCTGCCATCTCCCTATATATACTGGTGGGGAGGTTGGCTGTGTTGTCATTTCTTGATTGGTTGATGGAGTTGATGTTTGCAGATTGGCTGGCTTTTTCATAAGAACATGTGTGGCTGAGGTATTGGCTATCAGCCTCCTGTGTTGTAACGACCTGGGTAATGGGCTGTGTGATGACCTTCTGAACTCTATTGTTGTAACATCCCTGGTCTTGTGCTGTAATCTCCTGGGTCATTGGCTGTGTTGCAGCATCCTGAGGTTTTGTGGTATAACCTCCTGAGTTCCGTGATGTGATATTCTGAGCGGGTGGCTGTGATGTGATGTTCCGGGTTTTGGTTTGGCTCCAAGTTTGAGACCTGGATATGCGTTCATGGCATGTGTCCATTTGCTTGGTTTGGGGGTCGGGGTGTGTGGCAGCTGGTGATGCAGCCATGGTCTGGTTTCTGGACAGTGGTTGCCTTTCATCTATGGAATGGGTTTGGGTTGAGTCTGGTGAGGGAGAATGGTGGTGGTGTCATGTGTTGTTTTGGGTCCGGTGTTGGTTTTCATGGCTGGGACTCATTTGTTGATAAGGGCTAGTTTCCAGATGTTTGGTAGGTGGGAGGCATCATCCCATTTATTCATGTTATGGGGGTGTTTCTCTATTTCAATGGCTTCCCTGATTATTTTCTTGTTAAAGTGTTCAGTATTGGAGATTAATTTGGTTCCCTCAAAATTAATTTCATGTCCTGTGGCTTTAAGGTGCAGATATTATATTTTTGTGGGTTTTTTTCTTTTTTCCTTTTGCTTGCTTGTTTTCCCCTCCTTTTTTAAACAAACAATTAATTGAAAACAACAAGAGGAGGAGAGCAGGCTTGGGATTTCATTTGGCTATTGAGTCTCTGCTCCAAACCCACATGATCTCCATTTTATATCCTCCTTTGGGAAAAATATCCTGCTGCCCTCCAATATCAATAATATCATTAAGGAACTGGACCAAAATTATATGAATTAAAAGGCAATACTCAGCACCATATAGTTGACAGAGCTAATAAGTGCAAGAACATTTCAGCTTGCCTCTGTGATCAAGTATTTCAGTATTTGACAAGGTACATACATGCTATCCTTTCCTATTAATACTTATTAACAGGATCCAAAGAGATTCTCAAGGGGAAGGAATATTGAATAGAATTAATTATATCTTCCTGAGATGGAAAATATAAATCAACATCAGAATGGAGGAAATCACCCTGTAAATATTCCCTGAAGGGCTTTTTAAATGGATGTTTAATTTTGTGGCCATCTCTAGAACTAAAATACTGTATATCACTGGGTTAGCAGAACCTGGTGGCAAGGTTCAAAAATAGGTTTGCTTCCACATTCTACAGATGCTTATGAAGAACAAAACAGATTTCATGGTGATTGAGAAGGGTACTTTGGGAGAAGTAAATTAGGATAAAATATTTAAGGAAGTGAGGCGCCAAGACTTAACAGGCAAAACTGCATATAAATAACTGCTATTGAAGAGAACAGTCTTTCAAATACTGTAATTTTGACTGACATCAAATATGAAAACTTCTAAAAATATTCAATTATTCTGAAAATATTTCATCTCAAGGTTTACAACAGGTAATTTAGGAAAGTCGGATAGGAGTCCTTTATATTTCTTCACTTTTATTTAACAATAATAAGCAATTTTAACTACCCTGCCATCTTTTGGGACATAACACCTGACAGAAATTGGTCATATCAAGCAATTTCTCACTAGCTATTCATCATTTTCTCCTTCAGAGAGTGGAGGATGGCACAAAAGTGTCAGTTACCCTTCACTTATTCTTAACCAATGAGGAAGATTTAGCTGATAACATAGAAAAAAAGACATTCAGGAACATTGGGCGAAAGTAAGCATGCTGAAGCTGTTAAAGGAAATAAAAGCTGGACTTAAAAAAACCAGATTTTAATTAATTCAGAACAGTGATATGTAGGATTCCACACCAGGAGATAATAATGAAAAAAGGAGATCAAAATGAATGGGAGTTCTTAGTAGGTGATTCTAAATGCATAATTGAAAATGGTTCCAATTAATCTGAGATAAAGGAGGAGGGCAAAAAAACTGGAAAGGAAAGTATAAGAAACTAAAGGGCAGTTGGTTTGGCCCTGATACCTGATTAATTCTAGCAATTAATCAGTCAGCATCTTGAAAACAGTGTAACAGTTATCAAGGGTCAGCATGGATTTATCAAGGAAACATTTTGCCAGATTACTTATATCTGATCCAGTGTAAATAGATCATAGGAATGCTGCAGATATAATATACCTTGATTTCAGAAGAATACTTAACAAAGTGTGGCATTATATCACACACAGAGAGACATTATTGACTACTGATCACAGTTTCTTATCAAATTGAACTGAGGTACTGAGTGGAGGTCAACAGATTCAGTCTTGCACTCTGTACTCATTAACATTTGTCATAATAACAGTTTGATCCTCACATATAATAAAGTACTATTTAATTGTTACTGTGAACTGTATGAATAACTTCTTATTCAAACCAGGTTCCACTACGTTGGGCCAAGTTTTCTTTGAATGTGTGAAAGCTCAATAGAGGGCCTTCCAAAATCATTTTACTCCCTAATTTCCTTGTACGACTGTCCTTACTTCTTCACTCCCTTTCCTTGTTATATTGAAGCAAAGATAAGTAGAAATTCTATTCATAGCCCCCTACTCAATTTGATGGTCTCTGGCATTGTGCAGGACTACAGTGAATGAACACAGAGAATAGTTAAGTAATAGTGCAATGTACCATTTGTAAATGATTGGCTAAGCTATCGAAAAACTCGCCTGCAACAGGACCTTCAGACTGAAATTGGCTCAGCTGTTTTAACAGGGAAAGTTGGAGGTCATAGAGAAGGAGGCATTGACACAAGTATCAGTCTGGAAAACAAGATCTAAGGAGGCAATAAGCAAAGTGAATTTGCAGTGACTAGGAAAGGAGAACTCAAAGAGAAAGTGATACATAGGAATGAAGGGGGAAAGAGAAAGCCAGACTCTCAATGTTTCAGATGAAAGGGAAAACCAAGAAAGTGAAAAAACAATGGAAAAAGACAAGACTATTAGGACCCAAACTGTTGAACTTCAGATGTATTTGAAATAATAAGCAAGCAAATCTGTATGCACACTCTGTTAGGCTAGTCTCTGTGTAATTGTACATGCATCTTCAAAGAAATGTATTCGCTTCAAACCATCAGAATGTAGAAGCAGTTAATGTTTAAATGAAAGAATGTTTAAAATTGAAACCTAGTAGCAAAAGAAGGTGGTGGGAGCCATCCCAAAGGAATGATCAACACTTTCTCCTAGACAACAGATTGTGAGGTGTATCTGCACCTCCTGGCTATTGTTTCACACCAAATAAAACAGAAATACATACCAAAATTAGCCTAAATCTGAAGCCTCACCCTGGAGAGGAAGTCTGTTGCTAATAAACATCTTCCTGCACCACAGATAATACTTTATTGAGAACCTTTAAACATTAAAACTAGTGTAAGGTAAATAATCAAAGGAAATCCACAGCTTCTGTTCAGTTATGGGTTGCGTTTTTATTGTCCTTAAGCAAAGCAGTGATGATTTTTTCAGTCCACTGGCAGTTCATCTTTATTGCTTTGTGGCTAGTTTTAGAGCATCATTCTGCCCACTGCTAGCTGCTCTAAATCCCAATTTCAACAATATGAGTCAATCCAAAATGAAATATAGATATTACAGAATAAACTTCAAGGGAAGACAAATAAGTTTGCTATACCTCAGGGATGAGTATCCGTGGGCTTCGGATGTTTTTGAACGACAACTACCTGCAACCCCAGCCAGTATATATAAATTGAAGGAATATTGGGACATCATCCTTTCAATAATAATTTATAGAAATATGGCAGACAGGAAATGAAAAGGGATGTTGCTCTAATGTAGACAGCATTCAGAAGAGGTGTACTTCATTGTCATTGAGATACCAGGAAGACTTTGTCTAGAGGCAGAGCAAACTATGTTGTCAAGAGAAACTTTGGAAGAATTCCAAACAGCTCCCCTGATCACCTTTTGCTTCAAAAACTTAAATAATATAACTTTACTTAATTTATTTTCCTTTCTGGTTTATTTCTTGATTTTGTATGAATAAAAATAGATAAATAGATGAACAGATTATTAAAAATAGCCCTTAAGATTACAGTTTACGGCATTAGAGGTAGTCCTTGTTTTATGATCACAATTGAGCCCAAAATTTATGTTGCTAAGCAAAATAGTTGATAAGTGAATTTTGCCTCATTTTATAACTTTTCTTGCCACAGCCAGCATACTGGCTGGAGAATTCTGGGAGTTGAAGTCCACAAGTCTTAAAGTTGGCAAATTTGGAGATCCCTGACTTATATTCATAAGCATTCTAGTCATTCTTATAATGACTAGAGATGGAGGAAGCCATATAAAAACATGCAAAGCCTCCACCTATCCAGATTCCATTCTAACCCGAGCTTTTACCACTAACTACATTCTGGGAAAGTTCTTAAAACCCCATATTGTGAAGTCACTCTGCGTTGAGAGGACTCAACTGCATACCAGATAGACTGTAGATATTCTGAGTATGTTTTCTCTTGGGCATTGGGCTTCCACACATACACAAAAGTTGTGAACTCCTGTCAAGTTGTTTCATTGGGAGATTGCAGGGAAGAAGAAATTGTGTCAAGGTTGGGGGAGGAGGAATGTCTTAACAATTTCCAGCCTCTGATTAAAGACCAGTTTTCTAGAAAAAAGGGATTCCGGGTAACACTTGAATCAAAAAGAGAGCCTGATTTAAGGATATGCTAGTCTATAGCTGAATAGGAAAGTAATTCAATAAGAACTACAAGTTTAACCTTTATATTCTGTGTTCTCCAATAAAGTTAAGCTTTTCATCTCTTGGGTATATAGCTTTATAAAACACACAAAAATTACATTAAAATTGGAGCTTAATCATCCAGATCCTATTTTACTCTGTAATTATTGAGGTATTTAATGGTTGCAAACATAGAAACAAAGAAAGATAGTTTGAATGCCACCCTATTTTTCCCATAGAGGGCGGGGATGATACCTCTAATTACATGCCATGCCCTTGTGGTGGCACTAGTAGTTTTTCTTTTTTTTCATTTTGATTTTCTAATTGATGGAGCATAACCCAGATTATTAAGGGAGGCTTATCTCTCTCAGATACATCGGATGTATCAGATGCAGCAGAGATGTCAGCAGCCAGAACAACTGTGCCTTTGCCCCCCAAAAAAAAAAAAAAAAACAGGAACCAGAGTCAGAATAAATATTCTAGATGATTTCTTGAAGAGATGGTTTACGGTCTCCACATTTCTGCTATCTGCTACGTATTTATATATTTTAAATTATTATTATTGTACTAATTAAAATTGCTTAAACTCTAAACTACTTTGGGAATGTTATGCTTCATCTCATTATAAACTCCACATGGAAACATTTCAAAGATGGAAAAAGCATATATATATATATGTTTTCGTAGATTTTCATGGGTACAGGTATGTAGGTCTAGGTGGGTTCAGGTCTTTTCCCGTGTAAGATTAAGAGTATGTTGGCGACATATGTTGGACAGACCAATAAGAATAAGTACCTGCCTGGATGAACACAAAAATGCAGTAAAAAAGCTGGAACACACTTCCTCACTAGTCCAACACATGAAAGCAACAGGTCATAGCATCGACTTCAATGGCACCAAAACCCTAGCCACTATAGAAAACCCCAGCCACAGAATTATCAGAGAAGCCATAGAGATTGAAAAAAGACCTGAAAGCATGAATAGAAGAGATGACTCCACCAGACTGTCAATTATCTGGAAGCCTGCACTCTCAAACAAAAAAATCTCCACACCACAAGCCAGGCAAACACCTGGGCACAAACAGACTCCCCCTGATACCTCTAGCTCAAACACACCCCAACCAGGCACCCAGATGAAACCTAGCTTCCTAATAAATGATAGCCGTCCGTTTACTCGGAGCCAAGCCGTACTAAAAGCCTCCAATACAGGAAACACAATGTTGCCAGCCAATCAAGACAAAAAAAAGCTACAAAACAGACAGAAGATATTAGAAACACCAATCAAGCAGAACACAGCAAACTCCAAGACCAATAAACACAGACCAAGACTCCCAACCAATCAGGATGAAGAAAAAACCATTCTGGCACAGCAGATGGCTAGCACCAAATTTAAAACAAAAACAGCTGTGAAAGTCTGACTCACAGATAAACACAGTACACAAGCCTGATGATGGCAGATGAGATTCTGCTGAAACGTTACTACAACTTTAAAAGCACAACTATAATGACGTGGGAGAATACCCGAACAAAGCTGAATACCATACATACATACATACGTATGTATGTATGTATGTATGTATGTATGTATGTATGTATGTAAATTTATCTTTGGGGTTTCTTAGGATGGCTGGTATTTTTCTGTCTCTTTTGAAGGCAGTCTTGATGTGATGCCTGTGTAGCATCTTTCTTCTTAAGAAACCCCAAAGATAAAATTGACCTGGAAAACCAAGGCATATATGAAGTCCCCTATGCATCATGCCCTGCCACATACATCATACAGACCAATAGAAGAATAAGTACCCGCCCGGATGAACACAAAAATGCAGTAAAAAGGCTGGAACACACTTCCTCACTAGTCCAACACATGAAAGCAACAGGTCATAGCATCGACTTCAATGGCACCAAAACCCTAGCCACTATTGAAAACCCCAGCTACAGAATTATCAGAAAAGCCATAGAGATTGAAAAAAGACCTGAAAGCATGAATAGAAGAGATGACTCCACCGGACTGTCAATTATCTGGAAGCCTGCACTCTCAAACAAAAAAATCTCCACACCACAAGCCAAGCAAACACCTGGGCACAAACAGACACACACACACCCCCGATACCTCCAGCTCAAACACACCCCAACCAGGCACCCAGATGAAACCTAGCTTCCTAATAAATGATTGCTGCCCGTTTACCTGAAGCCAAGCCACACTAAAAGCCTCCAATACAGGTAACACAATGTTGCCAGCCAATCAAGACAAAAAAAAATGCTACAAAACAGACAGAAGATATTAGAAACACCAATCAAGCAGAACACAGCAAACTCCAAGACCAATAAACACAGACCAAGACTCCCAACCAATCAGGATGAAGAAAAAACCATTCTGGCACAGCAGATGGCTAGCACCAAATTTAAAACAGAAACAGCTGTGAAAGCCTGACTCACAGACGAACACAATACAGAAGCCTGATGATGGCAGATGAGATTGGGGAGGCCATAGAGCTCAGGGCATCTGGATGATTTTTCTCTGGGGATGATTCTCTGCTGGATCTCTTCACTGATGGGAGATGGTTTTATTTTGGATTTGGTGGTTTTTTGTACATCTGGCTACATCTGGGTTGATTTTGGTTAGGCTAGCTTCAACTCCGCATATATAGCAGAGAATCATCCCCAGAAAAAAATCATCCAGATGCCCTAAGCTCTATGGCCTCCCCAAGATACACAAAGAAGGAATACCACTCAGACCCATAGTCAGCTCCATAGGCTCACCTCTACAGAATATTGCCAAATTTCTCGCCAAACAACTCCAGCCCTACACAGAATCCATCACCTCACACGTACAAAACTCCTTCTACTTCATAGAAACAATAAACAAAACCTACAACACAGTGACCTACTCGTGAGCTTCGATGTCATATCCCTCTTCACCCAAGTACCCATCAAAGAAGCCTTGACAGCCATCCAAAACAAATACAACCCCCCCAAACACATCCTAGATCTGACCAACCACTGCCTAACCAACACATACTTCATCCACAATGGACAAAGATACAAACAGATAGAAGGAGCACCCATGGGATCACCTGTCTCACCTGTCATCACTAACCTATACATGGAACACTTTGAAACCAACACTGTAGACAAATCCGAACACAAACCCAAACTCTGGCTCAGATATGTAGATGACACTTTCGTAATTTGGCCACACGGGAAAGAAAAACTGGACAACTTCCTCCCACACCTCAACAGCCTACACCCCAAAATACAGTTCACCATGGAAACAGAAACCAACAACCAACTTCCCTTTCTGGATGTCCTAATTTACAAAAAACCCAATGGCTACCTAGGACACACCATCTGCCAGAAAAAAACAGACACCAACCGCTACCTAAATGCACAATCCCATCACCACCCTGCACAGATCAACTCCGTAGCCAAGACCCTCATCTCCAGAACCAAACGCCTAGCTGACAAAGACCACCTGAGAACAGAACTACACACCCTCACTAACGTATTAATTTCCAACAGGTTCCAAAGAAACACTATCACCAATCTAATCCAAAAAGAGATACCCCAAAAAAACCAAGACACAGAACAAGACAATGGTATCGCACTCCTCCCCTATATCAGAGGCACCACAGATAAAATCAGCAAAATTCTCCACAAACACAATATCAGGACAGCCTTCAGCACTGACCAAAAAATAGCCAACATCCTAAGAAACCCCAAAGACAAGATCCATCTAGAAAACCAAGGAGTTTATGAAATACCATGCAACAATTGCCCAGCCACATACATTGGACAAACCAACAGGAGAATAAATGCACGCATCGCAGAACACAAAAACGCAGTCAGAAGAGAAGAAAATACTTCCTCCCTCTTCCAGCACCTTAAAGCCACAGGACATGAAATTAATTTTGAAGAAACCAAATTAATATCCAACACTGAACATTCCAGCAAGAGAATAATCAGGGAAGCCATCGAGATAGAGAAACACCCCCATAACATGAATAGACGGACGATACCTCCCACCTACCAGACATCTGGAAGCTAGCCCTCACCAACAAATGAGTCCCAGCCACGAAAACCAACACCAGACCCGAAACAACATGGGACACCACCGCCAATCCCCCTCATCAGACCCAGGCCCAAGCCCATCCTATAAACGAAGGACAACCACCATCCAGAAAACAGACCACAGCTGCCTCGCCAGCTGTTGCACCCCCCGACCTCAAAACAACCAAGCTGACACATGCCAAGAACACAGACCCAGACTCCAAACTTGAAGCCAGACTAAAACCCAGAATGCTACATCACAGCCACCCGCTCAAGATATCACATCAGAAAACTCAGGAAATTACACAACAAGAACTCAAGAAGTTGCAACACAGCAAATGACCCAGGATATCACAGCACAAGACCAAGGATACCACAGCAATAAGTCTCACAAGGTCATCACACAACCCATTACCCAAGCCGTTACTACACAGGAGGCTAATGGAAAAGAGATCAAAACACAAACGACCCAGGAGATTACAATGCAGGACCCAGGATACCACAACAAAAGAACTCGCAAGCCCATCACACAACCCATTACCCAAGCCGTTAAAACACGAGAAGCTAATGGAAAAAAGATCACTACAAAACAAACAACCCAGAAGATTACAGCACAAGATCCAGGATATTTCCACAACAAAACTCACAAGGCCATCACACAGCCCATTATACCAACATCAACTCCATCAACCAATCAAGAGGCAGCAGTGCAGCCAACCAGCCCAGCATACCACCCCCACCAGTATTTATACAGAGACGGCAGCTCCAATCACACACTGCTTGCACTGGCACGAAGCCGAAAGCACCAGCCTGAGGATGGCGAGTGGGACCTCGCCAAAACGTCGCCAAGATACTCTTAATCTTACATGGGAAAAGACCTGAACACACCTAGACCTACATATATATATATATATATATATATATATATATATATATATATATATATATATATATATATATATATATATATATATATTCTGAGGTTTTCGGATATGTGTACGTGGATCTTTGGTTATTCGGGTTTTCTCCCGCATAAAATTGGAAGTATCTTGGCAACGTTTCGATGAAGTCTCATTCATCATCTTCAGGCTTGTGTCTTCGGCTTTGTGCTTCTCGGAGTAATGTGAGCTTGCAGCTGCTTCTTCCTTTTAAGTGGGGGTGCAACTTGATTGGGTGGGGGCTTGGCTGTGTTCTGATTGGGTGGGGATGTATTCTCATTGGTTGGGGGTTTGGCTGTGTTCTGATTGGTTGGGGGTTTGGCTGTGTTCTGATTGGCTGGGGGTGGGGGCTTGGTTGCGCTCAGGTTAGTCTTAGTTGCCGGGGGATTTGAGCTGGTGAGTTATGATCCTGTTGTTTGGCTTTGCGTTCGTGGTCGTGCCACATCTTCATGGTGGGTGTCAGTTTGCTTCATGTATGGGTTGGAGGGGTTTGAAGCGGGTAGTAATGTAGCTGTGGTACAGCTTCTGGTCTGTGGTCATGTCTCATCTTCTGTGTGGGTGTGAGTCTGCTTTCTACATGGAAGTGTGGTGGTAGCATCTTGTGTGGCCCTCGTGGGTGTGGGTCTGGTGTCATTCTTCATGTTAGGTACTCGTTTGTTAATGAGGGCGGGTTTGTTAATGAGGGCCTACCAGCCATTTGGAAACCTGCCCTCATTAACAAACGAGTGGTAGGACACGCTATTTTTTGGTAGTGTCTAAGAAAATGAGTCCTAGGAAAACAAACATGGAAAAAAGCAAGTAGGAAAACAAACTAAGGTAGAATAAGTGCAGAAACAGAAAATATAACCCTTATAAAAACTATTAAAATATAATCTCTCAGGAAAGTAAACATAAAGCAGACAGAAAGGAAGAAAATATGGAAACTGTTTGGAATAGATTGACATCAATTGTGTTTTAAACTGTCTCTGACGGGGTGGTTTCTTGTGAGTTGTTAATATATCCATGTGGACCCTCAGACTAGCACTTAGTGCTAGGTAATTGAGGGAAAATGTTCCCATGCAAGAAAAAAAGACTACTGGGCTGGCATCAGAAGTAGAATCTTAAATAATCAGAGGAATGCTGGAAAGGCATGGAAAGAATTGAAATGGAGGTGTCATTACTCGCAATTAAGGTGGATCTAGATAGAAGAGGTGGTTGAAAGTGGCTATTAGTTAATTGGCAATCATGGCTGGTAAATCTGTAACAGAGGGGATGCTAAGGGATTAAGGGATTTTGGCAGTGGCTTAAAAACCATTTAGCAGAGAATTGCAAGACTGCAGAAGATTGCTGAAGACTTCAACGAGAAGAAGGGACATCACAGGACATGGTCTGTCTTTCAAATACTTCAGGGATTAAAGATGACAATTTTCTTTACCAGTATAGAAAAATTAACTGCCAGTACTTTCATGCCCTTTCTTAATTCTAGATAATGGCAATATGTATAAACATAGAAGGGGTTATATACACTAAGCTAAAAGTATGCTTTGCAAACATATAGGCTATTAGGGAACATTGAGTATAAAGGAAGAAGTTTGGCTCTGCTGCTGTTTAAAATCTCAAACAACTGTGCTGTTCTTCAAATGTGCAGAAGGAGAAGGGTGCATGGAAATGTGACACTTTAGTTGTACATTCTACTGGCAAAACTTTGCAGAGAAATTGAATTAAATGCTTGCTAAAATAAAAACATTATGAAGTGGTCTTCTGCATTGAACTTTCTATCAAATCTTAAGAATACATAGAAATGCTATAGAGGTATAGGGAGTTAGTGTAATGACAAATCTGAAAACAAATGCTTAATAGAATGATGTTAAAGAAGCAATGGATGAAATATGGAAATGAGTTTGGTTTTTAGTTTAATTAAAAAAGCAAACAATAGAAATATGTTGAAGTACAGCATTGAAACAAATTCTATAAGCATTAGTATCCAAAAAAGATGCAATGAACAGGAAATTATAAAGTTCTATAAAAGTTAACCAAAATCATAAGGCTGCAGAGGAGGATGGTGTAACCGAATGAATATTTCCTTATGGAATGGCTTGTACCTCTCCCACATCTGTGCAAAGACTACATCTGTGTCTGTTAACTGGAAAAAGACCATTACAGTTTGCCTATGTAAAGGAAGAAATACCAGAATGCATGCTATTAATATGTAAATGAAGAAATACCAGTATGCATGCTATTCAACTAAGGGAAGTTGAAATTAGAAGTTAGTTTAATTTCCCCTGGGAAAATGTTCCCATGCAAGAAAGAAAGACTATTGGGCTGGCATCAGAAGTAGAGTCTTAAATAATCATAGGAATGCTGGTTTGTTAACTATGTCTAAAAAGATATTTGGCAAATTCTGATTAAAAACAAAAAGAGCCACAGTGGTTAGAATACAGTACTGCAGGCTACTTCTGCTGACTGCTGGCTGCCTGCAGTTTGGCAGTTCGAGTCTCACCAGGCTCAAGGTTGACTCAGCCTTCCATCCTTCTGAGATTGGTAAAATGAGGGCCCAGATTATTGGGGTGCAACATGCTGACTCTGTAAACTGCTTAGAAACAGCTGTGAAAGCACTGTGAAGCGGTATAAAAGTCTAAAGTGCTATTGCTTTGCTTAAATGGTTAGTTCATGAGAGGTTAATTCATTAGAGGTGACAAAATCTGAGAAGATCGAATATGCTTTTTCTGGCAGGGAGAAATATAGATCAGATTTTGCTGATGAACAGGTCATAAAGAAATATAACAATATAAAAAAATCATTTTACAAATATTGATTTAAAATGTGATAATGTTAATAGGTTTCGAGTAAATATGGAGTTGATGAATGCAGGAAGAGCAATATATCATTGAAGTAATGCTAATGGAAGACTCCTTAGTCAATGGTTCAACACTTGAGCAAAGGATAATGCAAGTATATGAGATATCTCAATAGTTCAATGTATTTATGGACAAATCATTGTGGAATGCTTATGACATCAGAGATATGGGATGAGAATGGGAATTAGTGTATATACTTTTGTATGCAAACAATGCGGTGTTATTGGCTATCAGTGATGAAAAATAGAATAGGTAAATGAATTTCAAATTCAGTAGAACATTTACTAAAATGAGAAAAGAGATGGAGCTATTTTAAAATGGAAAATGCAGAATACAAAGTTAGCAAGTAGTATATGATCTGTTACAAAAAAATGACTATCTGTTGAAAAAAACTTAAATGACTATGCTTTTGCCTGCTTTGTTATACAGTTGTGAGGGTTGGATACAACAGAAGAAAGAGAAAAATAATTTAAACACAGTGAGATTGGTCTACTTAACAAGGGTGGTAGAACAAGGGAAATTAGGGTCTAAAATGAATGAATAGGACATTGAATGAATGTGGCTTGAATATCAAAGACAGCAAGCAGTACAAAAGAAGTATGCTGAGGTGGTTAGGTTATTTAGAAAGAATAATAGAAGATCAAATCACAGGGCAAATATATGAAAGAAACTGATTGAAGGGGAGGAAAGCAGAGAAAGTTGTGGTTGAATAGAGTTGATGAGTTTCTCAAAAGAGAAAAGTATGCAGATAAAAAAGGAATGTATGAAGCCGTGTATGAACATGGTGAAAGCAAAGATAATTTGCAGAGAGAGAAAAGGTTGAGGAGGTGTAATAAACAATGTTAGTGTAAACTACATGTACTTATATTTTCCTAATTCCTACCTTTAATTTCATTGGCTTACTATATACTTTTTATTTTCTGCACTTTGCGTAGTGTTATTTATCCAAAAAAAAAAAAAGGATTAAAATGGATATGCATATATGTATAATTTGTAAGTAACATTATATTATTAATACTGCAGTATAAATGATACTTTGATTGCATCATATTGTAACATTTCAGGTAGTTCATTGTGTTGTTATTTCATAATTTCAACAATTTTATCTGTTTATTCACTTTAAGATTTGCACCTGTGTCAGATTATGTATAGATGTTGGGCCTGCCCCAGCTAAGTCCTTAGGAAAGAAAGACCTTCGACTTCATTTGATTAAAGTGATAGATTCTTTTATTAAGGTTCACTGGTTGCAGCAAAAGCAAGGCTGGAACTAAAATTCCAGTGCAGAACGTTACAAAGTTTCCCCTTCTCCCTGGCCCTCCCTGCCCCCCTTGACCAGTGCATTGTCATCTAATGGCGTGCTGCATGGGTGTTTTGGGAACAACTTGACATTTGGTGCCATTTGGTGTAGCTTGCATTCCTTTCCCAGGCTCTTGAAGACTATAGCAGACCAGTTCTCACACCTCTGCTTTCCAACAAGCCATGTGTCATGTGCGCGCATCCTTGCTCATCTCTACCTTCTACATGCCAACTGCTTGCTTCACTTTTCCTCACCTCCTATAACAGGATGCCAGCAAAGTGCTATGCTGAAGATGGCAGACCTGACAATAGGGTGAATTCTAACAGGACAAAATATAGTTGTGGAAGTTGAGAATAGATTTAATGCCAAAGCAATAGCAACAAGCACCAAACAGGCTTGAAAAGAAACGTTTTGGAATAAACCCAGTTGTTTTTTTTTACTTGAAGGGGATTAATCTGCCAATATTGCTGGTTTTTACTCAAAATTTTAAACAAGTGATGCAGCAGAATAGAAAATAAGGGAATATATTTGAAAGATATACTTAGATATACTGTGATGTTTCTGATTTTTTGCACAAATATATACTCACTTTTAAAAATTCTATTTCTGCAGCCAAAAACATGTTCCTCTTATGCTATAGTTAGATGTTCATTTATATTTACATTTGTTATATTATATATGTGCGTATGTGTATACGACTATGTGTATGTACATACATCTATGCATTTGATGGATAATTTCAAATATAAGATTAGGGCCTGGTTGTTAACTAGACAGAATTACAAGAAGCCGATGAAGAAATGCCAAGTAGATTTAGCAGTAAGGTAGCTGTGTGCTTTATATTTAGAGCTGTTTCCCCTTCCTACCTCCTGCTTCCCTCTAAATTGCACGAGAATCTCTGCAATATTTTATAATCTTATTTTCCTTCTTCTGCACACTACAAAGGCATGGAGAAATTAAATGAAGCACTTAAGATGCTGTCAGCCTGAAAGATGCTTAGCTGGTCTGCCCTTTGGCCTCCCCTCAAACCCATGCATTATTTAATCCAAAGAGAATGCATAAATGAGATGGAATAATGGTAGGAGGAGTGATAAATAGTATATATTCAAGTTTCTCAAATCTTGGCCCACCTATGTTTCTGTTTTAGGATGTGGTGTTAATCATGCTAATATTTTACAGCCCAGCTTCACACTTTAGCCATTATTTTAATCAAAGTGATCAGTGTAGAAAAGAACACACTATCAGGTGGGAATAGTAGCTGTCGCTTGCTGTTAATTACTTCGCATTTTACAGCAATCAGCAGCAGTGGCTGAGATCATAATAAATTCATGACTTATGGGGCCATAAAATCATTACCGTAGGAAAATATGTTTTATCAGGGATTCATCGGCCTGTTGCTCAGAGAGAGATTTCTGGAAGAAAATGACACCCATGAAATTAAACCAATCTTTGCAGTCAGCAGAAATGCAAATGTTGGTACAAACACAGCTGGGCTGGGTTTATGCATGAAGTATTGGGAAAGGGTCTGGACGGAGGAAAAACTGAAATAGGTGGGAACAAATGGGAAGACAAAGTTGTCTGACAAGACACAGAGGCAAGGAAATAGAAGCTATGAAAAGAAGGAGAAAGCATGTTTAGAAGAGATTTCAAATGTACAGATTTACAGATTAACAGAGTTGGAAGGGACCTTGTAGGTCATCTAGTCCAACCCCTTACACAAGCAGGAAGACCCTACACCATTTCTGACAAGTGGCAGTCCAATCTCTTCTTGAAAGCTTCCAGTGATGGCGCACCCACAACTTCCGAAGGCAAGCTGTTCCATTATTTGATTGTTCTCACTGTCAGAAAATTTCTCCTTATTTCCAGGTTAAATCTCTCCTTGTTCAGTTTCCATCCATTATTCCTTGTCTGGCCTATAGGTGCCTTGGGAAATAGCTTGCCCCCCTCCTCTCTATGGTAGCCCCTCAAATATTGGAACACTGCTATCATGTCTCCCCTGGTCCTTCTCTTCACTAGATTAGGCATGCCCAGTCCCAGTAACTGTTCTTCATACGTTTTAGTCTCCAGTCCCCTAATCATCCCAGTTGCTTTTCTCCGCACTTTTTCTAGAGTCTCAACATCTTTTTTATAGTGTGGTGACCAAAACTGGATGCAGTACTCTAGGTGTGGTCTTACTAAGGGTTTATAGAATGGTATTGACACCTCACTTGATTTTGATTGGATCCCTCTGTTAATTCAATTTAGGATTGCATTGGCTTTTTTGGCTGCCGCTGCACACTGCTGGCTCATATTTAATTGTTGTACACTAAGACTCCAAGATCCCTCTCACAGTTACTGCTATTGAGCCTGGTTTCACCCTGTCTATATGTGTACTTTTGGTTTTTCTTGCCTAAGTGTAGGACTTTACTTTTCTCTACACTGGATTTCATTTTGTTAGATAGGGCCCAGTGTTCAAGTCTGTCAAGATCCTTCTGGATCTTGAGCCTATATTCTAGGGTGTTAGCTATTCCTGTCAGCTTAGTATCACCTGCAAACTTACAAAGTTCCCCTCATCTAAATCATTTATGAAGATATTGAAGAGTACTGGGCCTCAGACAGAACCTTGTGGTATTGTTTTAGGCCCAGTATTGTGGTAATTTATGCTAGGAGATTGGGAAATTTCACCCAAGGCTGAAGACAGATGTAACATTCTTAAGAGTGTCTGTTTGCCTAACATAAGCATTCATTTTTCTGTTCCTGGACTAACTCTTAAAATCCCAATTCTATTCCAGAAAGCAAAAATCTGGCTATGGAAAAGACTATTTGGTAATATCAAGGGCAAAAAATGCTCAGTTTTACCCTTTAATCCTTGGATCAGTTTCCAATTCTAAAACAGTGTTTTTCACATAGACATATGGATTATGGTTAGGTAGTCAGACACTTATTAAAAAGTACTTCATTGACTTTAGGACTGAATTCAAAGCAGGCTTGCTGAAATGGTTAATGGTTTATAAATGGTTACAGTTTATAATAACAGTATAATAATCTAAGAGGCTGTTTGGTTTAGTGGTTAAGGCATCTGACTAGAAAGCAGGAGAGTGTCATTTCTAATACTGCTTTAGGCATGAAAACCAAGTCACCCCATAGGTTTGTTATGAGGAAAATGGGGATATTAGCTATGTTTCCAACTTTGAGATATTTATGAAAATAATAAATGCAGTATACACATTTATTATTTTATAAATACAAATATTGATTTTTATAGACAAATAGGACTTGGCTATTTTAATAAGTGTGCCTAGTTTCTGAATGTTCAATACATGGCAGTTGCTTAGCAGTTCAGAAGCTAAGTCAAATTATGCCAGGTTAATCTTTGAATGGGAGACCTCCCAAGAATTCTAGACTGGGAAATCAAAAAACATCATTGTCACTATGTCCAGAAGACATAGTGACAAGTCAGATCCAGATTGCCCCCCCCCTCAAAAAAACCCACTTCATATGGAATACAGTCCCTGAGGTAAAACTCAGCCCCAAGGAAATGTTTCAATATGGAGTTTGCATCGGCTTTTTCTTGACATATCCACATGTAAATTTTCCTAGGTGGATATAGGCCTCTCTATACAACTTCACAAGAACTGAAAAAGTGAAATATTTATTTGAAAAGAACCAACTATGAGGTCCACCACAACTGTATAAGAAATAAAAGGATTACCGAGCCAACCAATAGGGAAATGGAGCATAACCTGGCCCAAATCCAATTTTCTTGTGTTTTGGAAAAGTCTGAAATTTGAAGCATTTGAGAGCAACCTAGGTCTTTGAAACTTTTCTGGAGTGACCTCCACACTACAGCAAACTAGGACTGCCAAAAATATCATTCCCCATTATTTGGAGGCATAAATATTTGCAATAAATCCTAAACTGGCATCAGTTTTTTTTTAATTCCATCTCCAAAAATAAAGAAAAGTGAAGATTTTTAACCTGACTCACAGGTATCACAGAGCCCTGCTGGCTTTGCCTTCTCCCCTTGCCCACTGTGTCCCTCATACTCTCCCAAACAGGCAGTACCCAAAGGCTTCTGTACATACAGCGTCAGATATTTTGACAGCTGGAAGTTCCTAACAGTAGCCAGGCAACAGCCGCTTAAGGTTCTGTCTGTCTCAGGGAGTGACAGCTGCAGAAAGATTATCAACAGCCGCCACTGTCACTGCCAAGTCCAGCTTCCCTCACCAGCTCTGAGGTCAGTGCATCAGGTGCAGGTGATTGGCTTGTAATGGAGGCTGCCAACCAAGCCTCACCGTTTTCATTAGACATGATTTTCTCTCATTAACTTGCATAGCAATAGTCAAACAAAAAATAATTGCTTAAATAAATGCAGAGGGAGTAGTTTACTCTGGACAATCACTCTGCGTTCTGAAATAATATACTTTCCTGGCCCTGGATAACAGATTTCTCAGTTCCTTAATTGCGTAAATTTTTCAAAGCTAGGAAATCGCCTAGGAAATAGGAAAATTAAGGACTGAGGAGTCCAAGTATTGCTAAGTTCACATTTCTTTTATAATAATATTATGTGTGTTGGTTGTTTTCCCAATTTCCATACTTTGCCATTCCCTCATGTAAGATTTGCTAATGCCATTTAATTATTTTCTCATATTTGCCACTGGTTTTCTGGAAAAGCATAAAACATTTTTTTAAAACTCTGGAAACTCAGGGGTCAGTGGTTTGGTAGAGGATTGAAGCCAACCATCACTCCTTCTCTGCTTAGTGAGATTTTTTTTTGCCTTTTTTTAAAATTACGTTTTTAAGTCTTAGCTCCATATTGCTGGGTCCAGATGCAGCCACCCTCTTCCTAAAAAACAAGCTCACAACTTCTTCTTTGAGAGTGTTGTAGGAAAAGCAAAATGGCCAGGAATAGAAATTCCTTTGCTTACCATATCAGTGTGATGCTACCTAATCCCAATTTTCCTGACTAATGAACAAACTGAAATACAGTTGTTATACTTTTTCAAAGCTTGAACAGTAATGATCCAAGTAAAAATCATTCAGGTAAAAATTACATTTCCACAACCTACTCTATATCACATTGCCTTTATAATGCTTCAGAAGCTTCCCAAAATCAGAATTCTGATAATCTATTCCATATTACTTACAAAAGTTAATGTCTTGGCCCAATTTCTGAAATCTTCTTCTGAACTTCTGAAAACATATAATATATATATAGTACCTCTACCCAAGCATTATGAGTGACCATGCACACTCTAGGTGCAGGCTTGTAATTAAGTCTATTTATATTACCAAGTGAACAAGAAAAGGTCCTTTCTGTGCTCAACTACATTTCCCATAATATACATTTATTTCCTTCATTCTGTCTTCCAACAAAGTATTGTATTTCAGCCTTCTTTTGATTAGAGATGTTCATGGGTTGTTGTTTTTTCATTCTTCTTATTTTTCAGGGTTAACCCATGTTCAATAGCGTAATGAACTTTACTTGGATTCTTGAGCTGATTTGGTGTGTACCATGCTGTTGTTTTAGTTTTAAAGTATTAAATACTATTTATTCATTTTAATTGAGTTTACAGTCTTGATTGTGAACTATCTTGAGGAGCATAAAATACTGAAATGAATAAATTACAGAATGTCACGCTTGGCAACTCCTTCGCATGCACAGTTCCTCATTCTGGTGGAGATACTTCCTTCACCTTTCTTTATTGACGTCTTCTTTGTAAACATTGTACTGGTAAGGTCCTTAGGGCAGGGAATGTATTTTTAATTGTAATATTTTGCTTGTGTTTCCAAGTAAGGTGTCATGTACCTGGATGGCATGGCATAAATAATAAATATTTGAAATAAAAAGTGAACTCCTATAGTCCCTAAAAATAGTTCCTAAGAATTCTGAGATGTTTCACATTTCATCTTCCAAGTTTGAAGAAACATTTCTGCTGAGAAGAAAAAAACCCAGCGATGATTTATTCCCCCGACACTCACTATTATTCCTCCAACAACAGAAGGAAGGGATGGAGAAAGATCAGGAGAGAAGTGGAAGGAAAACTTTGGGTACAAGAGGTCCAATATTTATCTCCCATTGATTGTAATTAAACTCAGGAACCCAATATCATGTGTAAGCAGGATATAGAATGAGACTCTTTCCATCCTTTCCTTTTCCACATTGACATGAGTTTGAAATCACTTTGGCCATATTGACACATGCTCTAAACGAGTAGGTAGTTTGTATTGCCATTTTTTTTATTGGCAATGTCCTGCCATCTTTAAAGACTTGATAGAGGAAGACTGGTTTTTCCTTAAGTAGCTCTGGCATCCTAAATGTGCTACTATATCATAAATCACTGTGGGAAGCCTCCACAATGAATTGTGGTATACCAGTTGTAACAATAACATGTTATATATATTCTCTTTGGAAGGGTTAATCCTCCAACCATTTTTCTGGTAGAGAGTATCAGTATCAATGAAAATGATGCTGGTTTGCCTGATTTTCATGTCTCTTCCAATTACACTGTGCAAACATAGGACCTTATTTGGTGTTATTTAAGCATGAAATTATAACAGATCATTTGAAAAATAACCACCGAAGAAGAATCTAAAAATACATTTTCATCTCTGGTTAGCATCTGCTGAACTGAGGGAGAGCCAAGTTGAAAAGTATATCAAAAGAAGCCACCCTGCTGCTGCTTACGATACTCAGACAGCAAAGCAGATGAGAGATGCTGCTAATTTTAAGTAGATATAGCTGAGCTGCTGCCTGCTTTGGGAAGAATTATCCCCACCCCATAATATATGTGTGTCTTGGTCACTTGATGGTTAGCACCTTACAGGATATGTGTGAATGGTTAGTCCCAAGTTCAAGCAATGCAGATAAATTTCATATGTTGCCTTCTAAGATGTCAACTACAGTGATTCTAATATGACAATATACAGTGATGTAAAATTAATTAGGCTGTTAACTATAGAAATGACAAATTATAGAGATTCTAATGATATAAATTATTTTATCTTCCCCAACCCGCCCCACCCAGTCACTTCTTATAGCACAGGTGCACTACATCGCTTCCCACACTTGCCCACCTGCCGCCATCACTTCCAGCAGCAGCAGCAGCCAGTCAGCCGGCAAGCCTTCCATCATCTGATCTCCCTAGGTGAGTGAGGCTCTGCAAGCCCCGGTCGCCTACATGCCACTGCTGCCACCAGCCCCAGTTGAGTCCCAACTCCTGGGCTGGCCTAGGCCGCCACGCCGCTGCCGCCACCCTCACCCTTGCCACCGCTGGCACAAGCCCCACCTGAGTCCTGACTCCTGGGCCGGCCTAGGCCGCCACTGGCATGCTGCCACTGCCGTCAGCACTCACATCCTAACAAACTTCCCCCCCCACTTGCCTGGCTTGCTGATGGCCAAGAGAAAGGCGAGCCAGGGCTGACCCGTCACCACTTGGATCCCACCTGGATTATCTGCAGCCGCTGGGCCTTGCCTGCTAGGAATGGGGGTGGGGCTGACCAGGGAGCACAATGCTATGCTGCCTGGACCCACATCACCTGGGCGGCATAGCATCAGGGAAGGCAAACCAGGGCTCAGAGCCACTGGCCTCCCCACCAGCATGCACCTCCACTCTGGTACAGCAGGCAATGAGGTGCATCCCAGTGCGAAGAACAGGGTGGCAAGTCCCAGCTGCTGCTGCTTTGCCAGCTGGAACCAAGCCGGTAGCCCACATGCCGTCTCTTTGTAGAAGGTCCCAGCCTCATGTGTGCACATGTCAGGTCCTGGGCTGGGACCTCACATGTGCACACATGAGGCCGGGACCTTCTGTGAGGAGTCGGTGCATGGGCAAGTCCCTGTGACACCATGAGAAACATTTCTCGTGTATGCCCAAGAAGGAGAAGACTTGGGTGAACTTTTCTGCCTCCCTTCACTTCGCTCCGCTGCTGCTCAGAAGGCAGCCGCCCCAGCTGTCCCTTTAAGGTACTTTGATGCAGAGGGAGGGACCAAAAAGGGACAGGCAGGGCACAGGAGCTGCCTTCCAAGTCTCACCATGTCCCCGTCCCCCTGCCAAGAAGCCTCCAACTGCCACCTCTTTGCTGGCAGGAGAATCCTCCAGCTGCCGCTCCTGGCTCAGTTTGGGCCAGCAAAGAAGTGGCAAAAAGATGCAGAATCTGGAGGCTTCTTGTTGCCCTTGTCACGAATGCCTGCAGCCTCCGTGTGGGTTTTTTTTGTTTTGTTTTGTTTTTTGGTGCGGCTGGATTCCAGCCACACCGAAAAAAAGACATGGAGGCTGGAAGCTTTTTGCAGTGAAAATTATTGATCTCTGGCTCTGCTTCTCCAACGTGCTACCACCACCGCATTCTAGGCGCTGGCCATGCAGGCTCACCCTATTGACTGCTGCACCACTCTGCTCGGACTTGCTTGGGCAAGTGGGCTCAATGGGGTGGACCTGTGTGGCTGGCACCTAGAACACAGCCATAGTGGTGTGTTGGAGAAGCAGAGGAAGCAAAGCCCGAGGTTGTTAATTTTCAGTGCAAAAAGCCTCCAGCTGCCACGTCTTTTTTTGGGTGCTGCTGCAGGCATTCGTGACAAGGGTGACGTGGGTTGGTGAGGAGCCCAGCAACAAAACAATGGCTCAGTCCTGGCTTTCCTTCTCTGGCAGTCAGCCGTGGGAGGAAGGTAAAGTCACAGGTGTGGGACAACAAAAGAGGCATTCGTGGGGGAGGAAATGGGGAGATTAAGGGCCAGGGCCTCTGAAAGGGGAAACAGGGTGACCCGTGCGGCTGGTGAAGGGAGAGCGGGCAGCATGCATGATTAGCCCAGGCCCTTCATAGATTAGGCCAGGCCTGCCTGGGGAGAAAATAGGTACATAGGTTAGGGAAGGGATAGCGAGAGAGGGAAAGAGAGAGAGGGGGAAAGAGAGAAACAGAGAGAGGGAAAGAGAGAGAGAAAAGAGGGGGAGAGAGAGAGAGAGAAAGAGAGAAGGAAGAGACAAGAAAGTAAAGGAAGAAAAGGGAAAGAAAAAAGGGAGAGAGAAAGGAAGAGAAAGGAAGAAAAGGGATAGACAAAGAAAGGGGGATGGAAGGAAGAGACAGAAAAAAGATAGAGAGAGGGAAAGTGAGAGAGAGAGAAAAAAGAAAGAGAAAGAAAGAAAAAGAAAAAGGGAGGAAGGGAGAAAAATGTGAATGGGATATGGAGAAGGAGGGAGGGAGAGAGAGAGAGAGAGAGAAGGAAGAGACAAGAAAGAAAAGAAAAGGGAAAGAAAGAAAGGGAGAGAGAAAAGAAGAAAAGGGATAGATAAAGAAAGAGGGGGAATGGAAGGAAGGGAAAGAAAGAAAGAAAGAAAGAAAAAGAAAGAAAGAAAGAAAGAAAGAAAGAAAGAAAGAAAGAAAGAAAGAAAGAAAGAAAGAAAGAAGAAAGAAAGAAAGAAAGAAAGAAAGAAAGAAAGAAAGAAAGAAAGAAAGAAAGAAAGAAAGAAAGAAAGAAAGAAAGAGGGAGGGAGGGAGGAGAAAGTGAATGAGATATATGATAGATAGATAGATACATGGAAGGAGGGAGGGAGGGAGAGAGAAAAAAATGAAGGAAGGACACAAACACTGGTTCAGAAGACTCTTTGAAACAGCACAGCAATCTAGGGCTGGCCTGGAAGGGATTTCAGAGGTCATCTTCTAGTCCAACCCCCTGTTCCAGCAGGGTTAGAAGTGTGTGTGTGTGTGTGTGTGTGTGTAGTGTGTGTGTGCATGGCTGTCAAAACTCCAAAAACAGGTGAAGTAGCTCTGGGGAGGTCAGTCATAAATTAGAGCACTTGCTAAGCAACCAACCATTAAGCGAGAACCACTTGTATTTGATTTGCCAGTCACATGACCACCAAGCCACACCCAGCCGGTCATGTGACTACTAAGCCATGCCCACCCAGTCACATGACCACCAAGCCACGGCCATCCAGTCACATGACCATCAAGCCATACCCATAAATTAAGCCACGCCCACAGAACCGGTTGTTAAAAAAATTGAATCCCACCCCTGCTCCATTACCCTGGATCATTGTACATTTGATTGTTGAGAGTGGAATACTAAATAATATATTACTTGTTTGGAAAAACTCTTGGGTCCAGCAGGCTGTCCTTCCCTGTGCATCTCAAGCTTCTGAAGCTCATTACAACTAGGTGTAAAGGCAAGTAGTTTGAGTGAACGAGAGCTAACCAACTACAGAATAAACTAACATGGGCGCAACATAGCAAAATAATGCCAAAATTTTTTTTACATGCCATTCTTTTCAGATACCAGGTGTCATGTACTGTACTTCAAAAGGAATTTGGAGAATATTCCACTATAGTCCAAATAAGGGAATCATCAGAGATCAGAAGAATTTGATATGAATTGGATTTATTCCAGACTACTCTGATAAGAAAAAGGTGTAAAATTATCCTATGACATACTCATACGTGGAAGCAAATAGTTGTGGATGCATACAGTTTTCACCCTGTATGATTAAATTGATTTGCACTATGGATTCACCTATTTGTGTGTGTTTGTGTGTGTGTGTGTGTGTGTTGTAAACGATGGTATAACTTACATAGAAAGCCAAACAGTGTTTTTCTGTGGTTTGTTTTAACTCATAGCAGGTAGCAAGCAACTTTGAAGTTATTTTGCAAATGTAGGCTAGAGTTAATCAAAATCTAGGATCCTGATTTATTTCTGGTTCTGTGTCCCCATCTTAATACCCATTCAGACAGACTCATGGCAGAAGTGGAAGAAAATAGAATTACACCCTAGTCTTTTTTTACTTTTTTGTACCTGAATCCTTATCCCTCAACTCTCTCCCTGGCAACAGGTTTCTTTCTGCACAAATCATCCTATTGACAATTCTGTTTATCCTAGAAGACCTATATACGTTTTGCTGCTGCTTTGCATGGTGAGACAAACTCCTTAAATACATCTGTCTAAGAACATATGTTGAAAACACCTTAATTTGAACAGGTAGACACAAATAACAAAATTATAATCCAAGTATGCAAAACGTACAGCCTGGAGAGGAATAACAGAATAACAGAGTTGGAAGGGACCAGGGATGGGATTCAAATTTTTTAACAACCGGTTCTGTGGGTGTGGCTTAGTTGGTGGGCGTGGCCTGGTGGTCATGTTATTGGCCAACTCAATATCAATCACATCGAGGCACACATCTCTTCACCTGTCCTTTCATGACTGTGGGGATGCTGCAACAGTCGTAAGTGTGAAAAATGGTCATAAGTCACTTTTTTCAGTGCCTTTGTAACTTTGAATGGTCACTCCACACAAGCCAAGTACCAGCAAAGGAGGGGAAAAAATTCCAGAGAAGTTCCTGAGACAGGAAGTCTAGTCCTGCCAAGAATGTAAAAAGGGTTAACGGAGAGGCAGTTTCTGTAAGCAACACCAGAATGTTTCCTTCCTGCCTTCCTTACAGGATTAGGCCAATAATTTCTTCTAACAACCGGTTCTCCGTACTGCTTAGAATGTTAACAACCAGTTCTAGCGAATAGGTGCGAACTGGTAGAAACCCACCCCTTCAAGGGACCTTGAAGGTCTTCTACTCCAAACCCTTGCTCAGGCAGGAAACCCCATATCAATGGTGGCTAACCTTTTTGGGCTCCTGTACCAAAAATTGTGCGCGTGTGCGTGCCAGCACCCGGAAAGCAATGCGCATGCAATTCTCCCCCCACCACCACCACCATCGCTCCCATACCTGCTCTGCGCCTCACAGCTGATTTTCAACTGGTTTGAGACCTTTTTCAGCCTCCCAGAGGCTTGAAAAAAGCCTCTGCAGACTCTGCAGGCTGAAGAATAGGTCCATTTCATCACTTCCGGTATTACAGGAAGTGACAAAACCTAAAACCTCATAAAACCTAAACCACGGCCCTAAAGAAAACAACAGAAGTTGCATGTCTCTGTTGTAAATATTTGACAGAAATAAAGGATTGATAACAATGGCTAGTAAGTGAAAAAATAATTGGTTTAGTGTTTTCTTAGTTCCTTAGTTACATGAGTTCTTAAGCAAGTAATATTATCAGTATCCCTGGAAGCATTATATTTAACTCTGTGAATGAACAGTGGAGGCTTACTTATTCCATGTGTCCTCCAAAGCTTGGGAGAAGGAAATCAATCAGCAACTATCTCTGAATGAGAACTATATTGCATTAAAACTAAGAGAGACAGTCCTAAGTAGGCTGTAATAATTTTCATTAGGAAAGAGATAATCAATACAGGAATCAGGCCTTTGTTGACTATTACATGGAGTGGGAAAGAAAATAAATTTGTTTGGCTTGAGGAGTCAAGTGTCTTTAAAATATATGTATTATTCCTTTTGTGGTATTCCAAATAGCTGTTGGGTAATAGCACAAGAGGCAAAGGAATAAAGCAAGTATAACTAGTAGTATCAGAAAAGTATACCACTGGGAATTCCTTTGTAGAAGAGGCAAAGGAATTTTAATAACAGGAATCCGCCAAACAACTTGTGATAATGTTCCTTATCTTGAAAAATGCCTAGCAGCTTGTTCCATAAACTCTGATAAAAAACAATCTTGGCATAATGCTGATGGATCATTTACCCATGTTAGAGACTCAACACATAAAAGTTCAACACATGAAAATTAATCCCCAATAAGTCTGAATCTGATTTCTGAAAATTGTGAATACGTTGGAGGGAGGGAAAGAGGCTACTCTTCTCCATCCTGTTTTACCTATGTTTTCTGGTTTCAATTTAGAAATCAATTGTTCTGCTTATCTCTCGCCTAATAAAAGAGATACACTCACCAAAGAGATGGGAAAAAAGACTGGCTACAGTTCCAGAATTCCCTAATATAATTCTGCATCATGTTTAGTTTTATTCCAAAGTAATGAACTGTGGAAGGAACAATGGGGCTCCACCCTTAATCTTTTCAGGAGAAACACAAAGAAGAAGCTAACTATGTTACGCTCAATATATTTCTGAGTTGCATGCCTTTGGGAAATATGACTGATCATGATGGCCTTGTACTAGATTAATTACTATAAGCACAAAACAGGATAGGTATAATGTCCAATATAAAATTCTCTGTGACCAGGTTACCATGATACTTCAACAGAAATCACTGATATATTGAACTCTTGCTACCTACTTTTGCTGGTTTAATAAGTATTCTTCTCTGTTCCCTCTGATCAAAAAGGACATTTCTGGAATTAGACCTGGGATTGTATGACTTTTCCCAAACGCTAAACCTGACCTAAGGCAGCTTATCTTGCTAGCCCTGCCTCTTTCTTTGCAATCCCAATCTTCTGAAGACAGGACTGTACACATTTGTGCTGGAATGTGTGGAATCCAGAGGGATAGCCCACTTTTTTGCATAAGAGGAAAAAGTCTTCGCTCTCATCCTCCATAGCATTGACAATGCATGAGGCAGAATGCTTGAAATGGACATTTGAAAAGACGAAAAGTGAAGGATGATCAAAGCCCTGGCACTTGTATGATTTTGTAGAAGAAATTTTTGGAACACACAAGACATAATAATAACACTGAAATTGAACTGAGTAAGCTCTATATGGTGGGTGACATATTGAAAGGTGAGAAGAGGTGAATAAATGCAGACTGCGGGATAGCGGGCTATTAACAATTCTGATATGCCAGAAAAGTTATGCCATTTCAAATACCATTAGCAGAAATGACAGTAGAGGAGATTTAGAAATAACACTGCTTGTTCTGTACAGATGAATGTGGCATTCAGTTTAAGGTGCCACATATCAAAAAGGACAGTAAGAAAAGAGGACAGGTACACACTAAGAAAGCATTGGAAAATGAACACTCAACAGTCTGAAAGCAACCTTTAAAACATTATCTATTGAATAAAATGTTAGATTTGGACAAAATGGCTCTAAAAGAGCTCGATAGGGAAAAATATATCAGAAACTACTGTATTGGTAAGATTTGTAAGACTAAATACCATTCAATCAAACATCTTAGGGTAGTTTTGTTTCATTTAGTTGCCTTCAAGTTGTATTGACAATCGTAGTGACATTTGAAGTTTAGTTAACACTCATTTTGTCAGCCATTACATCATATATCTTTTTTTTTTTTTTTACCAGAGTTGGGCTGCTAAATATTAAACAAACCTCTCTGCTCCTTTGAGTCAGTTTTTGACTTTGCCTGGACAAATCCCCACAGTTTTTTAATGAGGTTTTTGTTATTGCCTCCTTCCTAGGGCTGAAAGAGAGAAAATGAGAGGGGGGGGGGAGGAAGAAAGAGAGAGAGCATGCACAACTAGCCAATCTTCGTGTGTAGGGTGGCACTAGTATTTATGTTCTCCCAGTTTCTAGCCTTGTTCTTGACTTTCCTTGGAACCATCCTTGGGACCACAACCCGCTGCTTCTCTCCTGCCCTGAGATCAGATTGCTGCTTCTGCATCATTCATTCATCCATCATCCACTTACTGCTTTTCAAGGTCTGCCTCTTATCACCTGTCAACTTCTAAGTCACCTTCTTCTGGGCTTATGTACTGTTCAGCTATTTTTCCTTGGCTCACTAATCTTCATCCTCTGATCCAGGGTAACTATCTTTCTTGCTGTTCTCTTCATCACTCACAGTTTTCCAGGTGTCTTGAATTCCATTGAGGCCTCTGGTGTGGTTGTCTTTTTCTTCATTACCTTTGCCTAGCCTCTTGCTTTGACAGATGGCAAAAACCTCTGGCATTTCTACAGGTAATAAAAGCCTGGTCTGTCATATTTTGACTCTTTTTTAACACTGAGCAAAGTTGCATGCATGATCTTTTCATATGTGATGATGGAACTGTTATTATCATTCTGGGCAAAAAGAAATCACAACCTCTGAAACTTTGGTGGCTAAACCTGCTACACACTATTTTTTCTTTAAGCCACTAGGATAGAATAAATAAATTAAATGGAATAAACAGAGCTCCTTGTAATTATTTTCTAGACATATTTAAAGAGAAGTGTATGGATGGCATGAAAAATCCATTACTTCCTATACCAGTGTAACCTTTCCTGAAGCACTAGAAAAGATGTGCATGGACAACATCACTCCTTCTATATAGTCTTAAAGTATCCCAATATTATGATTGGGCTTGTTACCATGGACTTTCCTTGAAAGAACAAAGGTCCACACAGGATACAGCGGAATTTCTGCTCTAACTGAATCTACCGTGTTTCGGGGGGGGGGGGGGGGGGGGGGGGGGGGGGGGGGGGGGGGGGGGGGGGGGGGGGGGGGGGTAGGGGGGGGGGGGGGGGGGGGGGGGGGGGGGGGGGGGGGGGGGGGGGGGGGGGGGGGGGGGGGGGGGGGGGGGGGGGGGGGGGGGGGGGGGGGGGGGGGGGGGGGGGGGGGGGGGGGGGGGGGGGGGGGGGGGGGGGGGGGGGGGGGGGGGGGGGGGGGGGGGGGGGGGGGGGGGGGGGGGGGGGGGGGGGGGGGGGGGGGGGGGGGGGGGGGGGGGGGGGGGGGGGGGGGGGGGGGGGGGGGGGGGGGGGGGGGGGGGGGGGGGGGGGGGGGGGGGGGGGGGGGGGGGGGGGGGGGGGGGGGGGGGGGGGGGGGGGGGGGGGGGGGGGGGGGGGGGGGGGGGGGGGGGGGGGGGGGGGGGGGGGGGGGGGGGGGGGGGGGGGGGGGGGGGGGGGGGGGGGGGGGGGGGGGGGGGGGGGGGGGGGTGGGGGGGGGGGGGGGGGGGGGTTCCAACAATACGGCCTCCCCCAAATAGGAAGTCCCAGCATGTTTTATCGGCATAAAATCAAATTAAGCCCCTCCCCCAAATTAAGGCCTATATTAAACATGCGAAATGGGGGGAATGGCGGGGGGGCTTGCCGTTAGGAAGTACTTTTGTTGCATACCCGGATATGGTGCTGCCTGCGTTGACTTTGGCATTGGTGGGGCACTTCGTATGAGGAGACCTTCTGCCACCATTGCTTTCCCTTCTCCCCATGCTGTCGCGGCATTTAGAGCAACACGGCGCAGCCATGCGCAGCTAGCCAGGGCTCCTCCCTGCAACCGGAGCCCGGCAGAGACACTCGGCTTCAGGGGCTCCTGTCACTGCCTCCCCTTCGGACTTGGGAAGGAAGCCCAGCTCGGATGGCTCTGGCGCGGCCCTGGCAGGATGAGTGGAGGGTCCGGCGGGGAGGCACTCACTGCCTTGGTGAGAGCTCCTCCACCAGGCAGGAGGGCCCGCCTGTCAGCTGTGCTGGCCGCCCCAGGCAAAGCTCTTCGTGCTCTGCCCGGCACCAGGCAGGGATGGCGGCTGGGCACTTCTCCCAGGGTGGGCCGATCCTGCGCTGAGGCCCCAGGAGATTCGCCTCCCCATGTGGGGTTGGGCTGCCCTCTTGGGCAGGGGAGGCTTTGTCATACCGGTAGTAGGGCATCATTTTTAAAAGAATTGGCTTTGCCTTCGAAGGCAGCGACAGGAGCGCCTGAAGCTGAGTGTCTCCGCCAGGCTCTGGTTTCAGGGAAGAGCCCTGGCTGGCCGCACGTAGCTGCGCCAAACGCCACGGCATTGCTCTAAACACCGCGGCAGCACGGGAGAAGGGAAAGCAATGGTGGCGGAAGGTCTCCCGATACGAAGTGCCCCACCAATGCCAAGGTCAACATCCAAGCCATCGCTGCCCACCCACCCGAGGATGCAGGGGGGAATTAAGTCACTCCCGAAAAGACGGCCCAGCCGTTTTTTCGGGGGTCAAAAAAAAATAAGGCCCGGCCTTATTTTGTGAGAAACACGGTAGCTACAATCACAGATCCTGACTGGAGAGAATTGTCTTCCTAAAACCATTCAGATTAAGCACAGCTAAGTCATTTTGAACATATTCCAATTCCCTTAAATTGGGAAATGGCTTCATTGCCCTTTGACATACTAAACACTTTCATGTGATGAATCATGATTCAGCTTGGAGATGTCCCTTATCTCACTTTACTGGAGACCTCAGACAGTGGGATTCAGCCGGTTCACACTGGTTCAGGCAAACAGTTGTTAAATTACACACCATCACCACCCCGCTATCAAAGTGGATCCTGGGCACTGCACTGTGCTGCAATGGAGAAATGGGCAACGGAGCGGCTTGCATGAGGGAAGGAGAAAGCCGCTTTCCCTCTTTTTTCTCCCTGCTCCTCCTCCTTACCTTGTGCTGGCTGCTCAGTTTACCAGTTCTCCATTGCAGCACAGTGCCCAGGATTGATTTTGATAATGTGGGGGAATTTAACAACTGATTCGCATAGGGTCAGGTTGGGCCATGCCTCCCATGACAGCCAACCTGACCCTACGCGAATTAAATTATTTGTTAAGTTGTTAAATTTTGAATCCCACCACTGATTTCAAAGCCAGAACTAGGTGCATTCACTAGAGCTAGATGCATCCATCTTTTTTGTATAGAAACCATTCTTCATTACTTGAGCAAATCAGAATAAAGTAAATTAAGTCCTTAGATTGTCAACTTTTTCTGAAACACAAGCACCTAGAAAAAACTTAATGCTAGAAATTATTGCAACTTTATCACCCAACAATCATGGAGTGAATAATAACCAGCAAAAAAAATCTGCTAAACTTGTTGTAATCTTGTCAGACAACCAGATTCTGCTTCAAGTGCCTCTGTTTCTTAACCCCAACCTGTCATATTGTTCTCACTTTACACTCTGGGCATCATTGCTAAATAACTCCAAAGTACAACAATTGGGTGTAAAATTATTTTTCCTGTTTTCCATAGCACTTGATATCTGACACTCACCCACCCCATGTCAGCAGCAGTATGATCATCTAGTAATAAAAGTTTTAAAGTTTAAAGTTTGAATGTAAAGTTTACATTCAACTAAAACTACCTTTCATTCTCTCGTAATTTAATTTCTGACACTCTTTGAATGAAGGCTTGAAATTCATCCAGAAAATCTTTTTGCAAATATTTGCTGATGCACAATAATGCTATCGGGGATTAAAAGGCATCCTTAACATTCCCCTTTCTCTGCTGATTCTTAGCATAACACAGATTTTTGTAATTGAAGAGCAAAGATCCTTCCTTGACATTTCAGTGCAAGGTTGTAAAGTAGCAGTCACCAACCAGTGAAGACTTACTCTCACTCGTTGATTTTTGAAACAGCACATTTGACATTTTGACTGTTTCAATTAGTGAACACAAGATGCTCCAGATATCCCAAAAGGCAGATTTCACCCAAAAGGTGAAAGCAACCCAATTTCTTCTCACTCAGTTCTTAGTTGCTATAAAATGTAAAGCCTGTCTCAACAGGGGATACCAGTTTCATGCTGTCATAGCCAGAGTGCATAAAATGTACCCTGTTATGGGTTAAAAACAGTGCCTTAAGGGATGCGATGAAGGCTGCTGAAAGTAAGAGCCATGGAAAGTTATATGCAGAGTGATGTAAAATTGATCCAGCTGGAAGGCAAACTTATACATTTGTAAAAAAAAAAAAAAATGAAAAGGGTTGCCATAGTTGCCATAGGAATTTTTCAGAAAGGATTGTGAGAATATATTTTTTTTATCTGTGATTAGCTAGGAGTGCCCATATGATTTGTACAGAAAACTACTGATTCTCCAAACTGGCTTCAGATAAGAGAAGACTGTTACTAATTTGATTGCTCATAGATTGGAGTATGTATTACATCCAGTAATGATAGAAAAAAGTAGTTTGAAGATATTTTGTTACCCTGTCACCTCCTTGATTGAACAAGTCAGCATAGTGGCAAGGATGTACATTCTATAGCTGAGAGTAATCAATCCATGATGTCTCTTCTTGGAGAGAATTGAACTAGCTACCATTATCCACACATTGGGTAGCTCCTATTTAAATGACAGCAGATTGTTCTACATTAAAATGCCTTTGAAAATGCAACAAGTCCAAAATGTGGCAGCCAGGTCTTTGTTGGCTCCTTCCAACTGGGAACATAAGACACCTGTTCTGACTAAGCTGCTTCCAATAGATTTCCAAGTTAATTTTAGGTGCCAAATGGAGCTATGACCTTGTCTCAAGGCCTGTTTGCAAATGCTGGAAAGAGTCCACCTGGAATTTAGTAGTAGCTCCAGTGCTATGGAATTCAATTGTTTTAAGAAAAATGGTTAAAATGGCTTTTCAATTTTAGCCTTTCCTTAATGGAGTTGTCCTACAATTTTAATCTATCGTATGTATGTATGCATGTATATGAAGGGGAGGGCTTCAAAAATTTCAGCGACTGGTTCTCTGCCCGGTTGCTGGGTGGGCCTGACCATGGTGGGTGTGGCCTAGCCAGCCTCCTGCACCATGGACGGAGGGAGTTTTGGCCTTCCCCAGGCTCCAGAAGCTTTCCTCGAGCCTCTGGGAGGCCCATTTTTCACCCGCCCTGAGCCTCTGCACAGGCCCTGCATTTACCTCGCATCCAAAACAGGCCACATGGAGACTCCTGCAAGAAGCGGGGAGAAGCAGGAGGGGTGAGGCAGGGTGGACAGGGACAGCCAGGAGTGGGATTTGGCAGTTCACCAAACTGGCCATAACATTAGCTATGGGTTTGCCCGAACCCGGCGAACCCATAGCAGCCCACCCCTGTGTATATGTATGTACAATATTCAGAATATACAATATTTTTATATTCTTAATTTATTGTTGCTGCTGTTAGCTGTCATGAGTTAGTTTAACTTGGATGAGGGGGGCAGGTAGGCAGGTAGGCAGGCAGTATCAAATAAATAAGAGTGAGGAAAAGAGTTGAACCCTAGGACACCCCACATAAGAAAGTCTAGGGCTGAATGTCTTTCCATCCCTCCCACAAGCACCAATTGAAACTAGCCTTGGAGGAAGGAGCAAAACAGTGGCCTCTACTCTCAATCCTCAGGATGCCATGCTCAATCGTGCTGAAAGCCATCAAGAGATCTATGAGAGCAAGGAGAGATTCACACACACACACACACACACACACACACACACACACTCCATTCTGAGTCCATTCATAAGGATATTCATAAGCACAAGCAATGCCATCTTAGTACTATAACTTGGCTTGTAATCTGAAATTTCAGCACTGTGGTGGAGGTATTTGTAGAAACTATAATGAGTCTGCTCTCAGTCATAGAGTCTCACTCCTTTTCCATATTTCCATGCAAGCACCCAAATAAAACAGTCAATATTCATGTTGTTGAAAAGGAGCTGAAATTAGGTGTTAGTTTAGATTCTGATGGGAAATAGTTGTCATATAAGAAGAAGGGGTGATAGATATGGAATGGCATATCTTTAAAAATCTTTTTAAAAGACACAATGGACAATTCTGGAGACAAGAAGCTTAGAAATGGAGGTGATGGCTGGTAACCACAATTAATAACTTGGACCAACAACTATAGTGGTCCAGAAACACTGTTAAGTTCATTCCAGAAGCAGTATGGCTAGTAATCCTAAAATTGATTAAACAGTCTTTGCCATGTTTAAGGCTGCTAGTTCAGGAGTTGTCTGGTCAATAAAATACTTGAAGGCATAATAGAGGAACAGTTGAAGAGGAAGAAGAGCAGCTAATATAATCATTACTGAGAACCTTTAGTTGGATTGAAATTAATGGAAGAAAGATCAATGGTTTTATTTATCAAAGAATAATCAGCTAGATCAAGGCCAGCTTCCTATTCATTTGGTTAAGATAGAAAGAGGAAAACCTACCACTAATACCTGCAAAGCTTTTGTAACTCTTGCACAAGAAGAATGGGTGGGTGTAGGATTAGAATAGAGCACATATTCTGTAATATACTTATGCACATATATTTGATAATGTTTGTAGTTAATAAGAGTTGAAAGCTGAAGTTCGGGGGTAGGGGGAAAGTCCTCTTGCTTATCCTGAAAGAGCAAAACTGTTTTGACTGGCATGCAGTCAGCTAGAAGCTGTAAATCATACTTATAAAACTTAAGGCTGAAGAAATGAAAGTATTTTTGCTGTGTTTTATCAGTTATTTGACTTTAAAAAGAGAGAGGATGAATGGAATGCTATTTTTCACAGTGGCACTATCTGTGATTAAATTTACTGAGGCCAGTAAGAGTTTGGGTATTATTATTATTTTTATTTTTATTTATAAAACCATCTTCCATTTTGTACATGCAGTGTGTCAGTTGGTTTAGAATCTTCTGTGCGTATCTTTCATAATCATTGTTCACAATTTATATCAATCTCACATTGTCAAACTAACATATGTTTATTTATTTATCAATTATTAATTATCCTGCTATTTATTCCATCAATATTATATTATGCTGTCATCCAATGGTTATATATGTCTACATTATATTTTGTATCAGTCTGTTAAACTTCTATAACAAAATTATCTATTCTGTTACCTTACCATGTCTTTTTATCCAACCACTGATAAAACAAATCCCATATCATATAAAATTGCTTGTCTTCTTATTCTCTAATTTCAAATGTCAGTTACTCATTTCAGCACAGTCCATAATTTTTTTAATAACTTCCTCCTACATAGGTATTTTGTCATTTTTCCAGTTCTTCGCAAATACAATTCTAGCTGCTGTTAAAACATTTATAATCAAATATTTCAATTCTTTATTGTATATGTCTGGTATGACTCCCAATAAAAAGATCGCTGGTTTAAAGTCTATATGTTGTTTTATCATTTTTTCCAACCATGTGTGGATTTTAGTCCAATATTTCTTTGCGTCCGAATATGTCCACCACATATGGTAATACGAACCAGGTATCTGATGACATTTCCAGCATTCATCCGATGTATTCTTAAACATTCTCGCAAGTCTCATTGGGGGTAGGTGCCACCTGTAAAACATCTTATACAAATTTTCTTTATATGCAGTTGACATTGTCAATTTATAATTTTGAGACCACAATTTTTGCCATTTTTCTAAATCAATCCCATATCCAAAATTTTTCCCCCAAGCAATCATCGTTTCTTTAACTTGTTCCTCCTCCAATTTAAATTCTAATAGATGTCCATAAAAATTTTTCATTACCTTTTCATCAGTACTCATCAAAATTTTATCTAAATCAGTCAACTTATCATAAATACCTTCTGCTCTAGAGTCTTTATCAAACCTAGATTGTATTTGCAAATATGAAAACCAATTCATTTTACACCTTGTTCTTCCAATGCTTGCATAGATTTAAGTTCACCCTTTTCATTCAATATCTCACCTTATCTAACTGTTTGTTCCTTTTTAAATATTAATTGGATAAGAAAAAGCTTCAATAGTTGATATCCATGTTGGAATTTTTAAGTAATATTGTCTTTTTATCTTCTCCCAGTTCAAAAACAATGCCTTTCGAATATAATGTCTTCTAAAATACCCGTGTTTAAGTTCCCTTATACCAGAGAAAGGCATGCCATCCCAACAGCAAGTTGTGGCTTTCTAAAGTCAGTAATCTACTGTTCCTTAGTGTTATCTTTTCCTTTACCCACATCAAACTTGACACCTGGTAATATAGCTCCCAATTGGGCAAGGCAAACCCTCCTCTTATTCTTACATCTTGTAATAGTTTTAATTTTATTCTTGCTTTTTTACCCTGCCAAATATATTTCAACACAATTCTATTTAAATCTTCAAAAAAACTCTTTCCCTAGTTGAATAGGAATTGTCTGGAATAAATATAAAACTCTAGGCAATATATTCATCTTAATTGTAGATATTCTCCCAATCAATGATAGTTGCAGTTTTTCCCATTTTATCAAATCTGTCGCAATCTGCTGTTTGAGTTTAACATAGTTATCTTCCTTCGGTGTACTACATCTTGGTGTAATATGTATCCCTAAATATTTAACCTTGTTCGTGACCTGTATTTTTAAAATTTCTTCCAACTCTTTCTTTCGTGTTGCTAACATATTCTTTGTTAATATCTTTGTTTTGTCTTTATTTATTCTGAAAACTGCTACTTTTCCATATTCTTCTATTTTTTTCTATTAATTTGGGTGCTGTTTCCAATGGGTCTTCTAATATAAATACCAGGTCGTCTGCAAAAGCTTGCAATTTATACTCCTCGTTTTTAATTTTCATTCCTTTTATTTCTCTTCTCTAATATACCTGTTCAACACTTCCAATGTTAACACAAACAGCAGAGGCGATAAAGGACAGCCTTGCCTTGTCCCTTTTCTTATATTTATAAATTATGTTAATTCTTCATTCACCATCACCTTTGCAGTTTGTTCATGGTATATTGTTTCAATGGCTTGGATAAATTTCTTACCTAAGTCCATTTGTATCAATTGCAATAAAATAAATCGCCAACTCACATTGTCAAAGGCTTTTTGTGCATCTAGAAACATCAAGGCCATTTGCTTCTAAGGGTGTGCTTCATAATATTCCAGAGTATCCAAAATAATTCTCACATTGTCTTTGATTTGTCTCTTTGGCAGAAATCCATTTTGATCAGTATGAATAAAACTATTTAAGTATCTTTTTAGTCTTTCTGCCAAAATTGAAGCAAAGATTTTATAGTCTGAGTTCAATTAAGATATAGGTCTATAATTTTTAACTTGCTGCAAGTCTGTATCTTTCTTCATGCTTCTGACCATGTTTTTGGTATTCTTTTCTTCAACATCACTTCATTCATAACTTCTAAAAGATGAAGATTCAATATTTCCTGAAAAGTCTTGTAAAATTCCGCTGGCAACCCATCTGGACCTGGTGCTTTCCCAACATTCTGTTAAGTCCATCATTGTTATATTTCCTTTTAACATTGCTTCAATATTTTTAGGTATCTGAGGTAGGTTTGTTTTCTGTAGATATTGCTTAATTTTTTCTTCTTGAATATTCTCTTTTTTTTGTAAATTTTATTTGAGTTTTCACAAAGAGAAAAAAAATACAAATAAAACATCTTTTTTGAAAGCAGCATAATCCCGGGTTACATTTCTTCATACAGACAAATTCAGGTTCATGCTCATTTTTATATTCTATTCCATATCTTATTACTATTTTACATTTTCTGCATAGCTTCTCCCCTCTTTTAATTTTCTCAATTTTATTTTAATTATCTCATCTCAATTCAAATCATTGTATTTATATTTTTTGTCCTGTTTCAATTATCTATTATCTTTTCTCATTAAACAAAATTTCTCCTGTAGTTACTGATTGGAGTATGACACCTTTATATCTTTTCCCTAAAGTTGTAACATTCAATATAATACATAACTTCCATTCAGATTCTGCTTGGTACATTCTTAAAATACACACTGTATTCTTAAAAAAAGAAAAAATTATAAATGTATATAATTAAAACAACATTCCATTCCAATTCAATTCTATCATTATTAATATTCATTAAATTCTTAACATCTTTAACATTACTTTTCAATTAAATATCATACTTCAATGGGAACAATTATAAGCTTTCCATAGTTAATTTCCCCCCCTCTTCACTTATATTTTATAAAACATTAACTAATTAAAATGTTCCCGTTCCTTCCTAATTCAATTTTCTCATTTATTTTATTTCACTTATTTTATTCACAAACATTTCACTAAATTACACTAACTATTTTATCCCTCATTTTAACCATACGTTGTTTCCAATTTTCTAAAGTTATTTCTATTACTAATATAACAATACAATCTTATATACCTTTACAGAATCCCTTTTTCAGTTAGATTTTCACCCATTATCTCTAAATAGGTCCTGTTTCTCTATATCTTGCTCCAGTCCTTTGTAACTTCTTTTCCTTTCCTTCTTCCCTCTCTTCTTCTCTCTCCCCTTTTTACCCCCTTGTCTCTCTACCTCTATTTCTCTCTTCTGTATTCCCCTTTTCTGTTGCTTTCCAGTATTATACTTATTTTTCGAATTATTTTTCTTTTCTTTGGTTGTTTTTTTTAAGTCTTAAATTCTCCATTCTCTTTCCCCCCTTTCCTTTTTCTTCCCCACATAAAATTTCTTGTTCATTAAAGATGGCTTCTTCTTTGTCCCAGTCTTCTTGTTTTGCAGTCTTGTTGTTTCTCATAGTTCCAAATCTCCATTTCTAAGAATTGAAAAACGAAGCCAAAAGAACCCTTCCCTTCTTGTGCATCTTCTTTGTACTTTTTAAGTTCCATTTTCAATTCATCCAGAAGTGGTGCCATTGTATAAAATTTTAAACAACTACCCAATTGATTTTAGTCATTCAAATATAATAACCAAGAATCCAAAGATCACCAAATAATCCAAGTACACGCAAGCTGTTTCTTTTTTGCTCTTTTTTTTTCACTTTCTCTTCCTGGGGTTACTATTTAGTTGCAAAGTTTCAGTTAAAATGTATCTTTTAGAAGTCTTGTTGAAGTTTTACTGTAGATTCTTTTGAATTCCAGGCAGTCTCCTCCCTCTTCCAGACCCTTCCCTTATTCTTTTTCTCTCCCTTCCTGCTTATGAAAAAGAAAAATTTTAATGTCCAGAAATCTTTATTATCCCTTTGGCATTTTGTTTTATTTTCAGCTTAATTGCCTATTGATGTCAAAGCAGATTTTTCCGATTTCTTATTTAAGTCTCTTAGTTGTCAGTATAGGGAAGGAGAGAGAAGGAAAAAAAAGCCAAACCTTTCCCTTTTCACTTTCCTTCACTGCTTCTGACTCTTCTTTGGGAGCGATGTTATTTTTTTGTAAGTTTAAATTCCAGGGTACCTTAGTTGTTGCTTTCACAATTTAACCTGGTCAGCCAAAACTTTCACTTCTTATCTTCCTCCTGCACATTATTTTCCGGTCGAGTTCTTCTTTGTGGTGGCCATTTCTGACCACCACTGCAACCGCCTTCGGGAAAGGGAGTAATGGCCAGCTGAGGAGGAGAGATGCAGCTCTCCTCGACCCTGCTGGCAGTCTCCCCCCTCTTCACCACCTCTACGGGGTAGTTTAGCCCCGAAACCAGCCGGCTCAGGGCGCTCCAGCGGCGAGCCCAGACAGAAACTGCGCACAATCGCGGATTTCTGTCTGTCGCCAAAGCCCTTCAAACCGGAAGTCACCCTTCTTGAATATTCTCTTGAAAGTAGTTTTAATAATTTTTGTTCTTCTCCTCATTTCCATAGCAAACCTGTCCTTCTTTATTTATTAATTGACTAATCCTTCTTGCTTCTCTTTCCTTTCTCAGTTTATAAGCTAGCCATCTGCCTGGTTTGTTTGCATCTTCAAAGTAATTCTGTTTGGCATTTTTAATTTTTTGTGCTGATTCTTCTTTTTCCATTAGTCCCATTTTAGTTTAATTATATCCATTTTATTTTTAATATCTTTTTTTGTGGGGACTTCTGTAAGTCTTTTTCCAATCTTTTATAGTCATCCTCTAATGTCTTAAATGTCTTTTTCTGTTTTATGTTTCTTCTCCTAGTATAATCTATTATCAAGCCTCTTGTGTAGGCCTTCATCGTGTCCCAGAGATTCTGTAAAGATGTATCCTCTTTTCTATTTTCTTTGAAGAAGAAATTGAGTTCTTTCTCTATTTTCTGTTTAAAGTCTTTTTCTTTTAAAATCATATTATTTAAAGTCCATCTAGATCACCTCTTGTATAATTCCAAATATCTGACACTGGATTATGATCTCCCCAAGTGCTTGTTTCTATTTCAATCTGTCATACATTAGTCAATAATTCTGCTGACATCCATATCATATCTATTCTAGACCAGGATGTGTGTCTATTTGAATAAAAACTATATTGCTTACTTTCTGCATTTCTCTCTCTCCATGCATCTTTTAAGTTAAATTCTTCTATTATTCGAAGGAAGGATTTTGGTAGTATCTTTCTAACTTTCTTTGTTGTTTTCTGTGTTTTATAATCCAACCGGTCATTAATTATTCCATTAAAATCTCCCATCATACAAATATTAACATAGTCCAATTCAATTATTTTCATATGTAATTTTCTATAGAATTTTTCTTGTTTATCACTTGGGGCACAAATTGCAATTAGAAGTGTTTTAACGCTGTTATCCGTTATTTCCACCACCAGAATCCTTCCATTATCATCTGTGTAGATTAGTTCTGCCAAAATTGTTTCTTTAATATATAATACCACACCTCTTTTTTTGGATTGTGCCAGCAACGTAAATAATTTCCCTAGTTTTCCTTGTTTTAGTTTATATTCATGTGTTTTTTTAATATGTACCTCATGTAAGCAGGTTATGTCAAATTTTAATTTTTCTAATTTGTGAAATACTTTCCTTTTAGTAGCCAAATTAAGTCCATTTATGTTAATCAAAATCAATTTTCTTTCATCCATGTTAAGCTTTATAAGAGGGTTTTATTGCTTTAGTAGATCTCAATTCTCATTGTTCTCTGGGTTCACCACCTACTGCACCTTCTTCTTTTTCTTTTTCAATTACTACTATACACTCCTCTTGAAATTCAATCAGTGACTCTTCCTTTCTTTCTTCTTCCTCCTTTCCTCTAAAGTATTCTAAGTAGAATAGCTCAGCTTTTTCAACTGTGTCAATTCTGTGACTTTGTTCCTGCAAAGTGAACAAGAGGCCTTCTGGCATCAACCATCTGTAGTTTACTCCTCTTTTAAGTAACTCTTTAGTCAAGAATAAATATTCTCTTCTCATTTCTCTTACTCTTCTTGGTATCTGTTTCAGCATCACAATTTCTTTGTCTTTATATTTTAGTGTTTTCTCTCTCACCACCTGGAGTACCTGGGTCTTAATAATCTTAGTAAATCTAATGTGAACTTCTCTTGGTAGTCTGTTCCTTGTTGCATATCTTGTATAGACACGAAACACTTCATTCATCCCATTCATCATCTTTTCCTTGGTTATTTCCAGTGCTTCTGCCAATGATTCTGCCATTATTTTAGCAAGGTTTTCACCTTTTCCTTCTTCTATATTTTGAAATCTTAGATAAAATTCTGATTTATCTATTTCCCATCCTAATGGCTCACATCTGCCCTTCTCAACATCGCTCAATTGAATATCAATGTCTTCAAATTTTCTTATCTCTTTGTATATCTTTTTCAATTTTTTAAAATCTGTCTTCATATTTCATCATCATCTGCTGAATATTTTCCACTTTCTCATCTGATTTTTCTATTTTTTGCTCAATCTTCTGGATTCCTTGCATAATCATCTGTAATGTCACTTCCTTCTCTTTCTCTTTTTCCTGTTGTAATGTTATCTGTATAGATCATTGTCCTCCAGATGGTGAGGGGGTTGGTATCGAAGAAGCTGAAGCTGTTGTCTTTCTATTCATCTTATAATGCTTATCTGTAAAGAAAGAGAGAGAGGGAAAAAAGAAAAAAAAGAGGAAAAAAGAAAAAAGAAAAAAGGGGAAAAAAGACGAAGGCAAACAGTTGCCACTCCAAAGGAAAAAAGGAAAAAGAAAGTCTTCAGGCACTTGTATACCTTAATCCAATTAGTTACAATGGTAAATGTAAAAAGTAAAAAATCAACAATAAAAAAGGGAAAAAAGAGAACGAGAAATATTCTATATGTTCCTCTTAATAAACAAAAAGAAAACAAAAATAAAAGATTTACATTCTGGTTCCTGGTTTAAAAAGTCAAAATCCAATTAAAGAGAAAAAAAAGCCCAACTAGTGGGGGGGGGGGGTAGAAAGGGAAGCAAAAGGTAAAAAGCAATTCTAATATAAAACAAGCCTCTGCCGCCAAATATCCAAGGCTCTTTGATAAATCAGCTCAGAGTTTTTCAAGGTCACTTCAGTCTTCTTTCTTTCAACTTCAACTCCAGACTCCAGATGTTCAGATGTTCACAAACTGCCATGCTCATCTCTATCTTTTCCAATACACAGCTCAGAGTCCTTGATTGTAACACAAACTAGTGAAAGAAAAAAGAAACAATGTATCCAAGCCTCTGGGTGGCAGTGCTACTTACTTTCCTTCACTTTCACTTCCCCCCTCCTCAATCTACAGCTAGGAACTAAAATAAAAAAAAGTAAAATCTCTTCCCCCCCCCCTTTTTTTTAAAGGGAGAAAAATAAATCTTAAATGAAGCAGAAGAGTCTTAATCAAAAAATAATTTTCAAAAGGATTGTTAAAAAAAGGAAAAAGAAATACGAACAGAAATAAAAAGATTAAAAAGTACCAGTCCAGCTTAAAGTTAAACAGCTTTGCCAAATTCAAAATTCCAATAAAAAGGGGAAAAAAGAAAAAAAAACTTTCCCTTTGACAATTAATCACGCCGCTTAAATTCTTTCCTCTTCACTTTTAGTCCACTTTAATTTTTTCAGGGTGTTCTCTCCAAGAAATAATAAGTAAAAGTTCATTTCAACAAACTGACACACTTTCTTCCAATCTCTTCCGTTCCGGAGCTGTCCCAGCTTCAGCAGCTTGGAAGGCTGCCTCTCCACCACCGGCAAAAAGGGCTTTCCCTGGATCAACCAGGGACTTTGTGATGTCCCTGGGATCAACAGGATGTGCCCTTGTCAATCACCGTCTCTACGGGACAGTTTAGGACCGTGGGGACCAACCAGCAGCTGAGATATCGACGGTGGATCAAGATCGCCTGTCCAACTACTGTGACGCCAGCTCTGTCCTCCAGAGTTTGGATATTATTGATCAGTTGTCAAAATAATCAGTTATTTTATTAATTAGATTTATATTCCATCATTCCTTCGAGATCTCACAGTAGCATATATTAGTAATCTGCCTTCAATTTTATATGAATAATAATATGTCTCTGAGATAGACTAGGCTAAAAAATTACAATTGGCCCAAACATCTAGTGTGTCTTTACCATCTAATGGATTATGATCCATGAAAGTTTATGTAATACATAATTTAGTCTTCATGGGATTATGCTTGCAAGTCTAAGAGAGGTGGAAGAAAGGTAGTGAATAAGTTTAATGGATAAGATCAAAAAGATGTCCTCAGAAAAATTATCAGTTCTTAAAGAAAGTCAAGGTGGCTACCATATAGTTGTCAGAAGATAATCCAACTCAATGACATCCTACTAATTAACCAATTAACTAAGGTCAAAAGACAGTTGTTCTTGTACTAAAAACTAATATAGCAACATTTCAAGACTCCTTGACTGTCTGTGCAATAATTAAACACTAGTTTTCTTTTGAGAGACAATATACTTTTGTAGAAATTAACGGCAGTATGTTCATGTGATCATACAGATTGCAACTAATCTTGTTTCTAGCCCAAGTTCTACAAATTAATATCTTTGATCATTCCATTGATGGGATCTGTGACAAAAAGAAGTGTGTTGCCTAACTGATGTGCTAAGACCTCTTAGAGAGGCTTTTGATGCTATATATTAACATATTTTTCTGAACAAGAGATTTGCAGTAGCCACTCAGAGGCAACACTTTCCCAATCGTCCCACATTTTCTTGGAGGTCTATCTAAAAAATGATGTTGAGATAAGTGCTTTGCAAATTTCCATCTTACTTAAACTAAATTGTTTGGAAGAAAATACAAGCAATACACTATTGACACGCACAGCTTCATCTCTTGGGAAGGGAAGGGAGGGGAAGGTCTCCCTTTAATCCTTTTTTGATTCCTGGTGAACTCAAAGGCAATCTTAGCAAGAATAAAGAAGTTGTTTGCCATAATTTGCTGTCATGGCAAACATGCTTCAAAACAGCTTACAGCTCTTGCAGCCAGTGGCCTCTCTTTAATCTTGATTAGTTTTATCAATATCGGCTAAGGTTGACAAGGGGGCATCAAATCCAAATCAAACAAACAAAAATTGAATCCAAGGAACATTGCTTAAATATTGATCTGAGAATTTCAGCAAATTGGCTTCTTACTGGATCTGGTGGGTGACTGGAAATATCCCTTAGAAAGCCTACTAGTGGGAAAGATAGCAGGGTTGGTTGAAGGTGGAATCAACATTAGAAAATGAGTTTGAATATGAGTTTAGAGTCTGACAAAATTGACATAGCTGGAAATTTAATGCCTCAACCACATCCCTCTCTTGAAATCCAAACTTCTGTTATCTTCTATCAATCTTTTTTTTAATCATCTGCTAGCTCTAAGGCAAACATATTTTAAATTCACTACTTCAAATAGCCAGCAGTACCATTATGAAATTATCATGTTCAAGTGTTTCACACAGACCAATAGCTAATGTCTGTATTCTAAAAAGCAGACTCATTCAACCCAGTAACTGAATGAGATACTACTACAGAACGCTTTTGTTTTATACAGTTTGAATCCCTTCCAAGAAACCATTATGCATTCACTGTCATTCTCCTATTATATGTAGACTTCTTTCTCAATACTTTGATGTTGATTTTCTACTGGCTCCATTTCTAAAGAAATGTATGTACATGGAGCTATCATAATAAATAACATTTTAGTAGTCCCACTGAATGGTTGTGCCAAGGTTACCAGCACATACAGCAGCCTACTTATGCCTTCTTAATGTGAAATGGAAGGCATCTAATCACTTAGATGCACTTGACAGTACATTTAGAATAACCAAACCTTAACCTCCCAGGAACTGGGTCAATAAAAATTAAAGGGTAAGTGGTACATTTATTTTTCATGGAGAACCATAAAGTTTGCACCACAATCTTTCTGTTAGTATTTATTTACTTCCTCATTGGGGTGCCGTCTCATTTGTGCTCATCCTTTTGGTCCTTACCCAATGTTCAGAGATAATGCATATTTATAATTTTATAACATACATTTGAAGATTACAGTGTTTAACAACAATATTTGATTTACCAGGACATGGATGACAAACTGCCCAATATGGAGCACAAATTGCTCCAAAATTGCTTCGCAAAATTGAAATCATTGTTAGATCCCATGGCAAATTCAGTACAAGATCTTCTTCCTCCCCTTTTTCCATTTTTCTCACATAGTTTAGAGGAAATGATGTTAGCTGGAATAAGCTGATGCTGAAACCATTTCCATGGTACTCTAAGCAAAATTACTTATATGTTCCAGTTGTAAGTTGACTGTGGGAGAGAAACAATGACAGTATGAAACACGTCAATGCTGTGTCAGCTTCATTCATCATAGTATAGCTTCTTCCTTGGAAAACATCCCAAAAAGCAAAATATCTATGGGGGTGTAGCCTGCATGACATTGTATTAAATTATGAATTGATATGGATTGAATACAATGCAACAATAAGGCATAGAAGTAACAAAACATGTATTAATTTGGTAATAGAAAACTGCTTTTTTTAAACAAACAAAGGTGATGTACTAGACTCTGCTTTAATGGAAACATTCCTACAGTTTCTGTAAGATAAACGAAGAACAGTTTTCTGTCCTACAACCAAGGGTGTTTTGCATCAATATTCTGAAAATATTGCAGTGCAAATGGTTTGGAGTAAAAGGAGGTCAAATAGCTACACTAAAGACAATCCAGCTTTCTTTAATACTTGTGTTGTGCTCCTAAAAACTAGATAACTCGGCTACCAAATCAGAGATGTTGTAAACTACCTTAGAATCTAAGTGACCTTGTGTCATACTATCTTGCATGTTTGTAAGATCTTGACTACGTCTAGCTCATACTGGGTGGGGCAGGTGGAGGGGGAACTACCTACGAACTAAATAATCAAATGTACCTAATACTATGGTAAGGAAACCTGTCTCCCATGACTTACAAGGCAAGCTTCCAGTGCCATTATTGAAGCCCCCCCCTGAATTTCCAGCAAAGCAATATTTGGAATTTTTAAACCTTCCTCAAAGTGAGCAGGTTGATATAGTGGCTAAGGCATGAAACTAAGAACCAGGAGACCATGAGTTCTGGTCCCACCTTAGGCACAAAGCCAGTTGGACCAATCACTTTCCCTCTCAGCCTAGGAAGGAGGCAATGACAAATCACTTCTGAAATTTTGGCAAGAAAACTACATGGATTTGCCCAGGTAGTTGCCAGGAATCAACACTGACTCCAAGGCACCAAAGCTCACAAATAAGAACACACACACACATACACACACAGGTTAGAGACACATAAGCACAAGCAAACAAAATGCTAGCCCTGCATTTTGTAATGACATCACCTAGCCACCAAAGGAGGGATGAGGGGGGCAAATGATGAAATGTTGTACACAATTAGGTATGGGGCAAAGCCTACCTCATGATACCATGATGCTATTTTACTCTGATGACATCTCAGATACCCCTGCTTTCAACCCTCCATTGCTAAAAGATTACCATCCCTGACATAATTGCTATTAGGGAACTACTTCCTGAACCTCAGTCATCACTACTATGCCAGGCATCTCCTCATTACACAAGAAACAAGGGTAAAATGTTGAAAGTACAAAGAAGGTACAAGGGGGCATCAAATAGGTATGAAGAAAACCTTGTGGCTGGTGAAGTAGAGCTGGGGGGAAAGAAAATTTGCACTGTAGCCAGAAAAGGAGAATGAATCTTATTTTTTTCCAAATGTCTTTTAAACTACAAAGAGCAGCTTATTGAGAGAAAAGTAAAGAAAAAGTAAAGAAGTAAAGAAAACTTTTCCTTCAAGACCAGACATACTATACTGTCGGTCTGCCTTCCTGCTGGTCCCCTAGATTTTTTATTCATTTACAATCAAATAGTGTAGAAATGTCTATGCTGCTCCTATCACAAGAAACTGATCTTGAAAAAGAGTCCCCTGTTTTTCAACTGCTTAGGAAGCTAAGGGATTAGTTTTGCTCTGGATAGGAGAGCAGAGAGAATTAGGAGTTTTCTTCAAGAGCAGCTCTTTGTATGTAGGTCAAATCACTTGACTCCACTTAAGCAGTATTCTTCCAATGGTCCAGACCACAAACTGGGCCAATTATAGGGAATAAGTGATTCCCTTGAAACAAAAGATTCACTGGCTACTGATCTATTTCTGGGCACAATTCAGTGGGTTGGCTATGATCAATGTACATCTTGGAACTAAAATGGTTTAGAGAATGCATTCATTCATTTGAAGTAGTCAGTAGTTTAAGATCCATGGAAGAAATCTTTGTGCCTATGTATTCTGTTGCTCTTGGGAGAGACTGAACCCCAATAGACAGGTTCACAATTCATTTGCCTTAGGTTTCGTTGCAAAGTTGCATTAGCAAATATTAGACAATTGAATTATCATATAATACAGTCCTACACTTGAAATTAATAATGCAGAATCTTACGTTTTAATTTACTCCCTCTTCTACCCAAAAGGCACCTATGCAGTATGTGGGAAGGAGAGCTTTCAACTTCCTTAGGGCCAGATCTAACCATTCATCAAGAACTAGGTTAGGTCAAACCACATACAGGAAAAATGTGGCAACACACAAACACACACACACCCTGAACAGTTCAATAATGACCACCTCAGGATTTTTTATTTTGTTTTTGCCATATGGGCTTAAGACAGGAGGAACAAGCAAGCTTGAAATGCAAATAGAAAGGCTTGGTCTGCCGCGTGGCTCTCTCTAGCAATCTTTGTGGTGCAGCTCTTCATCTCCTGGGGTCGTATTTGTCAAGAGCAAACTAAGGGAAAAAACAGAAATGGAGGAAAATTAGCAGCAACTGAAGAAAGCAGCATTTAAAAATGGCCAAGAAATGCTCGGCAGATCATCACCACACTGGCTACATCATCACCATGATTATGACACAAATTTTGCATATGGCAGAATATGCATTGAATTGAGAGAGGATACTAAATATACTTCCACATTGGCTGCAAAAAATCCAGAGCAAGATAGTCTCCTGTGTTTAATTTTTTTTTTAATCTGATGATTCTGCCACTTTATGTATTGAATGTCTATTATTATTTATATTTTAAGTTTTTTAATTAATGTAAATGTTTTATTATAACTTTATAATATATATATTATAATGGATTAAAATATTGTGTTTGTGTTATGATTATTATTATTCTGTTGCTGTGCATGTGTACTGAGAGCTTTTGCACCAGAAACAAATTCCTTGTCTGTCTAATCACACTATTCTGTTCTGTTCTGTTCTGTTCTTATTCTGTTCTTATTCTATTCTATTCTATTCTATACTTTATTCTCCTACTCTCGGAAAGGAGATATAGAAGCATAGCCAGCCAGACAAATAGGATGAAAAATAGCTTTTATCCATGGGCCGTCAGACTACTTAACGCAACATAACACCACAATCAGGCTTAATGTGATAGACTTATATGGATTTCTTTTTTATTTATTGAGAAGTATTCTATGTGTTTGGGTGGGCTGCACCAAGGGAAGCTCATTCAATTTCATTGTATACATGTTGTGCATTGACAATAAAGCTTTGAACTTTGAATTCTATTCTATTCTAATCTATTCATGCAAGATGGGCTATTACTTAAAGAAAAATTCTACCTAGTATGCTGGCCTCTTGTAGCTAGGTGGTAAAAAAAGCTTTTGGAGAGCTGTGAAAAACGTCTTTCTCAGATAATATACTGTATGTTTAGAGAGTTTTCAATGAAATAAAATCACCATTTGTATTAGCCTTAATCTTTGATAAGACAAATGCATTAAAGCCACTGCTTATCAGGAATAATGCCTTATTTTTTTTCAGCTGTCTCAGAGTTTTCAGGGTGCTATTTTAACACTAACTAAAAGGGAGATTTGTTCATTCTTCAAATCAAATGCCATTAGCTGTGTTCCCAGAGGTTACACAAGAGTAATGTATTGTGCATGAGTACAAGCACATGAATTCCTATGGATTTATTTAACAAGCATCCACTTTCTACCCTTCTATATGAGTGTTTGTAACAAGTAGTAAACATTTTGAAGTGTGTTTCAGCATGAACAAGAAGCAGACAAAGAATTCTTGCATGGGAATATATCACATGTATGCAGGACTGTCACCATTTTCAACTGTGACATTTTGGAAAGCATAATCTAGTGATCTGAATCATCAAACAGTTGCCCAGTCATGGATGCCTCATGATGCACACTGGCATACTGGAACATGCCAGAGCAGGTAACTAGAAAGGCAATCTGCCTAGAGATGAAATTTTTTGAAGGAGAGTGAAAAGCTAATCATGTTTAACCTTGGAAATTAATACAAAAAGGAGGTATAATGGAGAGTTTCAAACTGCCATGGTGGGACTGCTGGATTTCTTCTCTGTGGGTTCAGAGAGCAAGACTGGGAAATTATGGGGAAACAGTTTGACAAAAACAAACCAATGAAGAAAAAACAAAAAGACCCCAAAATTAAGTTTTTGAATATATAGGAAAAGAACATGATTGTGGAAGTTCAGGTCTGCATGCATTACATGCTTTCTCCATCATGCAATTTATTGTTAATTTGAAGGTAAGATTATTGGTAGCGTAAAATTTGTTCCAAATAAAAATATGTAGTCTGATAGTAAATTTTGCCTAAAAAGCATTTTTATAGCTTCAGAAGAATGCTGTTGATCTAGTCCACTTTTATAACTGGAGATATTTATTTCTATTTGTTTTTCTTGATTCCTCATTCTGATGAAGAAAATAACAGCCAAAGTACAGAGGGGAGAAGAGGCCACAAAAAACTGATGATTCGTGTTTTTTCTTGCAGAAAAGAATGATGAAAGCAAGACATGGCAAGACTGGGGGAAAATTGCAAGGCATTTCAGTATTTTGTTCTCAAGTTGAAGTTTTGTTTTGTTTTTTAAATCGGATTTGTAAAAAAATAAACATGCAAGTGTTGAGATCTCATCCCATTTTGGCTACAGTACATCAGTGATTATGTATATTTCATATCCAAGGAGACAATGAATATAACAATAGCCATAGACACAAAACAATTAACACAGCGCATAAGATAATATTGCAGTCCACTACCTATGTTATTCCTTCACATGGAATTCAGCCCTTTGCTTCTGAGCCAGATCATCTACACAACAAATGGTGACACCTCTTTAATAAGTTCCATGTGGCCAACAACCATATGGTCAACATGCATTTCTTCTATTGGCCATACTGTGGATTCTAAAAAAAAAAAAAAAGAATCCCTTCAAGTTGAAAAATGAATGATCAGGAAGTAAACAAGAAATGATAACATCCCCAGATGAAGATTACTGGGACCCACGATACATTCAGAATTGAGACATTTATATATTTGCAGGCTCTCTCAGGCATTATAACTGCCAGAATCTGATGTCATGACCCTATTCCTTCCTTGCAGAACATAAACACTAATCACCCCTTCTTTCTTTTCAACTCTTTTCTATCCCTTTTTATCTTCTCCCAAGCCCATTTTTCATATAGAGATAAATGTAGATTACACTTTCAACCTTCCGAACTGTGGTTCTTTGCACTTTTCTTCTTAGAAGATAATTCTGAGATGCATATTGAAATTCTGCAGAGTTATCCTTGCTTTTAGAAACTTCAAGTATAAATTGTACACAATGAGGCTGTATATCAAAAAGCAGGACATTTTTTTTATTTCAACTAAAAATAAAAAATGTATTTTATTTCAATTAGATACACATCCCCAAACTTCAAAGCACATTGGCACATTGTACATTCACTTGCAAGTATTTTGTTCCCCAATGGAAAATAAATTACACAAAACATTGGCTTCCAGGTGAAGACTGGTGGCAGGTGAGACATCCCTGTAAGCAATTCTATGAGTGGGAACTTCACCATGGTGGAATCCCCAGTCATGAGCTAGTTTCTGGGTGATAAAAGTGTCTCTGGAGATAAGTTGAATGGCTTGGGAACCAAGATATTTGCAATGCTTTCTTAACCGTTGTCCAATCATAATGGACATTTGATTGGGGAAAAGCTTTATTTTCTTAAAATCTTTAGACTTAATGATTTTACACTCTAAGAGAGATATTCCAAAGAGCAGTGGGGATCAAAGATTCTCAGTGAAAGCCTTCTTTTTGAAAATAAGAAGAGGGAACCCTCCCCCCCACTATTTTAAAGCAAAATGTTTAAGAAGATTGTGACCAAAGAAAGATTTAAATGGATAAGGGGAACAGTGGTTTGAAAAAAAACAGAAGAAATATATTTTTCTGACAAAAGCGCCTTTGAAAACAGCAAAATTAATTGGGCTAACATGGCTGGACCTTCATGGGAATGTTGATTCTTTATTATTAAGGCCAGTAGATAATTGGTGAATTTTACAAAACAAGAAGATAAGAATAATGTAAGCTAAACTGAGTCTGTAACTACAGAGAGCTAATTGGGAGTAAATTGATAAAGACAGAGAAAAGCAAAACAACAAAATAAAGGAGAAGTCTGCCTTTTATTTTCACCAAAGTAATCAATATACTTTCACTTTCTCACAATGGCAATCACAAGGAATTTTATTTTATTTTTATTTATTTATTTTTCCAAGCATGCATTTGATAATATATATAAGTATAAATAAGATTATTAATACATGAAATAGATACGAATAAAAAAGAACATTAAGACACTGACAGTAGTGTCCTTATGCACCCCCCTTACAGACCTCTTAGGAATGAGGTGAGGTCAACAGTAAACAGTCTGAGGTTAAAGTGTTTGGCGTTAATGGAAGAAACCACAGAGTCAGGTAGAGTATTTCAGGCATTGACAATATTTCTGGACTTTCTCGATTGTATTAATATCCGATATGCAGTGCGGATTCCAGACAGATGAGCTGTATTTAAGAATTGGTCTAGCAAATGTGTATGCTCTAGTTAGTAGTACAATATTACCAGAGAAAAAGCTTCGCAGAATTAGGTTAACAACTCTTAATGCTTTTTTGGCAATGTTGTTATAGTGGCCTCTAGCACTTAAATCATCAGAGATGAGAACTCCAAGGTCCTTGACAGAGTGAGAATTGTCTATAAGGTCTTATCCGTCCAGCTTGTTTTTTATTTTTTTATTTTTCTTGCCAATATATAAGACAGAGTATTTGTTTGTTGAGATTTGAAGTTGCTACTTGTTTGACCATTCTGACACATAGTCAAGGTCTTTTTGAAGGGTAGCAGTGTTGTCGGTGGTAGTTTTTATCTAGTTTTTGATATAAAACTAGAATAGTTTTATATCATCAGCAAAAAGAACGTATTTGCTTTTAATATGATCACAAATGTAAAGTATAAAGAGAGTTGGTCCTAGAACGCTGCCTTGGGGGACACCATGGTTAACAAGTACTGGATTTGATAGAGCATTCCCTATTTTGACCATTTGTTGCCTGTTGACAGAAATGCTTGTATCCAGTTATGCAGGTGTCCAGAGATGCCATAAGATTTCAGTTTTAGAAGTAGTTTGTTGTGTACCACTGAATCAAAGGCTTTACAGAAGTCTATGTAAATTGTATCTATTGCTTTGCCCTGATCAAGTTGTATAGTCCATATGTTTTTGCAGTGTAGGAGTTGCAGATTACAGGATGATTTTTTTCTGAAACCAAATTGTTTGTTGGGGAAATTTGTTATTAGGGAAAACAGTTGTACAATATTTAACTCACAAATTTATTTCAGCAAGAGACAAATTTATTTCAGCAAGATTTTTAAAAATGGACATGTTTTGTGCAGCTAGTCCTCAAGTTACAACAGTTCATTTAGTGACCATTCAAAGTTATAACAGAAAAAAGTGACTTATGACTGTTTTTCATACTTACAACCCTGTGGTGGGATTCAATTTTTTTTACTACTGGTTCTGTGGGCATGGCTTGGTGGGCGTGGCAGGGGAAGGATACTGTAAAACCGGTTCTCCAGAATTGGTCAGAATTTGCTGAATACCACCTCTGTTACAACCATTATAGTATCTCCATGGTCACATGATCAAAATTCCATGCTTGGCAATTAACTCATATTTATGATGGTTGCAATGTCCCAGGCTTATATAATCACTCTTTTTGACTTCTGACAAGCAAAGTCAATGGGGAAGCCAGATTCACTTAATAACTGTGTTACTAGCTTAATAACTGCAGTGTTTCACTTAACAACTCTGGCAAGAAAGGTCTTACAATAAGGCAAAACTCACTTAACAATTGCCTCACTTAGCAACATAAATTTTGGGTTCAATTGTGGTTGTTAAGTGAAGGACTGCCTGTATGTAAATTCTTAACTACATCCAAAATCTATATTGACTGACGATGGTGATATGTTTATAAAGTGGAGGCATTACCAAATACTTTCATATCACAATGTTTTGAGGATGAATTTTTACAAACTGTAAACAAAAAATTAATATTACTCTACAAAATGGAAGTGTTCCTTATAACTAGAAAGAGGCTAATATAGAGGGACAATATTTGACTTTAACAAGAAACCATTGAGGAATATCTTTATTGAATAATGTTTACAACTTGTTTACCACAGTTTTGTCTAAAAGGTTGAAGATAATTTTATAGAATGTTATTCATGAAGAGCAATGCTTCTTTTTTCCTAAAAGAGAACTACAAAATAATATTAGAAATGTTTTGAATATTATGGAATACTATAGCAACATAATGCAAAAAAAAACAACAACAATCTGCATTGATATTCTTATATGTAGAGAAAGACTTTGATAATTTGAATTGGATTTTTCTATTTATGGCTCATATGAATTTTGCAAATATTTTTTTTAAATGAACAAGATTGTTTTATATTTCTCTGAAAGCACAAATAATTATTAATGGAGAATTACCAAAAACTTTTGAGATTCAAAGAGGAACAAGACAAGGATTTCCACAATCTTGACTTTTGTTCATTTTGAAATACTGAGGACTGCTTTACTTTTAGTATGGGAAAAATTAAATCACAAAACTATAGGACAATACCAGTCTGACTTTCTACAATGGAAACATTGATACATCCAAATCTTATTGACTTGGGGAAAAATTATATTTTATAAAGACATTCTAAATGAGAATGGTGAACTTAAAACTAGACAAGAATTACAAAATCAAGGGGTGGACTTAGCTTTGTGGCCACACTTGCAAATACAATTGAGATATGAGAAAGATGCAAAAATATAGGGTTTTTATAAAGAACCAACAACACTTGATATTATTAGGGACAGATGAAAAACTGATAAGAAAAATATATAATTGTTTATTAAGCTTTAAAATGGAAAATGAACAAGTAAAAGAAAAAATGATAGTATGGGCAAAAAACTTTGGCTATACTATAGAATACTATATACGGCAAAAACTTTGGGACAGGAATTATAAACTGACAATGGCTACTGCATATAAGGGAAATCTTTATAAAATGTTTTACAGGTGGCATTTGCCACCAGCAAGACTAGCAAAAATGTTTAACAACATGTCTGCCAAATATTGGAAGTGTAATCAGACCCCAGGTACTTATTATCATATGTGGTGGACATGTATGAAAGCAAGAAAATACTGGACGAAAATACACACATGGTTGGAAAAGATGATTAAACAGCATATAGATTTGAAACCAGATTTTTGTTAGGTATAATACCAGAAAGCTATGGTAAAGGGACTATATATTTAATATTACACTGACTGCAGTGAGAATTGTATTTGCACAATATTGGAAAAATGAGAACACCCCATCAGATGAAAATATAATTAGGAAAATATTGGATTGTGCAGAGATGGATAGACTGACATTGAAAATAAAAGATAAAGGAGTATTACTTAATGTGGAATAGGTTTTATCAATGGTTAGAGATAAGATGTAGAAATTATATGAAGAAAGAATTGTTATGTATAAGTTAAACATGAATGTTGTTTGTAACTATAAGTATGCTAGTATAATCAATAGGATTATAAATAAGCTAATATAATTATAAATATGGTTAGAATCATTCTGTTGTAATACTACTATTGCTATCAGTATATATGTTACTATTTCTTGTTTTCCTTTCTTTTGTAAAATGGTATGACCGGACAATACCCTGCATTCAAAATATTTTTATATAATAAAAAAAAAACTTTACTTAAAAAAATAAAATACTGAATAGAGGTATAAGACAAGATGAAAAAATTATGGGAGTTAAGATTTTAAAAGAAACTGATAAGTTTAGGGTGTTTGTGGATGATTTGTATTAGGGTTAGGGTTGAGGGAATAGAAACAATAATGGAAAAATGAAAGGACTGTGATATATTAGCAGGTTTTAAAATTAATAATTAGAAGACAAAGCTGTTAACAAAAATATGAAATTAGAAAATTAAAGAACTGATGGAGAAAACTGGTTTTAAGATTAATAAAAAATAAAATTATTGGATATTACTATGACAAATATGAAATGTATGTTATTTGAAAATAATTATGTTGAGACATGGAATGACATTAAGAAAATCGAGTTAACCTGAAAAAAATGAATGTTTTACTGAGAACAATGTTTTTGTTTCAGACAATATCTATTTTGACAACTGATGTACCATTTAAACAATGGTAAAAAGATATATCTAAACTTATATCGCAAGGGGGGGGGGGATGAAATAAATACAAAGTGCTACAAGATACAGAGAAAAATTTGGGGTTACCAGATTTTGAAATTGTATTTCTCAATTTGTTATTTGGTCTTGACAAAAGAATGGAAACAAGTGACTTTTAGAGTTAGAAGATATCTAGAGTTAGAAGATTTAGATAGCATGGGTATTTATGCTATAATAACATTAAAATTAATGTAGATTTTAAAAATGGCAACGTATTGAGAGTATAGAATAGCTATAAACTCAGGTTGTACCCAAAAATGCCCTTATGGGTCTCAACCAAAAAGTATATCATAGAAGAGAACAGCAGACAAGGACACGTGGTTGAGATATTGGGAATTATTGGAAAACCATCAAAGGGAATTTAAAGTTTAGTCAAGGGAGCAATTAATAGTAGAAGGATAAATAATATAATAACAAATTACTGAAATACTTATCATTCCTTTTGGAAAGAACAACTCTCTGGGGGATCCCAACCACAGATTGTCATATTTCCTCCTATGCTCAAATGTATATATTGTACATAAAAGTGCTAAGTTTATAACTAAAGCAGTTGTCCTATGAACTCAGTATATTGAACAAATTGCAGTACTCTGTAAAGGAGGTTCATTTATCTGATTACTATCTGTTTGTATTAAGATATTTGTACTTCATCAATTTTATTGCCTTCTATCTACCTTGTTCTGAAATTAGACTATGTACTATATTGTATTTTATTGTATTTTTTTTTTGAAAACAATTTTATTAGTTTTTTAAAAACAAACAACACAAACAAAACATAAAAACATCAGATTTCTTTCATAAATATATACAAACAGTGTGTCGGTTGGTTTATCAGTTTTTGTGCATTCATTTCGTAGTCTCAATTACAGTTACGTTACATAATAACATATTATCAATCAAAAATTATATATCCTAGTATCACTATTAAACAATCATTTGACTATAATTTTATTCATTCATACTTTATGAGGTAACTATAATTTACGTAGTTTATTTTATAACAAATCATATAGTCATACCAAATCTATCCTAAAAACATTTTATAGATATGATATCAAATAACAAAGAAAAGAAAAAATATCTTTTTATATATTCCTTATTGTCTAAAATTCTAAATATTCTATTATTGTATTTTATCATCCAACCATTGATAGAAAAGGTCCCAAATTTTATAGAATTGTTTATCCTCTTGCTCTCTAATTTCAAATGTCAATCTACTCATCTCAGCACATTCCAATATTTTCTTAATACCGTATTTATCGGCGTATAACACGCACTGGCGTATAACACGCATCTTCATTTTAAGGGGGAAATTTCAGGAAAAAAAATTTAAAAAATTCTGCCTGCCTGCCTTAGTTTCTGGTTGTTTGGGAGCAGCTTCGGCTGAGAATAATAACTATTCGCCTCTTTTACTCAGCCAAGCTGTTCCGATTCAACCATTAACGAAGGCAGGCAGGCAGGCAGAACGGAGCACTGCGGGCGGGCGGGCGGGCGGACGGGGTGGGGGTGGGAGAGCGACAGGAAAAGCCCCCCCGCTTTTGAAGCAGTTTCTTCCTGTGCTGGTGGAGGAGCGAGAGAGCAACTGAGAGAGCTGACCCAGAGAGAAGGACAGGCTTGTTGCTTCCTCCTCCCCTTCTTTCATTTGTGTCCTTGATCCCGATCCCAGCAGCATTCACCAAGGCTTCTTAACATTATATCGGCGTATAACACGATACATCATTTGCCCCTATTTTCAGGGGGAAAAAGTGTGTGTTATACGCCGATAAATACGGTAATTTCTTCCTGCAATGGTATTTTCTCATTTTTCCAATTTTTAGCAAATACAATCCTAGCCACTGTTAATACATTTACAATCAGATATTTCAAGTCTTTACTGTATGTATCAGGTAAGATTCCCAATAAAAAGATCTCTGGTTTCAAATCTTTGTGTTTCTTTGTCATTTTTTCCAACCACATGCAAATTTTAGTCCAGTATTTTCTAGCGTCCTCACAAGTCCACCACATATGGTAATATGAGCCGGGTATCTGATGACATTTCCAGCATTTTTCAGATTTATTCTTGAACATTCTTGCTATTCTTGTAGGGGAAAAGTGCCACCTGTAAAACATCTTATACAAATTTTCTTTATAAGCTATTGACATTGTCATTTTATAATTTTGAGACCACAATTTTTGCCATTTCTCTAAATCAATCCCATATCCAAAATTCTTCCCCCAAGCAATCATAGTTTCTTTAACTTGTTCTTCCTCTAGTTTAATTCCCAGTAAATAACCGTATAATTTTTTAATCACCTTTTCATCAGTACCTGTCAAAATCTTATCTATATTTCATATTTCTTCCTATGCTCAAATGTATATATTGTACATAAAAGTGCTAAGTTTATAACTAAAGCAGTTGTCCTATGAACTCAGTATATTGAACAAATTGCAGTACTCTGTAAAGGAGGTTCATTTATCTGATTACTATCTGTTTGTATTAAGATATTTGTACTTCATCAATTTTATTGCCTTCTATCTACCTTGTTCTGAAATTAGACTATGTACTATATTGTATTTTATTTTTTTGATAAGGCTGCAAGACTAATCAATCAATAAACTAATAATAATATAGTAACAGTACAAATATAACTGTTTTCCCATTAACAGTGATCAAAATGGACAAAAATAATTAGAAATACAGTTGTGCACCAATGATGAACATTAAATGCTCAAGTTTATAAGGTTTTTTGGAAATTTGAAACACAGGAAGAACATATAGTAAAGTGGGCTAATTTATAGAAATTTACAGTGAAATGTATAGTGAAATTTACAGTGTGTCATGATCAGTTTCCACACAACAACATTCAATAGAAGACACACAGTATCTTCTAAGTAACACCACCATTGCCATCATGGAGCACTCTTCATTGAGAAAAGCTGCCTACTTACTGTTGTTAGTGGGAGTTCAATTTGTTCTGTTTTAATATTAGCAGCAGCTAAAGCCTGGACTGCATGTTGTTCTTAATGCAATCCCTAAACTGCAACCCCTCTTCCCCCCCTCACCACCACCCTTGAAATAAGTGACATTCCCTTAGCAATCGTTGGTTAATGTACCAGATAGGAACGATCATGCCATCAAATCAACTATATCATGTATTTTTCAGGATGATTGAAATTGCCTGAAGGTTTTTAAGCCTGCGGTTAAAAACAAACAAAACAGCCCATAAACCCTTTACACAAATTGAGAAAGGTAGCTCTGATTTCTTCTGAGATACAGCTTGAAATGTAATGAAATTTCAGAACAGGAACCAAATTTATTCATAATGTAGCAGCAAGAGCAGTTTACCAGAATTGGGTAAAGGAATAGCTAATGTAGGAATGAGTAGCTCAGGATCTAGTATCTAGATGCTATTATGATTCCCAGGAAAGGCAGCAGAAATTTCCAGATTTCAAAGGTCCATTCACTCTGTATTCTAAACCTGTTTAGAGGTACAATTTATTTAATTATTTATTTATATCCCACCTTTATTGTTTTTATAAATAAGGTAGCCTCCTTCCTCATATTTTCCCCACAACAACCACTCTGTGAAGTGGTTGGGGTGAGAGAGTGACCCAGCTAGCTTTCATGCCTAAGGCAGGACTAGAACTCATGATTTCCTGGTTTCTAGGCCAGGATCTTAATTCCTAGACCAAACTGGCCTAGTCCAATATGACCTGGATTAAAACTTTTGAAACTTCATTGCTGCACCAATCAGCTTGCTAGCACAGAAATCTATTAACAGGTCTCTTCACACTGTTCTTTCTCCTCTTATATTTATTTTATACCTCCAGTATTTCACAGGTTATTCTCGTGCATTAATGGATATGCCTAAGAAGAATTATATCTCCCATTACAATGGGCTAGTAGCCAGTAGTTTATTCATCACCAACATCAAAAATCATAAATGCCACCACAAGACAACATAAACTAAAAATAAAAGCAAACAGATGGTGCATATGACTGAAGGACTAAAGCAAAACACACATCACATGACAAATTAAATGTGTAATTTTTGCATTTTATATTGCATTTATCCTAGTCAGGGAAGATTAGTCTCCTTTAGAAAATATTAGTTCCTTTTTGCAGTAAAAGAATTTTGCAATAAAAGAAGCAATAAAGAATAAATTCCCAAACCAGTTTGTAAAGACCCTTAACAAATATGCCAAAAGCATTTAGTCACTGTTCCTAGAAGAACTAACAAAAATGTATTGAAGATTGAAGATACAATACTGAACAAATTTATGCTTTCTCAGTAGCAAGTTCAATTGAGCTTAATTAGGTTACTCCCTGATGAACTAATATAAGATTGCTGTTTACGTTTGAGAACTCAAGCATACACAGATTATCAGGAAAATTAGGATTATTATTCCATTGTGAAAGAAGGGTTGATAAAGTTACAGTATATCTAATAGGCAAACCAGCTTTCCATCATAAAACTAATCAAAGTATAGAGAGAACAGATTACTGAACTAATGGAGTTTGTTCCTCTCATCACTTCATGTGGAATTGGGTTTGCGGGAGGAAATTTCCCCTAGCAATTCAAGCATGTATTTTTACTGGAAAGTAAGGATCATTTACTTTTCTACACGTATGAATATTTTCCCAGCTTTTTTTTCTTTTTTTTCCTCCTCATTCCTTTAATTTTGAAATAAAAAGAGGCAACTATATCACATACAATATGTATGCATTTTGTTGGTCTTAAGCACCAGGCTAGAAAGAAAGGGAGACTATGAATTCTAGTCCTGCCTTTGGCACAAAACCAGGCCTAGGAAGGAGACAATGGCAAATACCTCCAAAAACTTGCCAAGAAGTCTGCAAGGGCTTATCCAGGAAATCTCCAAGAGTCAAACACTGACATGAAGGCTCACACACCCACATCTCTGAAATTTCATCCTATTAGTGTCTTACCTTCTGAAGTAAGTGAGAATTAGTTCAACTCTTGATAATGTTTGGTAGCCTTTCAGATATTTCGAAACAGCTATCACATCTCCTCTCAACTTTCTTTTCTGCAAACTAAGTAAAGAAAGTAATCACCACAAATCCTGTGCTTTTAGTTTTCATTTTCTTCCTTTCCGAAAGTAATCAGGTGTTGCTGAAATATTAAGCTTAAGTTTCAGCTTTTTTTCCTATTTATATTTCCTTCAGAGCTTTTTTTAAAATCCTTTGTCCACCCCTTGCATTTTTAAGATCTATTTTTTCTTCTTCCTTGGTTCCATTATCCTTGCTATGGATACATTTTAATTGTATCTCACATGGTAAATTTTGGTTGAAGAAGGAGACTATTTGAATTATCAGTTATAGGGAGTTGTATATAAAGGTAGGGAGACACTCTGAATACAGAATCTTTTCTGGATGAGGATGTTTAAAAAATTTTTAAAGAGAGATACCAAAAGAATTTGCTTTCCCTGATAGAAGATACAGATACATCAGATTAAGCAAGACTTACAATCAGCAACTTGGCTGACTATGGGAAAATATGATAATTTAAAAGAAAATGCCAGCTTTCCCCTCTTGGCCCTGGTGATTCTCTCTCTGTCTTTGGCAATGCCTAAGAACTGAGTGGAATAAATAATATAAATCTATTGACTTCATTATATTCCTTACACCAGCCCAGCTAAATTGGTCATCTGTCCTTTTGTTTCAATACAAAATTACTTTGGGAACAAGAAGATACTATAATTAAGGGTCTCCAACCTTGGCAACTTTAAGACTTGTGGACTTCAACTCCCAGAATTCCTCAGCCAGTCTTAAAGTTGCCAAGGTTGGAGACCCCTGGCTAGGATGACAGAAAAATGTACCAAAACTCACTAGTTTTGACATCTAAACAATCCAGCAACCTTTAACTTTGCTTTTGGCTACATTCCACATGACACCAGACCACGGTAAAATTTAGAAGCATGAGTGAAGAAGATTGGCATAGTTCACTGTGGCATTATTATCCTTACAGAACCAAAGAAATAACTACTCTCTGTGTGTGAATGTGTGTGTATGTGCATGTTGCTATATGTCAGATCTGAAAGTCTGGGCCTGCAGTTTGCAGCAGGGATAGGAACAACTCATGAAACTGCCTCTTTGATCAGAAATTCCCTCTTACCATATGCTTCTGCCTGCCTTTCCCTCCTCCCTCTAGTCTAGACAGTTGGCCACCATTTCATACTTTCCATGCATTTATTTATACTTAATTAATGGGAAAAAATTCAACTTTTATTAACTGAGAGAGGTTCAATACTGAGCCACCAATGTATTAAATACCACAACAGATACTCTGTCTTCTGTCCTCTGCAGAAGTACAGGATGTGAAACAAGATCAAATGAAAACAATTGTCCAAGTTGGATTTTGAAGACTTAGAAGAACCATAAAATAGAGCAGTAGATAAGGCACCTCTCTCCCCCCACCCCCACCAAAGAGTCAAATGAAGAATGATTGTACAAGAGATTAAGCTCATTTCTTAAATTATTCAAATCCACTTCATAAATTGCAGCACATTAATCTGCAGCCTGAAAACAGTGACGGACTGGATAATACTACAGTATATAAGTATTTCTGAATGGTAGAAAAGTTCAAATAGAGTTGGATGTCAAGACAGTTGCCCTTCTTGGGGATGAAGCCCATAGCTTGTGCTTTTGTATCAATTATTCTTGAATGACCAATAGCAAGATATGGATTCTTTCTCAAACAAAAGACTGTCATAGAGTCTTTGGAGGAAGAAGGAATACAATCACCCTCTGACTGTTTTTAATGACTCTTTCTCTTCTCTCTAGTCTTAATTTTATAAGCCCAAGGACCCTTTCAAAAAGACTCCACAACCTGGAATTACCAGCCTATTTCAATGCAAAGAATTTGTCTTTGGGATCATAAAGAGAGGGATGTCTAAATCAAAGAATTCATTTCCTCTACTGTCCAAGACTGTGTAGGTCAGCCATACCTGCCTGATACCACATTAGACTAAAAACCATTGTCTTGGTCAATGTTGCTGGGCACTATGGATTTTAGCTCAAAAAAGTTTAAATTTTTTTTGAAATTTGTCTGGAAACAAACTGATAAGCAATAGAATATATATATATATATATATATATATATATATATATATATATATATATATATATATATATATATATATATATAGGGTTTTTTATCAATTTGCTTTGTCAAGAAAGCTGCCCTTTGTTGACATTCATTGTCATAAGGAAATCTCAGTGAGAAGATTTAGAACTGTTCAGTCATTACTTTGACTCATATTCAGAAAAAAGAAGAGAAGCAATTGAGTTTTGGAAGCACAGAACACATGTCATGTTAACACAGTATAAATAATAGGCCATGAGGTTTAATTTATTGTCAATTGTCTGTTCAACACTTTACTTTCAGTGTAGAATATTTTAATCAACCAAAATTCTAGAGAAGTGGACTAATAGATACCTCAAAGTGCATTGAATTCTTTCAGTTGCATCTTTGGTACTGATCCACTTAAAGGAAATCTGTGATAGGTATTTTATTCATTTATTTATTCATTCATCAAATTTATATGGACATCCATCTCATTAAAAAGTGGTTCTGGACAGTGAACAAGAAAACTATGTAAGTTAATATTTAGAAACAAATATTTTAAAAAAACAAAAATTGCAAAAAGTAAGATAGGACAGAAAAAAACAACAGAGCCATCTTAGCCATGGATCCCCTGGTGTCCCAGACCTGATGATATAACCAGAATTGAAAGACTTCTAAAAAATCAAGAGGGATGGAGCCAGTCTCACTTTAAGGTGGAAAGTATGTTCCATAAGGCAAGCTCCCCACCAAATGCAGCTCCCTTGCAGATGGGACCTGTAACATGCCTCTTCTGCTGCATTTGATGGAAGGACAGATATAATCAGAGAGGAGGCCTCTGAAATAATATAGGAAGGATTTAAAGGTCAAAACCAGAATCTTGAGTTAGACCCAGAAGCTAACAGGCAATCAATGTAGCATGCAGGGCAGAAATGTAATATGCACTGTTTTAGAGACACATCTAACTGCCTACACTGCTGCACTTTGCACCAGCAAAAGCTTCCAGATAACTTGTCAAGGTCAGACCCATATAGAGCACATCACAGTACTCCAGTTAGAAGGTGACTATGGTGTAAGGCACCATGAACATAAATGGCACAACTGGTGCATAACATAAAGCTGTGCAAAGACTCTCCTAGACACTATCTGCTCTTTGAGCAGAAGTCATGAGTCCAGGATAACTCCCAAGGTGTGTATCAGGTCTGTTCATATTTCTTCTGAAGGGGACTGTCCAAGTCCACATCTATCCAAGAGGGTATGCATCATCTGAAACAGGATTGCAGTATGGCTATCCACACATGCAATAAGGATGGGAAAGTACTAATATTTCACCACTCTTAAGAGCTACAAGGTAAGATATAACAGCAGCATTAACTCATATTAATTCATCCTCTATTGAACACCAAAAATGGTCTAGATGTATGTCCTCAGCTGTTCCATGTATTTCATGGAGTGATGGGATTCATGAGAGAGGAGAAGTCACATAGGTGTGACCCAACCCAAAGCCTCAGCTGCCCCCCATTCCAAACAGCAACCAAGGCTTCACTCCCAGAGAAGGCAGATTGAAGTTTCCCAAGCTTATAAGTCTGGGTAACTCCACTGACAACCCAGAAGTAGAAACAAGGAGCTCAGCCAGGGGAATTGATATGCAACACAGAGGTTGGTACAACAGCAACAAACCCAAGTGATCTATTAAGAAATAGGGACTCCCATCTGGTAATCTGTAGTTTAGTACCCCAGAAAGCTGTAAAAGACTCCCGGAGGGCTATCAATACATCAACCACGCCATGAGCTGACCCTACCCCATCTTAGACGCTTCCACTTCAGTAGCCCTCAGTAGCTCAATAACTACCATCCCTACTTACAGTTAACACACTCAAAAACACACTCCCATTCATAACACAGGAATCCCTCCTCTATCAGCCTCACTATTTGGTCCAAGATTCCAAGGTTTCGTTAACCACAACCCTACCATTCCTCTCCTCTGGCTCTCAACCAGAAGGGAGAATCAGTCTTCAGTGGGAAATCCATAGACCACACATGTCTATAGATAGGGTAAATGCCATGTCATGCTCTTTCTCTTTGTACTAAAAAATAAGAAAGCAAAATAGCCTTCACAGGGAGATGGGGGTCACAGTCACTCTATGGTCAGCCCCACCCTGCCCTGCCATGCTAACTCTCCCAGAGTCCTTATGTCCTGAATAGCCTTTCAAATAGAGAGCTACCAAGGTGCTCCCAGGAGCAACCACTATAGGCTCCCCAAAATTGCTGCACATTCTTTGTTGATGCATCCACTCTCCCACTGGCCCACCAAGAGACCAGTTAAAACTAATAAATATTCCATAAGGCGACTGTTAATTCCTAATGGATCTTGCTGTTACATTTTCAACTTATATCAGCTACTGGTGTTCAAATTTTTAACACTTATGGGGGACTTTGAACTCCACACTGCTAGTGTGGATTTCATGTATTTTCTCTACAGTTCACACTACCTAATTGGATCCAAGACTTTGCAATAATAAAGAAGCATGACAGACTGCACAAGCATTGCCTGTGTCAGCAGCAAAAGGCAGGTGGAGGATGCCTTCAGAACAGGCCACAGGCAAGTTGCACATTTTGTTGTACATTCCTGCCTTTGAGAAATGGTTAGTGGGCCATCACCGTGCTGGGATAAGAAAGATATGCAGATGAGTACCTGTATCCCAGGCCTTCAATATTTGGGCTGTGTTCCAACATCATACTTAACTTTATTACTGAATTAACTCATTTTCTGTGTTTGCATAATACATTGACTCATAAACTAAATGGGCTAGATATAATATACCCAATCACAAAACAAAATAAAAACAAATCAATGTGAATGAACCTGATGAAGATGTTATAAGAACATACCTTTGAGAGCCGTTGCATTAGCTTTTTCTCATTATCTTCAGTTGAAAGATTGGTTACTGAAGGGTTGCCCAAATCATAGCAAATAGAAGTCCAACAATTTGGGAAAGGAGACAACATTTAAATCAAGACGATTTTGTGGAATAGCTTTTCGCATGGCCTGAGGTCTAAGAGCGATGCAGGCTGCCCTGACTCTGAGGTAGTTAAGTATGCAAGCAGAAAACAATGTTAATCACACCTCATCACCCAGCAAATTCAAAAGTATGGGAAAATCAGCATGTAATTTAAAGAAATAAAATCATATTTTATGCTAGCCTCTTAACCAGGTGGTCTGCAAATGAATTAAGCTTACAACTCCCAGAATTCTCAAATTTGACTAAATCCAGATCATAGGTATTATCACTTATTATTATTGATTGAATCCCTAAATCCTGGCTAGGTATTATTGACTGAATCCCTAAATCCTGGCTAGAGAACAGCTATAATCCTCAGAGATTATTGGCACCTTAGAGCCCAAATCAAATCTGGTCATTCTGGTCACTCTGCTTTAACTACAACCTATTGGAAACAAAGGAAGTTGAACAGTTTGAAAGGTGGGAACTCTTCAGTCCACTGTTGATGTCAACATTGGATGCCCAAAGCAAGATTGTCTCCAAAGCTCTTGAGATAGATATTAAAAAGTGTCTTTTTTCTAGATGTCCAAACACACACATATGCATTGTCTTTGGGCATTAAAACATTACTACTTAAATATGTCATGCTCTTTTGCAGAACTCTTCTATACTGTCCCCTTGAAAAAAGCAGTCAAAAGAAGTGTTCTCATCTCAAATCATTTATTAAATGGATCAATTCCCAATTTAGTTATAAGTGAAAGAAGATGGAAGGGCGTTATGATTGCCAATGAGGAAAACAAACCTGTATTCTTAATTTCTCCAACGGGCTGCCATGTCTTACAAAGACTTTTGTCTTTCTTGCTTTACAGAGTTAAAGGTTAGATTCAGGAAACCCTGGGGAGCTACAATACATCTGGCTGATCTCTGTCATATATGTTTATAACACATTTGAATTTTTCCTCATCTCTTCTTCAAAAGGAGAAGTCATAAATAAATAAATACATACATACATACATACTTACATACATACATACATACATACATACATATTCAAATTGTATGTGAGTCTGAAATATTTCAATTGAAAAGTAACATATATTTGCTCAATAAATGTGAGTAGAATTCCCCAGTTGCAAATCCCAGCCACTTCAATGAGGCTCTAATAATTATCCCATTACAAACAGGCATCTGCATTCAGAATAAAAAGACACTTGGTATCTCTGAATCTCTCCTGAAAATTATTTTGAAGTGACTCCTGATTCTCTCATTAGAACTTTTGGGGTAGCTCTTCCATTTAGGTTGCTCTACAAAAGGCAAGCTGTGAGGCTGCCAGTTTGGAGATCAGCGGTCACTCATGTACATATACACAGGTGGAGCATTTGAGAATATTTGATGTCCTAAATACCCCAAATTAATAATAAAGCACTTTGTGCTCAGAATTTTGACTCACCCCAAAAGACATACTCAAAGGGTTTCTAAAATTTCTCCTCTAATTTTGTTCCTCATGTCTTGGATGAATAAACCAGCCTCCTGGACACTGGCAAGCTGCTGTTCCTCAGCCTTGGTGCTGAATGGTAAATCTCTCCATGATTTTGATAGTTCATATTATATACCATTGGCTTACATAAGTTGGTCCTGTTCTTGGCATCTGAATAGTAACATTGCCACCTAGAGGCCTGATGTAAACTGATATTTTTAAAAAATTAAAAGAATCTTTTACAGATAGTCAACACATTGCTTGATGTAGATTAATATATTCTCAATAGTATTTCATCTTTCAAAACTCCTCATAACTGCATCTTGTCAGTGGCTCTATCACGCCCAGTCTCAGAGTTCTTTTTTTTTTTTAACTATTTGCATATAATACACATTATGTATGATGCAAAGATATCATACTATGTCCTTTCAGTGGAATAAATATTATGCCAAATAGAGATTAGAAAAAAAGAAACATGCTACATACTATAAGTTTCACAACAGACTGATTCATATATCTCCTTTCATTGTTTAAATTTCTTACATATTTTTAAAAAATTTCATCCACTCCATTCAACTTGATACAATATTAAGTTCTATACTTTCTATTATATTATACAATCAATTCAACTTTTATGGCAAATTGTTTGGGTTCTCAGCTCAACGTAGCATCGTGTGCATACAAAAATACATACACAATAAATATCTCCAACCAAAACACTTCTAGCATCATCATAAGCATTACTTATACATTTGTCAAAAACACATTAAAATAGAAGAGGGTCATTACACATTCCTGTCTTATTCCCTGCTCAATCTTGAACCATTCACTAAGCATTCCATTATTCTTATATAGGCTTTTACTTGGATTATATGCTACTCTTACTTCATTCAGTAACCAACCTTTAACTCTACATTCATAGAAAACATTTCATATTCATGTCTGTTCATTGCATCATATAGCTTCTTAAGATCAACCAAGTACAATAAACTCCCCATACACACACATTCATACATTTTACAATGACTCGCAAAACACAAAAGAACAGATTTGTTCTGGATCTTTTCTTCTTTCAATCTTCGCAGCAATGTGCTCTTTTGGACTGTATTTGCTGCAACTTTGTGTGTATGTGTGTGTGTGTGTGTGTGTGTTGAGAGAGAGAGAGAGAGAGAGAGAGAGAGAGAGATGAAAACATTGTCTCTAACCTTCATTTATTTGGCATTAATAATTCTCTTGTTTGCTTTTTTTCATCATCATAATCTCTTTTGCTTCTTTATTTTACCAAGCATGCTTCGCATTAAGATGTAAGATGTCCTAATGTAATTCTTTTCATTCTGTTCCAAGCAAGTTCTACATCCAGTTTTCTATTGGAAGATGAACCTAAGTTCCATACTTTCTCCTTCTTCAATCATAATTTCTGTTTCTCTACTTACTTTAATTTCCCTCGTGTTTTTTGTTTTTATTTTCTTATGGTAAGCCTCTTTGTATCTCCTTCTCCTCAACATTCAAAGCAACTTATGAAGTCTAAATATAAAACTAAAATTAAAAAAAATCCAGGTAACACATTAAAAGAAGAATCCATTTGGAAGATCAATCAACAATATGTGATTTTTTTGAAAAAATGGCTTTATAAACCGCAATTTGGCAACAGCAATTTTTTAGTTCTATGAACAAAATTTCCCAAAGACCAAGGTCTGTTACTTTAACAAACTATTCTAACATGAATTACATGGCCTGAACATAGAGTAACAAAAAATCTAAATAATTTGCTATAGCATCATTTGCATAACCCCAACATCCTCTTAACCAGTATGTCCAGTGTTACTGAGAAAAGTATAATCCAGCCAGCTCACCACAATTATGCTAGCACATAAAGCTTTCCATAAGACCTTTGCCTGTTGCCTTTCTTGAAAAATGCTGATAGTAAAAGAAACCAAATGATATTAAACTACTGAGCTTTTCTTGCAATCACAAATATCTCTATTTTAAAAAAATGAAATAAAACCATGCCATGTATCAGATATAAAGAACAGCTTTGCTGTTTTTGGCACATCACTAGCAAACTGCAGATGTGATAAGCCTACATGCCCTCTCTTGGACTTCAAGTCATATATTATTATTCCTCTGGGGTACTTTATAAATGTGGTGAGCTATTTATTTACTTTACAATTTCATCTTAAATCCTCATCGACAAGAAAGCCCTTGAAGTTTGCTACCACTAACTCCCCTCCCTAAATAAAATAAATCATACTTTTAAGTAAGAAGGGGGGAAAAGCAAAGAGAAAAAAGCATGCAGAGAAGTCTGAATGACAGCCTTCACAACATGTAACTAACACACTGAATTTAACGTTGTGCAGCATCATAATATCCTCTGGTTTAGTTTTTTTCTGTCAGAGATGTAAAAAATATGTAAAGCATTATATAATCCATGTTTTTAGATGAATTAGTTAACTAACTAATTAGTTAAATTAGTTAAATAATGGATAGGTTATAGATAGATTAGAGCTATCTATATAGATAGCTATCTATGTAGGAGATAGATAGATTGAATCATCAAGGTGTAATTATTTGTAATGCTATAGCCTAAGATGTACAGTACAACCAGGAGATCTGATTACTTGAGTTTTTTTGGGGGGGACCATCTGACTGGTCACCACTGAAAGCTGATTGCCCTGATTAGACTGAGTCAGAGGGGCAGTTCTGATATGATATAAGATTTCTTGCACAGATGGTGCTAGGAATGTCCTCCAGCACATAGGAAGAGCAATTAGTTCTTAAATAACTTGCTCATGCAAGTAAAATGTAGACAATGTAGCTGGGAATTAAATCAAATACTGTTATTATCAAAGACAACCAGCCATACTAGCCTACTTCCCTGTCAGTGCCTTCTTTCAACATAAAGTCCATTCTCCACATGTCTCACTCTTTGTAAAAATGGGAGCTAAATGCATTTAACACTATCAGTTAATGTGCACAATCATTGATTCGTTAAATATGGGGAAAGAGACAAAAGTAATCAATGCCACCATTTCCAAAGCAATTTTAATTAAAAATGTATAGCATAGCAAATTAATGGGCTACTATTACACACATAAGATAGATATTGTGCTGTATAACAATTTCTCTTACATTTTCTGTATTTATGGAACACGTATTACATCAATTGGAATGGAATAGAGGCTCTCTTATACTGCAACAGATTCTGCTTGTTCCAGCTGGCAACATTCTCTGGCCTTTGGGGTTGTCTACTGCAAAGTGAGAATTTAAAATACACTCAACTCTAGCCTTTTCACACTTCTGGGGATGGTTGATAATGACTGGTGGGTGAGGTGACCTTCAAGAAAGTTTGGCTGTACCAATTTTCTTATTGTGAATTCTCCAATCAGAATTCCAGAAAACAGAATGGGAATCATCACCCTTGAATTAAAGCAAAGTCGTATATCTTCATTGTTCTTCTTCTTTTGTATAACTCACGCAGACTGGGTCTTTTCCAACTCAAGTTCACCGGGGCAAAGGGGGAACCTTTTTTTATTCAGCAACAATTATTGTCTCTGACTCTATTTGTAACAGTTTTCAATTGTTCTAAGTGATCCGCATTACTCAGTCAAATTGCCCTTGACCCCTTAAAAGCCGATAAATGGTGTCTGTGCCATTTCTTCCTGTGAAAAAGGAAACTCTCTTTTAGGGAAATCCTATCCATTTGCACGAATTGACTCCCTACGTAAGTTAATAAATATGAAAGCAATGGTGGGAGCAAGATTATGGATACCATACTGCTCTCCCAGCTTTGCTTAGAAGTTTTCATTTATGTACAATCTGTAGAAAGAGCTCTTTAAACACCAAAGCTCCACCCCAGAAATGGAATTCTGAAGTGATGAGATCATTTTAGTTGTTTTTCCTGGAGTGAAGCAGCTATAAACAGCTTGTTTGAGTGTCCCATTTTCAAAAGCATTTAAATTAGTGCGAATCTATAGGCATCTCCAAAGGAGAGCTTGTAGTTACTATGTACCCTGAAAATGTCTGAAGACTGCATTATTCAAAATTTATTCTTCTTTCCCTGTACATGAGTCAACAGATAATGCCCATGAGGCTGGTAAAAACAGATCATTACATTCAGAGTTTCTGCATGCTGAGTAAGATTTATAGACCTTTGTCATGTAATAATTTACATATGCTGATGGGATTTTATATTATGCTATGTTTAATGATATTTCCAAGAGCAGTTTAAGCTTAAAATCATTGAAGAGTTAAACATGATCCAGATATCTATAGAAAAGCCTCCCAAATTGACCAAATTGCACATCATCATATATTTTCTATCTCACTCATCCTTTGGAGAATCAGTGCAACCAAGTCAACATAGAGGAAATGAGAGAAAGAACATCAGACCGTTTAATGTGTTTCATGTACATGAACAGAATAATTCTTATCAAATTGTGCTCAGATACCCAGATAGTAGAATAGTCCTTCAAATCCAAATTATATTTGTGTTCATGTGAAAGCTAAACCTACTCTTTGGGTTTATGGTACAAAAGAAACTTAGATTCAGAAACATGGATAAGCATACTCAAAGCAACCATTATGTCAAAAACTCACTTTTCTCAAACAGTGTCATCAGAGAAACCTGGATTTCTTTATCTAATATTGCAAAATCAGCATCTTAAAGCTGGTTCACATAACCAGTCTATCCCAATTCTAAAGCAGGTCTCTGAGCATTTCTTGAGTACAGGAACAAATTATATTGTATTTTATTCAACCCTAGACAATTGAGAACACAACCTCTACTAATTTTTTCTTGCTATGAATAAAAAATATTTTCAAATTTGTACCAGCTGGTGCTGTTGTCCAGTTCACCAGATGCATTATTTTTTTAAATAAATCCTGTTGTCCAGTTCACCAGATGCATTATTTTTTTAAATAAATCCTGTCAATTCAGTACAAAATGTGCAGTTTGTCAAAAATGCTCCTTTCCCTCCTGTCATTGGCCTCTGTCATCCAAAACCATTTTCATGTGTTACAAGTTCTCTGATGAGACAAGCAGTTAAAAAACTGAAATTACCAAAAATTGTGGCAATTTCGTCTTGTAACCCAAACAACAATAGAAGTGGTTAGTCAGGGTTTCTTTTTCTTTTCATTTTTACTGCTTCAGGAAGGTAAAGAAACATGAAAAGCCACCAATTAGCCCATTACCATGACCAAAATAGAAGACCAGATGAAAACCCAGAAAATGATTTTTTTAAACTGGCTTCATTTCCAGATGGTTTTACACGAAGGAATCAAATAGCTGAAAACTGTAACTGGGAAAATCCTACGCAGACATATTTCATGTTGAAGATGAAGCATTGTTTGAAATTTCTACATGAAATTTGTTTTCCGTCAAAACTTAGTATGTTAGAAACAAAAGCCCCAACAACTTTCCTCCACAACCTCAATTTTTTCCAGAAGTAACTTCAAAACTGAGATCATAGCTATTAAGATAAAAAGTTGCAGCCAGAGCTAAGAGAAGGGGCCTGACCTAAATACAAAAACTGGAACTACACAAGAATCTCCTCCATTCATATTCCACATAGCCAGATCTCATCTTTTTGTGTTTTCATGAAAGTATGATGGCCAATCAAGTGATTTCTCAGTCAAGCTATGCACTTAAGGCCAAACATGAACCATCTTAATGTTATATCATTGCTTTTTTGCAGCGAAGTACAATGAAGCACACACACACATACACACAAACATTTTATTCCTGTTACTGCAAGAAATAACACTTTACATTCCACTTCCCTATTCTCATTTCTCCTATTTTCATTCTTCTGGGAAACACAATAGTAGTAAACATCTGCTGTTTTGTGCTTATCTTTGTGTATGTGTATACAATATGATATGAGTGCATGAGAATAATATCACCTATCAGTATGCCAACAACAAAATAAGGTATTATTTGCAATAACATCTTTAATCATAGGATTCATGAAGTCAGCTAAAGCAGACTGATGTAAAAAGGAATTACCCCAAGAGGACAATGCTTTGAAGCATATTAGCTAAAACACTCACAATTGCTTTTTCTTCTTCAAATGTGTATTGTCATACTAGCGTATTGGTATAGAGGAATCATTTTTCACAAATAATTGCAGATAGATGATCCATCTCTGAATATACTCAGAAATGTCAGTTTGTTGCATGTAAGGGCAAAGAGATAATAATGGAAAGAGGCAACTCTGGATTCCAAGTGGCGTTTTGCCATTTTAAAATCACCATTAAAAGACCTGAAAGACCAAGTTAGGGACAGATCACCATACAGAAAATCTATCTATGTGGTAGCTAAGAGTTGACAACAACTTGATGGCACATATTATGAATCAATTTTGAAATCCTGGAATTCCAGTGCAGAAAAATAAGTAATGTTAAACGTGCACGATAAGACCTACATATATGATCACAACATTTCTCGGAACAGAATGGGGAATGGGCTATGAGTACCATTCCTGAAATCAAAGCTAGCAATCCCTCTTTCAATCCCTCTCCATCCAAACAAAAATCTTTGGCATTGAAATACTAAAAAACATCCATTCTTTTGAACTATTATCCACATAAATATACCCATTAAACCATTTCATTTTGGGGTGAACAACATATGAAGAGTCCAGAAATGAAATAAGAAATAGTAAATCAAAGAAAGTAAAGGTCTGCCATAAGAAAAAGAAACATTCCTCAATCTGGTTTCCATGAACACCATTCACTGTATCTCTCTCTTTTGCTTTTCAAGCTGAACTTGTTTGCAACATAGCCATGCAGTGCTTGATGCACTGACTTTTGTTCTGTTTTTTTTTCACCTCCCACTTTTGAGAATCTCCATCCAGCCAGACCTTTCTTGTCCTGTCTTCCTTTTCCTTTTGACCCATTCGCTCTTCCTTCATGTATTTTTGTTTGCAAGCGGATCCTCATTCATTCTCTTTGAAACTAAACTACATCAAGCTATAGGTATCTCTTTCATACTTGTCACTCATTCAATCCATATTTATTCATTACCCATTCACTTTTGACCCTATCACTTCTTATTTCGCCACTCATACTTCATAAGCACCCTATTCCTACTGCATTCAAATTACTTCCACATTTCTCTTAGCCTTACTCTCATTTCCATATAAAAATTCAAGAGACGCTCACAGTAACAAACCACTATTTTCACTCCTTTCAACATTCCATCACTGCCCCAAACCATTTCCTCTTTACTAGCTTTTGCATATCTTAACCATTATATCAATTTTCATATTTATTAACATTTAAGGAGGTATACAAATTCATGTACTTTTCCCAGTTTTTTTGCCATATACGTACAACTTTGGTCACTTTTCCTGCCCTATACAATGATATTGATCATTGATATATGAATTCTTAGATATACGCTTTTCATCTCATCATACAATGTTCATCTTTTGCTGAAAATATGTATGGCACCATCTGCATACAAACTACACATATATCACATCATCAATCAACACACCTTTAACATTACCACAAGTAATCCTTAATTATTCCTTATTCTCCTTGTCCCTATTTTTTTCCTGTCAACACTATTCTTCTCTTGCCTTTATTTTTTAAATGATTGTTCTTTTCTATGCATTTTCACTCACAGCCTCTTTTATTTAATTGTATCAAGCATACTTTTTCATATTTCATATTAGTATAACACCACACCTTTCTGTTCATTTCTTTTCATTAACTTTCAAGCAGCTTCCATGTCCTCTTTTTTTGTATCCTCTTTTCATTCACTCTGTCTGGAGACAAATGTATTTTCATACATAATCAATGCCTTATTTTGCTTACATTGTCACATTCATTCTTATATCTCCAATGACCCAATTATTTTTTCCATACTCTCATATCCCATTTCCATCCATTCATTCATTCAGATACCCAAATATCCTGCCCTCCATCATATTCATTCAGAATGCTACACTATTTTCTCAAACCCTACCTATAATCCTCTATATCTCTACTCAATGGATTTAATTCATTGTTTGGAATGGCATCTCCCCTATCTATGGATTCCTATTTCACGCAGTAGTTATCCATAACAACCTACATGGCACAAATTTATAATTTCAAAAATCCACTTTAGCCCTTTCAAGATTAAATCTGTATCTTCACTTCTCTGGATGTAGTCATCCACTTTGCTCCAAAAGATCAGAGTATTTACTATATCCTTTCCCATTCCTTTCATTTTATAACTACATCACAAATATATTTTTCTTTAATTTCTTTCACACTTTCATGCTTTTTATCATTTATTCTTCTTATATTTGAAGTCATAGTCTTCCATATTTCATGGTTACTAAATATGCCAATGACTACTGGGTTATGTTGTCTATCATGGTCAATCAAGGCCTTCATATAATGTTTTTTAGTATGACAGAAAAGATGTACAGTTGGATGCAGCATAACCAAACAGTAAAGGGACATGGATCAGTCTGGGACACAGAGATGTTTCCTAGTGTATAACATTTTGGTTAGATGGATCCTCCTCATTCAAAAAGGCCTAAACACACAAAAAGAGATACAGTATTAATGTCTAGGTAATACATGAATTGCCATAATAAAATGCATTGCAGAGAAAGCAGCTTATCTGTCAAAGCTCTGTTGTCATCTGACAGTGTGTTAATACAATTTGACAGGGATTTACCTTTGATACTTTGCTGCGAAGCATCCCCTTTTGGGATAGGCACTGTGTTGGCACTCAAATTGCCAAATGGCCTGGAAGTGTCGATAGCATATTTCTACAGGACCTTATCAAGAACTGAGAGGAATTATGCATAGATTGATAAGGAAGCCTTAGCAACAGTCGTTTCCATCAAAAAATTTCATGAGTTCCTCTATGGTCACCATTTTCAGCTTGTGACCAATCACAAACCTTTATTAGGCATTTTGTCTGGAGATCGTCCAAGTCCTACAGTGTTGTCTCCAAGAATGACTAGGTGGACAATATTCCTTGCTGCCTACTCATATACACAGAGCTGGGAAACACCTTAGTCATGCCGACGGTTTAAGCCGTTGTCCTTTACCAACCCCTGTAATTGACCCCGCACCATCATTAACTGTGTTCTCTTTGGATGATCAACAATTACCTCTGACTACAGCAGATATTGCTCAATGTTCGTCGAGAGACCAAGTAATATTACAGGTTTTGAACTGGGTGAGAAGGGGTTGGCCCGAAGGAAAATTAGACACCAAATTCTTACCTTTTAGAGCCAGGCAGCATGAGATGTCCACCCAGCAGGGGTGTTTATTATGGGGTTGCTGTGTCATTGCCCCTAGCAGGTTGAGGCCTCAGATAATTGATAGTTGAAGGACATCCGGATATTGCCAGAATGAAGGCACTGGCAAGGAGTTATGTCTGGTGGCCAGGCATAGATGCAGACATAACTACTAAGGTCAGGACATACCAGGCATGTCAATTATCAAGGCCTGCCCCACCAGCTGCCAATCAGGGGAATGGGAATCGGCTAAGTCCCCATGGTCACGAGTCCACATAGATTTGGTGGGCCCTTTCCACAGCTGCATATTCTTAATTGTAGTGGACTCTTATTCCAAATGGGTTGAGTGCATTCTCATGCATTCTACTACTTCGACAGATGTCATAAAAGTGTTAGACCGTTTGTTTGCAACTCATGGTTTTCCAGATGTTCTTGTTTCGGACAATGGTCCACAATTTGCATCAGCTAGTTTTGAAGGGAGTCCGGCATGCTCTGACAGCCCCTTATCACCCAGCAGCGAATGGGTAAGCTGAAAGGGCCGTAAGGGCAGCCAAGGAGGTTTTAGGCAGACTCGAGGGAGAAGATTGGCACTCAAAATTAACCACTTATTTACTATCACAACATATCACCCCTAGCTCAGTGACAAATCGTTCTCCAACAGAGCTGCTAATGGGAAGGAGGCTTAGGAATAATTTAGATAGGCTCCATCCAAGCTACTCTCCTTTAATTCCATTAGATTCTTTTAGCCAGATGAGGTCATTCCAGGTAAATGACCCTGTGTATGCTAGGAATTTTGGGGGTAATCCCCTCTGGTTGCCCGGCCAAGTGGTGGCTGTCACGGGCCCCAGGTCTTATAAAATTGGGTTACAGGATGGCAGAATATGGCAACGCCATACTGACCAATTGATATCCCAGAGTAACTCAGAGGGGAATGAACAAACAGAGGGAATGTTTTGTGGGTATGACGCACCGGAGTATGAGACACCGATGAGTGATGCGCATGCTGACACAAACTTACCTGATGACGAGTTCCTGAGAGAATCCAATTCATCTTTGACGAGAAGTGCAGCACCGCCACATCTGGAGCGTTTGGTGACAGCCGATCCATTCCAACCAGCTGCAAAGACTGAACTGCGCAGGTCAGGGCGAGAGAGACAATGCCCCGCCTATTTAAATGGTTACGCATGCTCCTAGCTGGGGGAAAGGAGTATTGTGTTCTACAGAAGTTCTATTTGTTGGTCTGCATTTTGAGCAGGAGTTTTGTTTGTTCCAATTGGCTGAGCAGCCTGAGAGCAAACTATAAAAGGAAGCTGTCAGACGGCATCAGCTGTTACCTATCAGCTGGCCAATTCGGGAGCATATCGGCAGACTCCGGTAACCTGTTTCTTTGTTACAATAAACATTGTTTCGTTCATCAATGCCTGCCTCAGCTCATTCTTAGAAAGAATTTTTATAAGGACCTTTCTGTTGTTTTGTTGCAAATTTCCTCTATTGCTAGTTGCCTTTGAAAAATTTATTGCACTTTTGAACTAGATGATTTTCAGAAGGAAACTAGTGTCAGGAAACTGCAGTTATTTTTCCTTTCCAATGCAAATAACCAGTTTAAATACACTGCTTAACAAATGTGGTTGTCGTCATACATCTTTTCTTTCCCACATATTTCAGTACATGAAGGTGAAACAACCTAGACTGAAGAAAATATTACCCAGTGCAATACGGCTTGAGTACATTTTGTTTTGACAATACAAACATGACATTTAAATCAGGAAAATAATCAAATTGGGAGGGATAAGCAGTGGTTCAGTAAAACTACAGTCCTACTCCTAAATAATTTCGTATGCCTACACTGACATTTTTTAGTCCTTCCAGTTGTACAAAATACTATTGCTATTGATGAAAGCCAATACTTCAAGCAAAACATGATTCCGAAATTACAGTTGATCTGAGCTATGAAGAACAAGAATCTAATAAGGAAATGGAAAACTTTTTGGAGGAAAAGAACCTAATGACACTGCTGTATTCTCCCTTTCATACCTTCAAGTTCTTGCCATTCTAAAAAAGTTCCCTTTTTAAAAAAAATGTTTAAAAATTGTTTTTAAAACCTTAAAAAAATAAAAGTAAAAAAGTTCCCTGGAGAAATTCTTTTTAATCACATCTGAATTTTTGTAAGACAAAAACAAAGTATGACAGAGCCTTTTAAAATATAACTAAACCCTCAATTGTTGTTCTGTTTTCTACATTCATATCCTACTTCTGGCAAGCAACTATTGGTCTTTTTGATAGATTCTTCAATCTACTATAAATTCCACCCTTTATTTTCAATATTACCTATTTCTGTTTAGTTCTGCTACTGACCAGAACTACTGCCTTAAAAAGGACTATGTGGTATTGACGTACCTACTTCTGGCTCCTGGTCTAATGACCAATCATTTTTTTCTGTTCTAGAGGTAACAGGAAGAAAACCTTTGTCTCTGCTTGTTATGGATTCAGGAGATGAATATGAACAATAAAACTATACTGTGTGCTTGACCAAATGGGTTTTCTATCAAAGCAACCAAAAAGCCTTAGACAATTAAAGAAACTTCAGGACTTTCTTCAATATTTTGGAAAAGATGTTTCCCCACTTTGAAGAAGATTCAATTCATCTGAACTACGGCAAACAATTCCCATTTTCTGAAATTTCAGATGTTTCCTGATGTGAAAGTTAATGAACAATTGTAACCTTATCTTCTCCATTATTTTTAAAGGGGAGCCAACCCCAATTTCATTATTAATAGGGCGTTTGATAATTAAACACTAAACTTGAAAAACTTTCTGGATATACTATATTTGTACAGATTATGTGCAAGTTTGTGCAATTAATTCCAACTCTCCAATCATGGTCCACAACTTCATTTCAAAACTCACTAATTGGGTTCAACAGTAAGCATATTACTTGATGTTGAAACTAAACAACAAGTTGCCATAGTGGGCCTGCTATTCCTTTTCAAAATCAAAGACCAGTAATAGAAATGAACCAAGTGGAGAAAAGCAACTTCACGCAGCTGGACAGGGGAAGTTAAAGAAGAGAATGGAAGATTCATTTTCTTTCCCTGAGCACATTTTGTAATAAAGGTAAGCCAACAGGCAGACTATTTATCTCCAAATTAGTGTCTAGTTAGCACTATTAGTTTGCTCGGGTTTGGTCCTAAGAGAACTCTTTGTTTCATTCCAAATGTTTGGGCTTTTACCCCCATTCAGCTCTAAAGCACTTTATGTCAGCTTAACTGAGATGTGGCCAATCCCTAAAGCTTTGCTGCTTATTCATACATTCCTTACTTTTTCATAAAAGTCAGTTTCTCAAAATATAATTAGCATTGTGTTGACAACTCAGCAGTTCATAAGACAGTTTTTATGTTGTTACCTATTCAAAATATGCTTCTTGCTAGTAAGTAGATAGCAATCATCCACACTAGGGCTTTTAGGCTCTTCTTGGAGCAAAAAAATTCTTGAAATAATTAAGTGTTCTTCACTCTGTTTTGTTATTAATGCAAGACTCCTTTTAATATTTCAGTATTATTGATTTGAGAAATGGTTTGCATTCACCTAGCTATTGATCCCTGTCTCAAGTTGCATGACACATTAGACACATAAGTTTGTTTACAATATACTACTTTATTGCTGCTATCCTCATCTTAAGCAACACGTGTACGTCTCTTATACCATTTATGTCTAAGGTACAAAACCTAATATAGCCAACAGAGAACAAAGGAATTGGAGCAACTCTGAAGTGCTCTAGAACAGAGGCCTCCAAACTTGGCAACTTTAAGACTTGTGGACTTCAACTCCCAGAATTCTCCAGCCAGCATAGCTGGCTGGAGAATTCTGGGAGTTGAAGTCCACAAGTCTTAAAGTTGCCAAGTTTGGGGATCCCTGCTCTAGAATATTCAGTCTTTTGTACCAGTTCCCATAAAAACATGAGGACTATATGATAAATAGTAGCAAAGCCACTCAGTTTGATTTTAGAATTTAGATCTGCTAACCTGTACGTTTTGACAAAAAAGGGAACTAAGTTGTTTTCAGGCTATTTTCCCATTCAGTCTTTCCGAGACACCACCCAGAATTCCTCTTTGAGGGACATGGGTGGTTCAGAAATGTGATGTGGGAGAGAGAGAGGCATAGAATTTCAGAATCAGGTGGTAAGTATCCCAAGGGAGGTCCATTGTAACTTTAAATGGTCATAAATCAAGGACTACCTGTATCATAAGACCTGAGAGTTCAGAAACTCATGATGCAAAAAGTAATCATGTCTTACAGGGTGTTGTGGTTAGCTGGCAGCAGGTGCGGATGGCTGAGGAGAGCAAGGACTCAGATGAGGGGCCAGGACCATTAGGGAGTGGACTTCTGCCTTCAGAAATTATGAGGACTGGCAGCAGTGATGAGGAGGTTTCCGAGGAGCCTGTGCTAAGTGCGCGTGCACGCAGGATTGCTCAGAGGAAAGAGCAGTTACAACAGCACGGGCAACTCGGGAGTAAAGCTGCAAGGTAATGGCCCCTCTTTCAAGAAGATAAAAGCCAGCTGTGAAATGAACGTACTTTGCAGAAGGCAAAAACGTTTTGAAACTCCAGCCTCATGGACATTCCAGTATCATGAGTTTGTATTTGAAGATTCTTATTTTGCAAATTATTTCCTGTCTGTTATCTTTTGGCAAGTCCTGCACAATTTGGCAAGACTTGTGCTTATCACAGCTAATTATTTTGTAAAAGCATTACAAGTTTTCTGTTCCTTTTGGGTTGTGTTTGATTTGTTGAAAAGGGGCATGGGTCAGAACACAGGGGCAGAGGGGAATGGGCAGGACTTCACCCAAACAATATGCTGCTCACCCTATTTCTTCAATTTCAACAGTTTAGCTTAAGAGGGACAAAGTAAAGGGACCTGGGGCAAGTCCTGAAATGCAGCAAGGACAAGCATTTTGAAGCAACAGGATCCTCTAGCATTTCGGCCAACTACACGCACTCTGCAACTGCATGCTTCTTCCCTTGTTTCCCAAACAGCACTTGAGGCAGAAAATATTCCAGTGTGCTTTTTGGATGAGGGAAAGTTGTAAGAAAGATAGCTTTGAAATCCTTTCCCATTTTCTCTCAATTGTCCTTTGTTATGATTATCATGATATGCCAGTGCCGGTCAAAAAAGAAAATTGCAATACACTACAATCCCCAAAACTGATATGTGCCATTTAAGTCTGCAAATGAGTCTCCAGATGATATATTTAAATAGATGCTGATCTTGCCAGCTACAGTTTTGTTCAAGACAAGGCATCTTTTGATTATCCTAGTAGATTCCCACTTTAGATTCCCGCAAGTGCTCTTTATATATTCAGCAATGCTTACAATATTTAAAGTGCGCAGAGCCCGCTATCTCAGAATCCTTGGAATCCTGCAGGAAGGAAGGAAGGTGAGTGTTATCCCTGGGTCTCTGCAAGGGAAATCCAAAAACTTATGATGGAGGCTGCAACCCTACAATTGAATCCTTGCCCCCTCTTTACATAAAAAGGGGTGGGAGTTTAATCGTAGTCTCATGGCTGTTATCTTGAATTTTTAATGCATCTGCCCCTCCCCCTCCCCCCCAAATGGATGTCTCTGGTACTATCAGGCTGAGATTAGCGATGGTGCACAAAGTCCACAAAATGTTCTAATTTATTTGTGGCTGAACAGGGGGGGGGGCTTCTAAATTCATAACACACATCCAATTAACTAAACTATGCTAGTTCTTGCTAGTTTATTTTCTAAGGCGGCTTTCCCAATTTCTACATATCTAGCTTATTATTCCCTTTCCAAAAACTAAATTCATTGTTTTTAATATTCTGTAATCTAGTGGCCTGTCAGTGGGCAATGCTTCTCTCTATATCCTGCTGCTATTTATAACTCCCTGGAAGGTTTCTGATTGGCTTGACAGAGGCATTAAAATCATAGGTACACTCTAAAGAAATTCCATATAAAAAACAAGATCTTAGGCCAAATAGAAGGTTCAGAAAAAAAAAAGATTTAAAGTTGGGGTGCAAAGGGCAAGATCAGAATTACAAAAGGAGGCAGGCCTTACAAGAAAGCTCTGGTTCCAGCTGTCAGGACAAATGAAAACGCTAACAATGAAAGAGCTGTAAGCAATTCCAAGAAAATCTCTGTGCTGCCATAGCTACAGTTTCTAAGCATAGCGTTCAGAGCATGCATTTTATATATAAAAAAAAGGAATTTCTGTGTCTGCAGATTTTGTTTGTGCCACTTCCTACTGGTATTTTCATTTTTAAAGTTCTTATTGAATCCAAGAAATGTCTTTTTCTTTATGAAAAGAAGACAAAGACTCCCAAGTAGTCAAAAATGACTACATGCTATGAAAACGATAGCTCTTCTGAGCAGATCTGTCGGACTGTGGATTCACTTTCTATGGAAGCGTCTCATATATCAAGCAGAAACTTTTTCCTTTACAAAGAGATGAACATGCAATCATAAACAATAAGCAAACAAAGACCCCTATAATAAAAATTCAAACAAGATTTGCAAATATGAAAAAAAAAATCATATTTACAAAACTTTATCAGAGGTTGCATTCAGCCAGTTCTGACAGGTTCTGGAGAACCGGTAGCGGAAATTTTGAGTAGTTCTGAGAACCGGTAAATACCTGATTGGCCCCGCCCCCATCTATTTGCTGCCTCCTGAGTTCCAGCTAATTGGCTGGGTCTTCTTTTGTTGTCCTGCACAGGAGAATGGAGCTGGAAAGGAGGTTAGTGGGGTGGGGAGATTTTGCAGTATCCTTCCCCTACCATACCCACCAAGCCACACCACACCTGCTAAACCACGCCCACAGAACCGGCAGTAAAAAAAATTTGAATACCACCACTGAACTTTAAGTATTAGTTACTTGGCTTTGACAGTTTGATGTTTACTTTTCAGTCTTTCCCCCACCCTTTTGCTAGTAATCTGGAATTTCCTTCCTAAAATATCACTAGCACACCCATGCTAAATTCTACTCACTCTCCTCAATATATCATGGACCATAAATGACAAAGCCTTTCCAGTGGTGGGATTCAATTTTTTTTACTACCGGTTCTGTGGGCGTGGCTTGGTGGGTGTGGCAGGGGAAGGATAGTGTAAAATCTCCATTCCCACCCCATTCCAAGGAAAGAATACTGCAAAATCCCCATTCCCTCCCCAAGCCACTAACCTGCTTTCCAGCTCCATTCTCCTGTACAGGGCAACAAAAGAAGACCCAGCCAATCAGCTGGGACTCAGGAGGCAGAGAATAGATGGGGGCAGGGCTAGTCAGATGGTATTCCGAACTACTCAAAATTTCTGCTACCAGTTCTCCGAACTACTTAAAATTTCTGCTACCGGTTCTCCAGAACGGGTCAGAACCTGCTGAATACCACATTCTGAGCCTTTCCCTCTTTCATTCTTCTTCACAGAGGTCTTTCAAAATATTCTAGCAATCCTACACCCTCTCTACACTTTCACAAACACACTGTATTTTTCTGTAAAGTATATGGCAGACCCTATACCTCAGTGTTTCTGATCTGAGATATATTGAGAGAGCCAATTATGGCTATTTAATATCTCATCTATTCCTCTAGAAATATTGAGTAATCTATTATTGATGCAAGACCAACCTGGCAGAATATAATAATGTGCTTAAATGAATATGATTCCATGCATTTTTGTCTTAATGCCGTGCTTTCAATTAATTCACCAAGAAAAGCTGGACAAATTACACAATTTGCTAGTTTGTGCTAGTTTGGTGTAGAAATTAAGGTGATGGCCTAGAAAGCAGGAGATTGTGAATTATAGTCCCACCGTAGGCATGAAAGCCAGCTGGGATTCAAAAAAATTTACTACTGGTTCTGAAGGCGTGGCTTGGTGGGCGTGGCTTGGTTTGGTGGGCATGGCTTGGTGGGCATGGCAGTGGAAGGATACTGCAAAATCTCCATTCCCTCCCCACCCCACTAACCTGCTTTCCAGCTCCATTCTCCTGTGCAGGGCAACAAAAGAAGACCCAGCCGATCAGCTGGGACTGGGGAGGCAGAGAATAGATGGAGGTGGGGCCAGTCAGAGGTGGTGTTTGCCGGTTCTCTGAACTACTCAAAAGTTCCACTACTGGTTTTCCACAACTGGTCAGAACTTGCTGAATACCACCTCTGTCTCTCACAAGGTGGTTGTTGTAGGGAAAATGGGAGTATTATGTATGTTTGTTGCCTTAAGTTACTTATAAACTAATAAAGGCAGTGGGGGGGAAATCTAATAAATAGAAATAAATAAATATCAATATGGTTTCTACAATTTAATTTTGCCTTTAGCAATTTTCTTACTCTTTGGAGGTATTCTTTTCTAATCACAGTTTTAATTTGTCCATGCTTGATTTTATCCAACTGTAAAATGCCCAGATACCTATAAGCTTCACCCTGATGGCTCGTGGTGGTTTAGCCATTCAGAATTTCAATCCCATTACTATTCATGGTTTTACCCTGATTTATTGTTACTGTAGCATATTTCTCTACATCAAGTTCCATTGCTGTATCTGTGCTGAAATTCTCACAGTATTTATCAATTTCAATTTCTGATTTTCCATAAAACTTCAGATCCATATAAAGCAAAGGTAAGGCTTTTTTTTCCTTTTTTTTTTTTTTTTTTGCTGTTTGATGAAATTACTGAAAGTGGGATCATAAGCAATAACAAATAATTAAGGGGGATAATGAGTCATCCTGAAAGCTGTCTCTTCTAATGCTGACAAGGCCATATTTTTATATCCAAAAACCAGTTTTACCTTCTATAGCTTCATTATTTTTCCTATAAATATTTTGATGTTTTTACTGACACCAGTTGCTTCCAGTTCTTTGATGATCTAACTATGTGGTGATGAATCAAATGCTTTTTATAAGCAATACAGACCATACATAAACTGATTTTTTTGGCTTTTGCAGTTTTCCAAAAACCATTTTAGATTATTGCTTCTAAATAACCTATTGTCATAATTGATCACGTTGTCAGCCAGATATTTAGACTGGATTTGGCATTTTTATCCACCTACTGCACCTTTCCCATGGACTTGGGATAGGTAAATGTTGTTTGATTGTATTTTAAGGCATCAGGATATAAGCTGTTACATGTTGCAGGATGTAAGCTGTTCCCAATAAAGCTGCTTATTTGCTGACTGGTGTTGACTTTATCATTACATGGGCTAATGAACCTTTAATTTTTTTTATATCTTCAATTGAGAAAACAATATTTTCAAGTATATTGTTTGCAGAGTCAAATGCACTTTAAGTACATTTTTTTCATAGATCAACTTTAATCTGAAATCAGCTGGTATCATTTTAACATTTTGAAGGATGTGAAGCCATTCGTGGAACATTATCAGAGATTCCAGTTTTAGTGACAACTACCCATATCCTCTCTCAAAAGCCAATTCAGAAACCGTAAACAGAGTTGTATGTCATGCAAGGCATTGCTCAAAAAAAGATTTATGCATTCTTGCAACTTCAGATCTTAACTCAACCTATTTGTATCCAAGAAGGGTATTCTTTTAATTTTTGATTCCAACCATTTCAATTTGGATCTGGATCTGTACTAAAATTATTTTTAGTTCAATAGATTTTAATTTATTCTATTATTAGAATATTTTTCTAATAATAATAATACCTATAAAGGTGAGCCAGAGGCAGAATCTTTTGAGTTTTTAGTAGTCACAGCTGGTAACAGAGCAAGTCCTTTTAATTGCTTGAGCAAAACTAAGAGAAATTCAGTTGCTTGCATGTACAATCCATATCCTGCAGATTTATTATGATAATAACATTTTTGTCATTTGTCTCTGTAACTGTGGTGGATGTTTAATTGAAAAAAAAATAAGGAAGAATTTAAATTATGGAACAGAGGATGGAGTGGAGATCAGTGGGAATCAGCTAGCACATCAAATCAAAGAAAGTCAACATGTTTTAATGATAGGCACCAGATGTACCCAGAAATAAGTGTTCAGAAGGAATATACAGCTATGCAAAATAGCCTTCTCCTCTATCTGTACTCCAGTCTCTGGGTTCCTATAATGCTTAATAATTATGGAAGATGAAGTGCAGAAGTTTGGGAAGATTGTCTCTACCACCCTTTATTCCAATCAAGAGAAGATTTGATCCATGCTTTCTAGTCATGTGGTTTGGCAACTACATGCTCAGCTGCATAGATTTTGCTTGGATCTATTAATGCTCTACTAAATTCCAACAATTATTTGGATCATCTCATTTCAGGCCACCCTGAGACCCAGTTTTCACCAAGATAGTACAGCTGAGTCGAGCTTCCCAATCAGATGCACTTCAAATGTGTTGGCATTACATTGCCCAGAGGTCCTAGCAAAGGGCAAGACTGGGGAGAATTTACCTGAGGAGATTTACCTCCAACTCAGGCCAGAATGATTGCTATTGTGTCTTGAATCTTCTCTTTTTTTACCTAACCCCACAGTATTTAAACAATAACAAGTAACCATCAATTCTGCTGGGCACAAGCAATGAAGTGGATGGTTAGTGGGGCATTTTATATTGCCAAAACACATAGTGTGGAATGGAAGAAGAGGTGGTAGATTGTTCTTTCCAGAGACCTCTGTGACATTCAGTTCCAACCTTATATACACAATTCATTTGGTGACCTAGAACCAACCCAACTTAGTCCATAAAGTTTTTGAAAGAATTACGTCTAAGCAGCTCACACAAGGCACTAGGTCTATAGACCTAGTACTACAGATTGAATTCCCTAAATACATATATTTATTTATTGCGTTTTTATCTTACCCTGCTGAGGCTTGCAATACTTTTTCTTCAATTTGTTATACAGCACCAAAATACTATTATACACCATACAGTCAAGGGAATGTGTTTCCAGCCTTTAGGCAAACACAATCCTATTACAAGACAGGTCTTGATTCTGTCCTTTATTTACAGCAATTGCTATTGTAAAGAATCTCTGGGGAAATCATGACACCAAACATGGTATGACAAATTCCTCTATGTATTACAAAAAACCGACACCTTGTGATAATCTCATTTAAACATCACAATGCAAACAATCACTGAGTTCTCAGAACTGTGGATTTAGGGAAAGCCAGAGACAGAAAAACTGGATTATTGCAGAGCAAAAAATTAACTATAGGATATATGTTTTGGTTCGGTAGCTAATCATTTCAGTGATCTGTTTATCCTTATCCAAACTGTTACTGCCAGTAGTCACATCTCTTTCCCCTTCTCAGTGATGGATACATTATGTCCTTCCCACCTATCTTTGTCCTTGCTCATGAACATCTTGATTACTATATTATTTTTCTCTCTTCTATTCATTTTTAAATCTTTTATTTCTGTTCTAAAATCTGCTACTGAAATCATTTATCTCTCAAGATCTAGCACTAATGTTTTAAAAGAGGGCTGGTCATATTTCTGCAACAGTGGTCTGTTGAGGGCTGCATCGTGCTTCAGTGTTGGGTGGAGCCAATGGGTAGGCCCTTTAAGCTCTCTGGCGACAGCACTCATTGCATGAGATTCCAACAGAAAGAAAAGAGGACTTCCGGTTTGGGTCTCTTTAGCGACAGACCGAAATCTGCGATTGTGAGCGGTTTCGATCTATGCTCGCCGCTGGAGCGCCCCAATCCTTTGGATTCGGGGCTGAAGTCACCCCGTAGAGGTGGTGAAGAAGGGGGAGATTGCTAGCCGAGTGGAGGGGAACCGCATCTCTCCTCCTTGGCTGCTCTAAACTCCCTTCCCCAAAGGCGGTTGCAGCGGTGGTCAGAAATGGCCACCTCAAAGAAGAACCCGACTGGATAAGATTGTGCAGGAGGAAGACAAAGAGGAAAGCAGGACATACCGGGCTAAACAACAGAGAACATCTAAGCAAGGTATCCTGAATCTAAAAGTACCTAGAGGGATACTTCTGAAAGAAGATCTTTAAGCAGCGAAGGAGAGAGAAAAGGAGGTTAAAACCCCCTTTTTAACCTTTATATTGACAATTACAAACGGTATGAAAGAAATTTATATTAATCTATTTTGACACTAATAGGCAACCTTAAGCTGAAATTTAAGTGTCAAAATGAGAATAAAGATTTTTTCTTGGTCATTTTAAAGCCCTAAAAAGGAGAAGAGTGGAAGCAAAAGGGTGGGACTTGGAATAATGGAAAAATGGAGTGCCACCTGGAAAAATAAAGAGGATTAACAGTGAAACTTTGAAAAGGCTCCCAAGGATACATTGTAACTGAAATCTTATTAAAAGATACAGTAACCCACGGAAAGGAAAAGTAAAGGAAAGAAACAAGAAGGAACACTCTGGGATCATTTGGTGATTTAAAAAAGAAGTTTTGGGCATTGGTTTTTTCTTTCTTTTTCTGTTTTTACTTAAAGTCAATCAGGTGGTTGTTCAAAAGTGTTTAAAATGCCATCACTCCTGGAGGAATTGAAGATGAGTCTTAAAAAACAGAAAGAAGATGCAGAAAGGGGAGGAAGATCCTTTGGCTTCGTATTTGAATTTTTTGAAATGGAGATCCTGAACTATGAAAAGCAAAAGGAAAAGCTTCAAGAGCAAGAAGAAGGGCGGGACAAAGAGCGGGAAACATTTCAATTGTTTCTAAAGATTGAAAAAATATTGAAAAGAAATGTGAAAGATTTATAAGGAAATTTATACCAGCTTTTAGAATGAATTTGAATAATTATTTTACTTATTAATAGTAAATAATTTATAAGATAAAACTGTATCCAATGGTATACTTATTAACAGTTAAGTAATAATGAAGAAGGGAGGAAAACATTTCAATTGTTCTCAAAGATTGATAGATATTGAAAAGAAACGTAAAAGATTTACAAGGTTCATACCAGTACTAGAATGATTTTGAATAACTATTTTGTTTACTAATGTTTGTTTATATTTATATTTATATTTATATTTATATTTATATTTATATTTATATTTATATATATATATATATATATATATATATATATATATATATATATATATATATATATATATATTGTTTTTGCTATGTTTTTAGAATTTTTCTTTTTACATTTTCAAGGGGAAGTACCAAGCAGAGTCTGAATGATGACATCTACATGATATAAAATAGATATTAGAAATTTGAATGTTATAATTTTAGAATGCACAAATTCAATGTTTAATGAGATTTCATATAATAATAACAATAAGATTTAAAGGTGTTGCACTTCGATTGGCAATCATAGGGGGAATTTTGCTTCTTAAGAATGTTGGGAGAGAACATATGAAATTGTAAACAAGACAGACGAAAGTATAAGTACAATGAATAAAAAGATATAGAAATTTAGGTAAAAGAAATACAATTGAATAAGAAGAAAATGAGATAACCATAAAAGAAAATTAAGAGAAGTAAAGGGAGAAATAGTGAGAAGTTGGAAAAAGAGTAATAAGATATGAAGTTGAATACATAAGATGAATATGCATACGAAATTGTGTCTGTATGGAAATGTGATAACCCGGAACGATGCTGTACTCAAATAAGATGTTTTATTTGTATTGTTAAAACTCAATAAAACTTTGTTAAGAAAAAAAAAAAAAGAAAGAGAAGAGAAGCAGGATTAGTCCACTGGTGCCTGAATGCTCACTTTTCTTTTCTTTTTTTCCCTGCATCCTATCTTGTTCCCTTGTATGCTCTTATTTTACAAACTGTTTGGCCAAAAAGAAGAAAAATGACTCCAATAAATAATAGTCATTATTTATTTATCTATATTATCTTATCAGTTAAATGTTTATGCCACCCATCTCCCCTATAAAGTGACTTGCAACATTATGAAACATTAGAACATTATTTTGAATACATTTACGTAATTATCTGATTTTTTTAGCCTACTGTATTTTGCATAAATATTTTTTAAAAAAATTGTTTATCTATTTTTAATAACACATTTGTCTGTTTTGTATCTTTGTGCTATCATTTTAAAAGTAATAAAAATTCAAAGATGAGGAATTAATCATCTAAAGTCATTGGATATAAGTTGGGCATCAAATAAATTTTATAATAAATAAAAATAAACATGGTATATGCAGTACAACGCAGTGAGACTTGTTAGGGATAACATTGTTTACCCTAACTGTTTTGGGTAAAAATAATAAATATGGTATCATGGTTTGTTAGTTAAAGTGTGTGTAACTTTAACTGCAAGAATGTAATTAAGGGTGTGGTTGTGAAAGCACTATATAAGAAGCGAGGCATTTGCAGCTCTCTCTCTCTCTGACTTACTGATCCCTAATTACTTGATGGATTGATGACTGCATTCTTGCTGGAACGGGGAGAGAACAAGGAGTGTTGATATTTCTCAACGGAGAGAAAATAAAGATTGGACTGATTTATTGTAAGTGTACTGACATTGGCTATTCAACACGGACTTTGCAAATAGAGTATCCCCGACAAGACTTGACTGAAATGATATATGACTAATGGACCGTTATTTTGACTATGCTATAATTCTTAAATGGAATAAACAATATTTTTGATAGCACAAGCATATCTGTATTTTTACTGCGTGTTAACCAGAAAACTTATCTCACACATTTACCTGTCTGCCTATCTGACTTCGCTGCACGTTCTGTTTAGTTTGTTTTCCTTAACACCCGTTGGAGAATCCAGGCTTAACAAGACTTGTGCAGATTTGCATATTGGTGAAACAAAACAACCACTTCACAAACACATGGCACAACACAGAAGAACAAACCCATCAGGACAAGATTCAGCAGTCCAAGGCCATTCTTTTGAAGACAGCAAAGTCCACATTTTGTACAGAGAGGGCCACTGATTTGAAAGAGGGGTCAAAGAGGTCATCTGTGTAAAAAAAAAATGAACATCCCTCTCTCAACAGAGGGGGAGGGATATGACATCATCTATCTCCGGTCTATAACACAGTCTTTTCAGCAGTTCCAAGAAGGCTCTACACCCATTTGCACTACTCAGGTGACCCTGAACACAGATAATCCACATCCAAATGGCCTAAACAACTCTCTCTAAAAGAATGCCAATGATCAGTTGTCTGCAGGGAATATAAATCCTTCCATTCCCCACCAGAGCTGAAGAACCTTTTTGGAAGAAAAGCACAATGTCTTCAAAAAAAACCAAGAAAGTCCAGTTGCCTCTTGAAAAAGCACCTTTGGGACAACCATGACGGTCCTGGATGACTGAGAATCTCCATAGACATGTTTCCACAGGTTCTGATGAAGAGTTCTTCTACATGCAATACATGGGGGAAAAATTCATGATGCTGGAACATTGGGAATAAATTCAGAAATGTTGCTTTTGCTTTGGGCTACATGTCTGGGGACAAAGATAACATAAATCAAGATAAATTTAACTTTCTTATTTACAGTTTCAGTTCCAAGTGTCATAATATGAAATCCACAAATGGGTCCACAGATTTGGGTCTTGAATAGACCGCACAGAAACTCCTAACAGGAAATTGTTAAAACAGACATAAGTATTACCAGAGATGGAGGTATTAAGAGTTTTATGAAAAACAGAAATGTTTTTCATGGACATTTTATGGACATTTCAGATGTTCTTTGTACTTGAATTGGAACGAAGTATTAGAAAATTGGATAAATACTTGTATCAATCTATAGATACAAGATTTATTACATGTAAAATAGACTTTTTATGATTTAAAAATTAAGTTAAATCATGAGTGGACAAACCCAGTTTGTAGCCCACCTTGAGACATGGCATCTCACAAAATGACTTTGAACCACACAGTCTCTCTCAATCTGACCTATTTTACCTAGCAGTAGTTGTGAGAGGAAAAATGGGAAAAGGGAGATATCATTTGATAGCCTTTTTTGATTTAAGCATCTTACAAAACAGTGATTAAATTCTCAGAGACATCCCTTTTGTGAGGGCCATCTGATCTAATTGTCCTTCTAGATCTGTAACATGATAGTGCCTCCTTACATCAATGTTGTTGGGCCACTGTACTTAACTGAAGCTCAATCTTTGCCCTTTCCTTCTTCCAGTTTCTGCTCTTTTTGATGCTTCAGTAGAAAGGGACAGTTCTATATGGAAATCTTCTCTCTCTGCTCAAATGCCTTTTGTTTGTTTCTGATATCACCTTTTCACTCACATAGTTGACAGACTGTGCCCCTTATGTCCTTGGCTCCCTACATTATTAGCAAGAAGATGTAGAGGAAAACCACAGCTGGCTTCACAAGGCCAGCGAGTAAGAAGGCAGACTTCAAGCAGTTGAACATTAAATATTATTGCAGAGAGGTATTAATTATAAATATAGAATCAGTTGGTGAATCTATTGGGGCAATGTAGTGTTCAAAAATATGCTCGTTATTAAATTTTTTAAATGTTTTTAATTTTTTGACATATCTTGATTATGCTGAGTTTTTTTTTCTTCATGCTCTATGTATTCAAAGATAGCCAAACTGTAACTCTTGTAGTTACGTATCTGCAGGTCCTAACTCAGGTGGGTTAGACAGAATGGATTATACAAAGAACAGGGTCATTGTGTAACTTTAGAATTTACTACTATTTGTCAAGGTGACATGTTGGAGAGAGACTGGCAGAATCAGGCAGAGGAGTCAAGCAAGGAATTAGTCTGGAATCCCTATATGGTCACAAAAGGACAAAGTCCAACCACGCTTGAATGCTGATGGACCTTATCTAATCCTACGCAGGTACAAACATTTGGGATTTATTTATTAAACTTCTATGTCACCCATCTTGCCAAGAATCCCCAGATTTCTATGAATATGCTTGAGCAATAAAACCGCTAATTGAATTCTTCATATGTGGACTGGTTGCTCACACCTGCCATGTGAAGAATATCAGAAACTACTTCTTTATACTTTTATATGTCTTTTTCTACTTTCTTCTTTCTTTCTCATTGCATTTAAAGCTTTTTCTTGATATCTCTTTTTCTTTGTTCAGTTTTACTTTTTATTTGTTATTATTGCTTTAAAAGGTTCAGTAAAAATCACATTAAAAACAAAAACAAAACAGCATTCAGATCCAGTTGCAAACCAAAAGTGGGGGTGGGGGGGCATTTAATTGACCGAAAAAAACAACTCCATGATATAATTGCTGAGTTGTACTTTTTTTCTTGACTTGACTTTGCTTTTCTGTGTCAAAATTGCAAGCAGTTGCATGACCTTGTTCTCAAACAGATGACTTAGCCTACATCTGCATCTGCTCAGGGGCCCTTTGAGCTAATTCCTCTAATTCAGGCTGATGTCCAACTGGTGAAAGCTCTCCAGCTTCTGCATCTGAAGATTCCCAAAAAAATGAGAGATGAGTTTTGAAACACAAAGTGACAAACTATTTCTGAGCACATACAGAGTGGCTTTTTCCTTTCAGATGAGCATCTGCAACCAATCTTCAGCCATTATCCCTTAAAAGGAGGAGAGTTTTCAATCTTCTATATAAAGCTGAACTCTCACATTCTCATAGGATGTGTGTTCCAAAATTTCCTTGCCAACAGGGATACGTAAGCAACGCACAACCTATTTCTTGAGATAAAACACACATATAAACACACAGGCCTCTTCACTTCCAATTTATTAACAAACACACAGGCTTTAAAAAAAATCATGGTGATTGTGTAATAGAAGCCCTGCCCCTATTTTATGTGTCCTGTGCATAGCATTTCTAAGAGGCAAGCCTTCAATTGTGAAATTATGACTGCCCATTTGACTTTTTTATCTCCTTCTCTATGGACACATTGTTAACGCATAAGGAAAAATCTGTTCAACTTTTTTCTTTCCTGTTGCTTACCATATGGAAGCTTGGCACCGAACACTGAATGAACCATCTACCCACGCATACAAACACAATTGCTTTAACTTTATTAGGAACAGAAATAGTCCAGCATAAAATTTTTGCAATTCTAGCACTGTGCACAGATTAGAACATCCAATTAGAATTTTCACACCAAAGCGAGTTCACATGTACTCCTAAAAAGTATAATGATTCCAGACTAAACAGGTCTTCAAAGAATGCAGCCAAAATAATGGTGTGCTTTTACCAGGAAAATACATAATTAACACCTTATACATTCAAATATTTTAGAATATATTTTCACATATTGCATTGGGGAAAAACTTTATTTAATCACTGCTTTTGAGAAAAGTGTTGTAAACTCTCCAAGGAATTTTTTTATAAAAAAAAAATCAGCTAATACTTCATTTATCTAGCAATGTTAACTTCTGATTATTGTTATTTTTAAATCCTCTGCATACTTTCTTGAGAGTGAGTTCAGCTATAATATGTGGTGATTTCATCTGAGTTGTGTGCTTGGGTTACAATCTGCCTCAGCACTTTTGGAAGGACACTCAGCTTGGGACTCAGAAACTTTATTTATTTATTGATTGATTGATTTGATTTGATTTGATTTGTCAATCGCTTACAAGATAATAGGTATAAGTATATACATAGTTATGAATACATGAAATGGGTACATATAAGAAAAATAAAAGAAACAATAGGACAAGGACGGTAGGCACGTTGGTGTGCTTATGCATGCCCCCTACAGACCTCTTAGGAAAGGGGTGAGGTCAATAGTAGACAGTCTAAGGTTAAAGTTTTTGGGGTTTGGGGAAGAAACCACAGAGTCAGGTAGAGTATTCCAGACATTGACCACTCTGTTGCTGAAGTCGTATTTCCTGCAATCAAGTTTGGTGCGGTTAACCTTGAGTTTGTATCTATTGTGTACTCTTGTGTTGTTATGGTTGAAGCTGAAGTATTCATTGACAGGTAGGACATTGCAATGTATGATTTTATATACCATACTTAGATCAGACCGAAGATGGCATAATTCAAGGTTTTCTAGGTCTAGAATTTCAAGTCTGGTGGCATAAGGTATTCTGCAATGAGTAGAGAAGTGGAGAATTCTTCTTGTGAAATATATCTGGACTTTCTCAACTGTGCTAATATCAGATACGTAATGTGGGTTCCAGACTGATGAGCTGTATTCGAGTATTGGTCTAGCAAATGTTTTGTATGCTCTAGTTAGTAGTGTGATATTACCAGAGAAAAAGCTACATAGGATTAGGTTAACAACTCTTAACGCCTTTTTGGCTATGTAGTTACAGTGGGCTCTAGCACTTAGATCATTAGAGATGAGTATTCCAAGGTCCTTTACAGAGCTTGGATCATCAACAAGGTCTTGACTATTCAGCTTGTATTTTTGCCAATATGCAAGACAGAACATTTATTTGTTGAGATTTGAAGTTGCCATTTGTTTGACCATTCTGATACATAGTCAAGATCTTTTTGAAGGATAGCAGTATTGTCTGTGGTATTGAACAGCTTTACATCATCAGCGAAGAGAACGCAGTTGCTCTTAATATGATCACAGAGGTCATTTATGTACAGTATGAAGAGAGTTGGTCCTAGAACACTGCCTTGGGGGACACCACTATTGACAGGTACAGAATTTGATAGGATACTCCCAATTTTGACCATTTGTTGTCTGTTTGTCAGGAATGCTTCTATCAAGTTATGCAGTTGTCCAGAGATACCATAAGATTTTAGTTTTAGGAGTAGTTTGTCGTGTACCACTGAATCAAAGGCTTTACAGAAGTCTATGTAGATTGCGTCTATTGTTTTACCCTGATCGAGTTGTGTAGTCCATATGTTTTTGCAGTGTAAGAGTTGCAGATTACAGGATAGTTTTTTTCTGAAACCAAATTGTTTATCAGAGAGTAGGCTGTTTGTCTCTAAGTGGAGGATAATGGATTGGTTAATAATTGATTCCATGACTTTACAGGTGACGCAGCATAAGGAGATTGGTCTGTAATTTTCAACTAGGCTGGGGTCTCCCTTTTTGAAGATGGGGATGACCATGGTTTGTGACCATAGGTTTGGCAAGGAGTTGGTCCTGAATTTTTTTTCAAAGATTATGCTTAGAGGTTCAGCTATGGCAGTGGATAGCATTTTTAAGAAGTAGGCACATATTCCGTCCGGTCCAATAGATAGAGATGGTTTTAGATTGCGTAGTGCTTTTTCAACATTGTCTTCTGTAAAATCGATATGTATTAGATCATTGTAGTTTTCTGTGGTTCGGCTAGGAAATACTGGGCATAATCCATTGCTGTTTACAAATACTGAGCCAAAGAATGTGGTTTATACAAATACTGAGCCAAAGAAGAAGGTTTTCCTCTTGTTTAATGTGTTAATTGGTGCATTCAGTCTTTATCTGGTGGCATAAATTTTTGTATCGGCTTTTAAAATTGGCAATGTGACCAGATTTGTTTTTCCTCCAGAGTGATCTCTTTTTGGATTGAAGTTTCCTTATTGTTATGGGTAATTTGTTTATTTTTGTTTTGGGAGTTGTTATTGGTACATATAGTTTGATGATTCTTTTGACTTCAAGTAAAAATATGTTGTAATGGTCTTCAATAGTATTGCATCCAGTGAATAGAGATTGCCAATCAAGGGATGAGAGATCGTTGTCTATAAGATCATAGCTGCCTTTTTTGAAGTTACGATTGGGGATTATGTCATTGCGATGATTTTTGTGTGGGCATATGTTGAGACAAAAGTCAATCATATTGTGGTCACTGTTGGAAAAGGGTTCTTTAGTTTGTATTCCATAAATTAAATTCAAACTATTGCAGAAGATGAGATCGAGGCAGTTGTTAAGTCTCGTATTGTTGGTTACTAGTTGTTCCAGTCCCAGATTTGTAACAGCATTGTAGAAGGTTGCATGTATGGGTTCAGTTGTACATTCATTTAGGGTCCAGTTAATATGAGGTAGATTGAAGTCACCAAGAAAGATAAAAGCGTGTGCTGCCCGTGTTAGTAGTGTATTTAGCTTGTTTGCATGTTCGATGTCATAATCAGGTGTTCTGTAACATAGTAAGAATCAAAATGTGATATTTAAGGATAGTTCACAGATGATGGTTTCAGGAAGAGCAAGCTCCTGGGTAACTTGGATGTTTTTTAGATGTAAGGACTTTTTATAGAAGATAGCAACACCACCTCCTCTACGGATTTCACGATCTGATCAGTAAACATGATAGTCTCTTACTGTGGTAATAGAGTCAGAGAGAGATGCGTTGAGCCATGTTTCACAGACAAATTGATGTCAAATTTAGCCATATTTAGTAAGAGGAGAAATTCAGGTATTTTATTCACAAGTCTTCTTGCATTGAGTAGCTTGCATTTAAGGTCAGCTGTAGTTGGACTGTAGTTTGAACTTCTGTGTGTTCAAAGTATGCTGTCTTCAAATAACTGTCCTGCCCTGTTCAAGTTTGTTCTTTTCTTTTTGAAATCCCCTAAGTAAGGAAAAAATATTTATGGTACCACTGAAATTCTCCTATTCCAGCATTGCACTAGTTTAAAGTACAAAAGATAATGTAATGGAGGCACAGAGACATTATTACCTTCAATCTCCCTCTTTGGAGCAAGAATGCTGAAAGAGAGATCTATTTGTGCTTGCTTGAATGACAACATAAAATCCTTATAAGTTTTCACAAGGAACCAGAGGAAATGAGACCTCAGAGGGTAGGGTTGGGAAGTGCCATGTGTTTCGGAGTCCCTTTCAGACAGAATATGGCTGAAAATCACGAAAGCAACACACAGTTCTGTGTGTGGAAAGTGATGGGCTATCTGCTAAAATGAAGCAAGGCTATGGCATGCACTTGAAAGAAATCTAGGATGCCTGTAATTGTGGAGTCTGACTGGCAAGAACAAAGAATGCTAATTCACAGAGAATATGCACATGTAATACTTAATTCTACATGGTTAACAGATAACCGATAATCAGAGTTGGAAGGGACCTTGTAGGTGATCTAGTCCAACCCCCCCACCCAAGCGGGAGATCCTACACCATTTCTGACAAATGGCAGTCCAATCTCTTCTTTAAAGTCTCAAGTGATGGCACTCCCACAACTTCCTAGGGCAAGCTGTTCCATTGGTTGATTGTTCTCACTGTCAGAAAGTTTCTCCTTGTTTCCAGGTTAAATCTCTCCTTGTTCAGCTTCCATCCATTATTCCTTGTCTGGCCTACAGGAGCTTTAGAAAATAGCTTGACCCCTTCCTCTCTGTGGCAGCCCCTCAAATATTGGAAGACTGCTATCATATCTCCCCTGGTCCTTCTCTTCACTAGACTAGCCAAGCCCAGTTCCCGCAACCATTCTTCATATGTTTTAGTCTCCAGTCCCCTAATCATCCTGGTTGCTCTTCTCTGTACTTTTTCTAGAGTCTCAACATCTTTTTTGTAATGTGAACAGAACTGGATGCAGTACTCTAGGTGTGGTCTCACTAAGGCTTTATAGAGTGGTATTAGTACTTCCCTTGATCTTGATAGTATCCCTCTGTTAATACAACTTAGGATTGCATTAGCTTTTTTGGCGGCGGCTGCACACTGCTGGCTCATATTTAGCTGGTTGTCCACTAACACTCCAAGATCCCTCTCAGTTACTGCTGTTGAGCCTGGTTTCATCCAGTCTATATGTGTACTTTCGGTTTTTCTTGCTTAAGTGTAGGACTTTATTTTTCTCTACATTGAATTTCATTTTGTTAGATATGGCCCAGTGTTCTAGTCTGTCAAGATCCAGCTTAGTATCATCTGCAAATTTGGTAAGTTCTCCTTCTATTCCCTCATCTAAGTTGTTAATGAAGATACTGAAGAGTAAGTTGTTAATGAAGATACTGAAGAGTAAGTTGTTAATGAAGATACTGAAGAGTACACAGAACCTTGTGGCACCCCACTGCTTACTTCCCTCCATGTAGATTTAGTCCCATTAAGGCAGCGGCCACCAACAGAGAAATCTCACCCCCAGAGCACCCTCCCAAAACAATTAATCCAGGCTGCACAGAAACACAAGGCTGTGCCGCCCACATGGCCCGCAGGAATGCTCCCCACCCACTCACTCCTTACCCGGCAAACTTGCCTGCTAAAATTGCTATTTTTCCTTTTTCCGACCATCATCTGTTCTGCTGTAGGAAGCAGAACAGGTAGGAAGCAGAAAATGGTTGGATTTCTTGCTTTCTAGCTAGTCTTTAGATCTTCAGCTCTGCTTCCCTTAGGACTGAAGGTTTGCTTGCAAGCAAATTCAGTGCAGACTCACGGCAAGCAAATTTGAGAGACTGAGTTAGCCGATGGCAGATAGATAGATCACTTAATGATTCTGTGAGCAACTCAATCTGCCTGCTTCGCCTGATTTTGGGTAAAAATTGCTTTTTTATATAAAAGAATTCAATATTTACATACATGGTGTGTTGTGAGTTAATTTTGTGAGTTAGCTTGCTAGCAAATTTTATGAGTTTGCTTGCAAGCAAATTTTATGTGACAGATTGAGCTAGCCAATGGCAGATAGATAGATTTCTGAATGAATCTGTGATTCTGTGAGCAACTCAATCTGCCTGCCTGCTTTGCCTGATTTTGGGTAAAAGTTGCTCTTTTTTATAAAAAATTCAATATTTATATAAATATTTATAATATTTACATACAAGCCATGCCCAGCTAGTCACACGACCACCAAGCCACACCCACAAATTAGGCTACACCCACAGAACCAGTTAGTGGTCCCTGGGATCTAAAATTAGGAGTTTGGTGGTCCCTGAGGTTCAAAAGGTTGGCAACCCCTGCATTAAGGACTACTTGTTGAGTACAGTTTGTCAGCCAGTTGCGAGTCCATCTAGTGGTGGTGCTATCTATTCCACTTTTTTCTAACTTACTAAGAAGTAGGTTGTGGTCTACTTTGTTGAATGCCTTGCTGAAATCTAAATATATTATGTCCACAGTATTTTGCTGGTCCATTAATTTAGTCACTATGTTGAAGATTGTTAGAGGACTGATAACAGTAACAGAGTTTGACATCCTGCATACCTCAACTAGAAGTTAGGAATAGGGATGGCCCAGAGCACATATACACATATACATTTGTATGGTATGCAGTTATCTGTGTGTGTTTTAGAGAAAGAATGAAATATTTCTACTGCTCAAACATGTTGGTATAATTATCTGTCTTCTGAACCTGAAAATACAAATGCAACTCAGAATAGATCACATGCAATGATAGCTAAACAATAGCTGCAACACAGGATAAAGCGCAAACATGCATGAGATAGCATGAAGCAGAGTTACATCTGCTGCAATAATTAAGAACGGTGAAAACTCTTCCACATTAAAGCACCACGCAGTTCAATATCTCTGGACTTTTTTAACCCTTATTTTTCCAAGCCAAAAGGAAAGTATTTATAACTCAGAAGACATTAACTAACATATTTTTCCCCTTTTTTGAGGAATAAAACCTTTCACATTTCAGAGAGATAAGCAAAAAGAGTTTTCCTGCAAAGGGAAGCTTTACAACTCCCAAGTCAAAAAAAAAAGCTTCCTTAATCCTCTGAATAAATGAATAATTCCTATCCCCAAGCTAGTCCTTGGTTTGAAACCCATCACATTATAAAAGGGAAAGTGTATGGTATCTGTTAGTTTTGAGGTGGGAAGATCCCAGCGCTGTATGTCACCAGGATCATCCAGAGAATTTTTACTGATAATCTTGTGTTTCTGTGTTAAGCCTTCCAGCTGAAGTTTTTCTCTGTATTCAAAACTTCAACATTTTTTTAGCAGTTTCCTTAAGTGTTTATTTATCACCCTGAGAAAACTATTTCACCACATAAAAAGCATGGCTTAGTTTTTAAAAGCTTTTGGTCCTTATTATAGCTCAATTCAAGGATTATTTTTAGCTGTCTTCTAGTTATGATCCTACTCCAGGACTTATTGAGCCTTAGAGAAGGGTCATAACTAGAGGGCACATGTTTTGCATGCAGAAATTCCTAAATTCTTTCTAAATAACACACATGTGTTACATTTGTTATAATTTAAGAGAAAAATGATGTACCAGTGGTACGTGACACCAGCTAAATTGCCCAAAATATATACAAGAATACCAAATCAGTGTTGGAAGTGTAAAAAGCAAGTGGGGACTTCTTGTCATGCACTTGTGAAAAAGCAAACCAAAGTCTGACACAAATTCATAGAATGATGCTAAAAATATTACAGACTTATATCACAATGGAACCAGAATTATTTTTCCTGGATTTTATGGACAAGAAATTTGTCACAGTTTGTAGCAAGCCAGCCAGCACACAAACAAATAATTCAGCAGGATTCATTATATAGAAGAAACTTCTTTATATACAATAATATAAAACATGATGCATGTATACAATATCCATGCAGCTCTTGCAACGTGGAAGAGAGAAGAAGTAGCAAGTACACAAATAAGCACTAGAACACTCAAGTAAAGACAAAATGAACTCTTTTATACACAGAACAGTTAAGCTAAGCCACGCCCAGGCTCCAAGCCATCACACAAAAAATCCTGTGCCTCAGTCACCAAACAGTCTCCATTGGCTGACTTGTTGCCATGCCTATTCCAGTTCACGAATCCTTATACACTGACAAAATTAGAAAAGAAATACAGGAAATGTGGGGAATTAATATTATACTGTATATGGAATATGTGGCAAGATTACTGTAAGCAAAAAGTTAGAAAAGCAATGAAATGTCTACAGTGGAAGACTGGATTATAAAGTTAACTTTATAGAAAGTTAACTTGCAGAAGAAATGGCAAAGTGAACCAGTTAGATCAGAGAAAAAAACAATACTTTTTAAAAAGTAAGGCATCTAGTTATTTGCTTACTCCCAATGGACAGAGTCTGGCCAGTCTAAAGCTATAACCATCTAACCTGAGAGATTCGAGGATGTGGCTATAAAAAAACAAAACTCTTGCACTACCACCACCCCGCCCTCCATCTTCCAGCTCGGAGCTGCAGTCTCTTAATTTGGGCTTCTCTCTGATGGATTGTACTCCTCCTTCCTCCCTGGAAAAACTCTGTGCTGCCAATGCTCCTCTCTACTGTCTCTCTGAGTGCACGTTTCATCACATTCAGAACATACAAGTTATTTAACTTAGATTATCCTTCCTCATATTGGCACCTTTCAGATGAGTTGTACTACAATTCCCACAAGTTGAATTGTAGGTTAAGCTATCTGGAGGGCATCACCTTGAGGAACGGATGAAAAATTGTGTGCAATTAAGCCATCAATGCAGTTGTCATCCAAAAGGCATATTGGCAAGCATAATAAAGCAATTAACTGCCTTAACTAGCCGTAATTCATATTCAGCACAGTATCTACATCCAGCTACCATAGTGAGGCACAAATTAATGACACTATCAAACATCGTGTTTGGATCCATACATATACAAATAAACAGACCCAAGAACAACCACCAAGGAGAATGGACAAGAATATATGAGAGCAGGGTTTCCAATTCATTGATCGTTGGTCTGGAAATAATTAAGCTTAATAAACATACGTGTCAACAAATTATCAGTATCAGTGGCTTCTTGAATTATTACAGTAGATAGCTTAAACTTTATGAAATATATATCAATCTGTCATGTGTCCTTTTTTTTTAATCCCCCATTTGAGAGATATACGAATGTCATCTCTCTCAAAAGATTTTTTCTCCATTTGGAAAAAGCTGTCCTTTGTTTCCAACTGATGTATTTCCCAAACAATGCTTTCAAATTACAAAAAGCCTCATGAAGTTGTACTATTGGCTTGATTAATTATATTTTTATTTTATTCTGCACGCCTATAAAGGCAGGAGTGGGATTCAACAGGCTTTACTACCGGTTCGGTGATTATGTTTCCAGACAGCTGAAAAGTGCTGCACGCAGGTGCGCAGCGTTCAAAAAGCCTCTTTTTCCCTGCTTGTTCAACCTCAGCTCTGCCACGCAAAGCAGCTAAGGTTGAAAAAGCAGGAAATAAAAGACAGCTAAGAGCCCGGGCAGGCGGGTGGCCCAAACAGAGGCAAACACAGAAAAGGTTCGGTGTCTGCTGCTCTTCAGAGTTCTATAGAGTTCTATAGAGCCAGGCAGAACCGTAAGCATTCCACCATTGTATAAAGAGTACATTATATGATCTCTGTCCCTGAACAGTTCAGCTGTTTCAGCTCAAAACCAACATGCAGATTTTAAGTTTGGCTAAATACTTCTTGAAAAGGGAAACAGAATTAAGCAAATGTCCATAATATACCATCAAAACAGAAATGAGAATATAGGTCATACAAGAAAAGTTCCTATGAATTCATAGTAAGGGAATTATTTTTCCAAGTATAGTTCAATTTATGAGCCTATTTTATGCCATAAACTTTCTCTTTCTTCTAATACACATTTCTACTAACACACATATACTTACGCATGCATACGTATGCATTTCTATATTAAATCTGTAGATGTAACTTTATACTATGATCCTTTTGCTTTCCATATCTGTGACATATCCATATACAAAGAAGTTGCAATTACAAACTTAGGTTGCATCATATTTGCTATGAACAGCCCAGTGTGGTAGTGCTAAACCATAAATCATTCATAAACCATAACATAAACCATAACATTATGCTGATGTCAGCATAATGTTATGCATGAATGTACCTTTTATAAGATGTTAGATCACATGCATATACTGAAGTTTAAAGTTATTACTAATTATTTAGAAGCAAGGCGTACCTTTTTCTTGCACTCATGCATGTTGAGCATATTCTCAAGCAAATTCAAGCATATCTTAGACTCTCGGTTTCCTTGATGGACCATTTTGATAACAGCAAGTCCTAGAAATCCTTCATTTCACTTCTTCATCTTACTGTTACTAGTCATAGACATTTATGTTTATATATCTTCATCTCAAGACCAGCATGTTAAAAATTTTACTTCCTCCCAGAACCCCACAAATGGATATTACTACCATCATATAGGACACTGACACCTTTAACATTTTGCCAGTAGGGCACTAACAGTTCAAGAACCAGTTTGACAATAGATCTCAGATTTGATACTGGAATTTCAGAATGTTTTCATGTTGCCTGGTGGAACTTTCCCCATTCTTTGTAATTTTATAGAATTAGGAAATTTCCATTGGAAATGGGCAGTCTCTTTAGACTCCGGATCAATGAAACTGCTTGATTAAAGACTTTTCTCCTGGAAGTGCAGCCCAGTGGGTATCATGCCTGCAGTGAAATAAATTCAAAAATGCCCAGCTGCAATTGGCACAAGTGGGGGCAGGGGGGTCTGTATAGCCAAATAACTCCAATGTGACTCTTTGGAAGCAATCCGAGCCAGTATATTTTTCTGTACTCAATACTGAAACAGATGTAGAGCAGCTGGGTGGTAGCTAATTGCCTCTTCTACATGCTCAGCTTTTTCAAGTAATTGTGTTCCCTTGTAGCTATAAAATTGTACTTCTATTCCCCCTGAAGCATCAACATTTCTGTGTGCTTGTGCTTTCCTAAAGCACACTGACATTTGAAAATACCTAGTCTGTTGACATGCAGGATAATTACATCTTTGGATAATAATGCATGGGGTTTAAATAATACTTTATACAGTATCCAAAGCACTTCATTTTCACAATCCTACCTGTAAAGAATGTATTTAATATGGCTTAACATTATATATAAGCCCGGGTATTTGGGTTCCTGCAACAGATTGGGTTTGCAAACTTTGATTAACCTACCCTAAACACTGAGAACTTTTTATGAAGCAAGTTCTGCATATGCTGATAATAAACTACTTTGCCACAATTTGGAGCCTTCCATTATTTCCCAGACTGCAACTTTTAGATTTCCAAGGCAGACTGGAGATTCCAGAAGTTGTAATCCAATTTATCCAGAGAGCATTAGTCTCAGGAAGAGGTCTTACAGGCAATGTGATCAACAATGCAAAGCAGGCCCCTGTTCCATGGAACTTCCTGCCCTAAATGCAGAGAACAAAATTTGCCAGTTCCATTCTATGATTAACTTGGGGCACTTCCAGAGTATTTGCCTCCCAAGTTTCAAAGTGGTCTTTGAACCATCTCAGGAATATCTTTGTTTCTGGCTGCTGAAGATTTTCATGAACCAAGTTTATCTGCCAAAGGAGGAGCATAATGATCAGCACTCTAGTCAGTACAATAAACCATGTCAACCTTGTTTCATTATATTTGTTTTGTTGACAAGGAGGAAACAGCAGCCATTGGGTAGGAGAAAGAAAAACAGGCCCTCAGTCCATTAAAAAATATGGAATGGCAGCAAGGACCCATAGTATTTTCTCATGGGGAGAGTCGAGGGGGGTTTCCAATGTTAGTATAGGAATTCCAGCCAATGGGGGAAAATGCCTAAATCTTGCAGCCCTTCCACAAAGTATCTTCTCTGGAGCTGCAGCTGAACCAGAATTAGCTTCTCAGCTACTGTTGTGGTTAGCCGGCAGCAGGTGCAGATGGCTGAGGAGAGCGATGACTCTGATGAGGGGCCAGAACCATCAGGGAGTGGACTGCTGCCTTCAGAGATTGTGGGGGCTGGCAGCAGTGACAGGGAGGTTCCCGAGGAGCCTGTGCCAAGTGCACATGCACAAAGGATTACTCAGAGAAAAGAACAACTACAGCAGCACAGGCAACTCTGGAGTAAGGCTGCAAGGTAATGGTCCCTCCCTCAAGAGGATAAAAGCCAGATTTGGAAAAGCGTTCTTTGCAGACAGCAAAGAAGCTCTTAGCTCAACTGGTGGACAACTTAGTTCATGAATCTTGTAAATTAGTTCTTATCTCTGGGTTTTTGGCAGCCTTGACAAACAACTTGGCAAGGCTCTTTCTTGTCGGAGATAATTGTTGGAAAGCAGCCTTATATCTTTAAAGGAACAGCATTCATGATTAAACCTTGAAAGGTATGGGCTGCTGCCTTTGTCTGTGTTTGCTTTCTGGGAACCCGGTTGGGTCAGAACAGCTATAGTAGATGCCCCCAATTTCCACAAGGATAAGGGATGATACTGATCCCAGATTGGGTAGCTCCTATGTCGGGGCCTGGGGGTTGGCAACGTGTGGCTCTAGAGCCGCATGTGGCTCTTTGGACCCTCTCCTGTGGCTCCCTGTCATATGATCCCACCACTGGCTGGCCCCACCCATCACCCTCCCCTCACCTGAGAAGGGAAGAGCGACAGTAGCAGATGGGGACTTGTTCTGTATTCCAGGGCAGGAGCGAAGTGCCCCTCTACTTGCCTCTTCTTTCAGCCTTTGTTGGTGCTGTGCGCACCTTGGCCGCTGGGGGAGGCGCACAACTTTTCTCCGCCCAGCTGGCACAGCCAGTGTCTTGGGGCAGAGAGAAAGTCACGTGTCTCCCCGGTGCATGCAGAACCAACAAGGGCGAAAGAAGAGGCAAGTAGAGGGGTGCTTCACTTCCACTCTGGAATACAAAGCGAGTCTCCATCCGCCGCTGTCACCCTTCTCTTATCAGGGCAGGCGAGGAGTGAGTGAGAGGGGAGGGCAACTGGCAGGGCCAGACAGTTCAGCCCACAGGGAGCCACAGCAGGGGGACAGAAGAGCTTCATTTTTCTGGGAACCTGAAATGACTCTGGATTTAAATTGTATGGTAAAAAGCACCCAAAGACGAAGAAAGAACAACATCAGCCAAAAAAAAAAAAAAAACCCCAAACCCAACCCTCGCCTGTTTTTGGAAATGGTTCAAGAGGGAACACACACACACACACACGAGAGACAGAGACAGAGACAGAGAGAGACAGAGACAGAGACAGAGACAGACAGAGACAGACAGAGACATGAGAGAGAAAGGGGGAGAGAGAGAGATTAGAGAGGGAGAGAGGGAGAGGGAGAAAGAAATGAGAGAGAAAGAGGGTGGGAGAAAGAGAGATGAGAGAGAGAGAGAGAGACGGAGAGAGATGAGAGGGAGAAAGGGAGAAAGAGATGAGAGAAAGAGAGAGGGAGAAAGAGAGATGAGAAAGAGAGAGAGAGATGTGAGAGAGGGAAAAAGAGAAAGAGATAAGAGAGGGAGAGAGAGATGAGACAGAGACACAGAGAAATACCTTTTTCCCAAAGAAAAGAAAATACCGGGAGCCACAAAACCTGGGTAGGCATGTGACTGGGTGGGAGTGAGTGATGTCGAGTTGGCCACACCCACCCAGGTTTTATGACTCCCTGTGGTGTTTTTTTTGGGTGGGAAACAGATCCAAATGGCTCTTTGAGTGTTTAACATTGCAAATCCCTGCCCTATGTGCAGAAGCTGTGTGACAAAAAAAAAATATCTGTGCTGATTTGAGATACCTATGCAAATTGGCACAATTCTATTCAGGATTTGGCAGACTTAATGTATAGGTCTCATTTTCCAGACCAGCAACTGAGATAACAAGGAGCCAGCAATTTGCCTCTGCATTCAAGCCAGATATACTTATTTTCCATCAATCCTAGCTTGTTTAACTAAAGTCATATACATTGTTAATTTCTAACAGTAGTCTGTAGAATATTTTGGATGCAAGCCCAAGTCAAATTAGTGACTCTCTGAATTAAATCAAAAATAAAATGAGTTACTTTCCATTCACCAAGTTCATATTAAAAGTGGGTCTTGCAATCTCTCTATCCACCTAATAAAACTGTCTAATCTGGCCCAATTTATTTTATTTCAGTTTTCTTCAAAAGGTTCCTGGAATGAAGAGAGTTTGTAGGAACGACTGATTTATGGGATAAACAAGAGAACTTATAGCAATTGATGGATCCCAGGATAACTGATTAATTTGGTACTAGAGCCAGATTCTGTCACTATTGCTAGAATTTATATTTCCAAGGGGAATTCAGCTGAACCTAACAGAACTTTCTTCTGAATAGACTAACATGCAAAAAATCATTGTTCCACTGTGATTCTGTTTATAGGAAGAACCCAGCTGACAATATTAACCAAAATCTGTTTCAGATTGGAAGTTCTCAGAGAACGGAAGTTCAGAGCATGCCCAAAAGTCCTTCTAGAGTCTTCTATATTTTAAGGAGAACTATAAAAACCTGGAAAGAATCTCTACAAGTACCAGTTTACAGTTCTCAAGGGCAATTCTGACAGATGCATCTCCAAATTTATATTTTATCCTATTTTCCAAGTAATTTTGTCCATTTTGCCCTAGATGGGTGACAACTCCTTGATAAAGGGCAGAGAGGGGTGCAGATTTCTGGTGCATTTTTTAAACAGCTTAGCTGCCAAGAGCCCATATGTTAAAGGTTGTGTCATAGCAAGGTGCTAAAGGCTGCACAAAATGTTAGAGAGCATTAATTATCTCCCTACAGCTGTTCTTTAACCCTCTGCAACTCAGCTTTCAATTACTGCCACAACAACAAATGAGAAATGGACTTTAGGCAGAAGCTTTGACAATGCTGAGGAGACAAGTGAAAGGTTAACGTGGAAAGAAAAGCACCCTCCAAACACCATTTCAGACAGCTTCTCTGAAGAAAGGGCTGCATCTCCATTTAGAATTCAGATCCCTGAGGGGACAAGTGAATATTCACACAAATGCTGCCGGCTGAGTGAACCCACAACTAGCGGGCTTGAAGAATGCACTACTGAGGTGATTTTGGAATTTAAAATGTAGCTTAGAGCTTTCTGAGAGGTGAGGTATGTTGCAAAGATTTAGACAATTTCACATCATGTATGAAGCATAAGCCCTCAAAGGCAGCCTAGAAGTGTGGTTTATCTATGTTTTAAAAATAACCCCACAATTCCTCAGCAAAAAACTCAGATTAGCCCCATGTAAATGCAGAAAAGGAATGAAATATATTGACAACCTAAAAAAAAAAAAATTGAAATAAATAAAACTAAACTAACACTCAGGAAATAAAATTAAGCAACCCCACAGGGATAGTTTCCCACTTCCAACTGAATACTGGAAGATTGGGAACCTTTGGGGACAGCAAATCATATCTACATAACCTGCCTTTTGTGTGTTGTCACACAAACTGTGCTTCTAAAGGCAACAAAGCACACAAGCAGCAGCTGGTCTTATCCAATATCTTGAACTCCAGTTAGGAATTAGCTTCTCCCATAGCCACTAGCTATTATTATTTTTTATTTAAATTTTTATTTAAATTATTATTATTTAAAACAGGGGTCCTCAACCACCGGGCCGCGGACCGGTCCCGGTCCCTGGAGCACTCTGTACCGGGCCGCAAAGAAAAAATAATTTTAAAAATGGCGGCTTTCTTCGCCTTCGGTGAATGCTGCTGGGATCGGGGATCAAGGACACAAATGAGAGAAGGGGAGGGAGGAAGCAACCAAAGCCTGTCCTGCTCTCTGGCTCAGCGGCTTCGGTTTCCTCCCGCCTCGTTCCTCTCTCAGTCGCTCTCTCGCTCCTCCACCAGCCCAGGAAGAAACTGCTTCAAAGGAGCCAGGGGGGTGGCTTTTCCTGTCGCCGCAGCTCCTCCGAAGCGCCCGTTTTTACCCCCACCCCACCCGCGCGCGCGCGCGCTTCAAATCAGTGCTCCGTTCTGCCTGCCTGCCTGCCTTCTTCGTTTCGGAGCAGCTTCGGCTGAGAATAATAACTATTCGCCTCTTTTTATCAGCGAAGCTGCTCCGAAGCGAAGAAGGCAGGCAGGCAAGGCAGAACGGAGCACTGTGGGATTGGCGCGCGGGCGGGCGGGGTGGGGGTGGGCGTAAACGGGTGCTTCGGAGGAGCTGCGGCGACAGGAAAAGCCACACACACCCCGGCTTCTTTGAAGCAGTTTCTTCCTGGGCTGGTGGAGCAGCGAGAGAGCGACTGAGAGAGGAACGAGGCAGACACCTGAGGGAGGGAGGGAGACACCTGAGGGATGGGGCTGAGGGAGGCAGGGCCGAGGCGCTCCTGAACTTGGTGGTTTGCTGGCAGACGTTTTATTACCCGACTAGGTAACAACATCAGATGTTACCTAGTCAGGTAATGAAACGTCTGCAAGCAAACCACCAAACTCGGATTCTTCCCCCGGTCCTTGAAAAAGTGTTTGTGCTTGAAACTGGTCCCTGGCACAAAAAAGGTTGGGGACCACTGATTTAAAACACCAAGATGCAATGATTGCAATGATCTATCTACAAAAGATCATATGAAAATTATATAAAAGATTATATGAGACCAGTCGGTCTCAGAAAATAGTATAAATCCAACCAGACTAACTAGTAAAACACTTGACCAATTTTCTTCTCAAACACGGTTAACCTTGAAAATGTGTTCCAATCCACATTCAGTCAAATGCATTCTGAGATGATTTCCTTCATTCTTGTGCTAGTTTCTCTTCAGCCATTTATTATCCATTTGGTTCCATTAAAACTGACTAAATGTCAGGAGAAATCATGCTAATAAACTATAGCTTTTCTGCATTTTCAAAGAAAATGGAGCCACAGCAATGGAGCCACAGCCTCACCTACCTCACAAACATCAAAATCCATCAGAGCTGTAAAAACAAATAACCTTGATAGCTTTACCCATGCAAGTAGACAATTTAAAGGGATAATAGGCTTTTGCCAGTTGGAGGGGGGCTAAAAATACCCAATCTCATTATCTTCTGGGCCCAGCCCTGCATTTTATTCAGTAAGGTGCTGAAAGGATTCAAAGCAAGATTTATATATAGTTTTCTTTGCTGAAACTGTCAAAAGTTAATGTAAGTAGATTTCTCTATACAAGGCCTAGTTTTCTGCCACTTGCTTTGATTTGCTGTTCCATCTTTCCCATTTTCTTGATTTAACATCCAATTATTTCTTGTCCTGTTGCCAGCAAAAAATAATTTTTCATAAACTCTCTTGGGCTTCTTTTTTTAGATACTGTATTAAAGGCAAATTTTAGCAGATTTTAATACATGCACTTTTTATGATGGGAATCTGGCATACATTACTGTACATTATGTATGTCTGGCTTCTGATCCTTAGGCAGCTGCAGGAAGTAAATAGGGTAAGTTTAGAGCAAAGGAGGTAAAATACTTTTTCTAGTTGTATAGAAGACGGATTTTCATATATTCCAAACCTACACCCTTATTTACAAGAATCTTATTTATCTATATTTATCATATTTTAAAACCACCCATCTACCCCACAGAGGGAGGCACCTGTTCATTTTCCCCCCAATCATATCTGCTGGGTAGAACTTTGTTCTGTATTCTGTACAGTGGTAGATTTTGTCTTCTGTACAGATGCAGATACCGTATTTGCCGGCGTATAAGACGACTTTTTTGCCCTGAAAAACATGCCTCCAATTGGGGGGGTCGTCTTATATGCCGCGTCGTCTTATACGCCGGCAAATAGTAATTGGGAAG